>NC_090331.1:94245717-94610598 GCF_035084215.1 Heptranchias perlo | reverse complement strand
TCTCACTATCACCCACACCCCATCACCCCACTCTCCTATCCCCCACTCTCCATCACCCCACTCTCCTCACTCACCCACTCTCCTATCACCCCACTCTCCCACACCTCTCCTATCCCCCACTCACCTACACCCCCTCTATCACTCTCCCATCACCCACTCCTCCTATCACCCACTCTCCATCACCCACTCTCCCATCACCACTCCATCACCCCTCTCCCATCACCCACTCTCTATCCCCCACTCTCCCATCAACCCCCTCACCATCACCCACTCTCCCATCACCCACTCCCATCACCCACTCTCCTCACCCACCTCCTCTCCCATCCCCCACTCTCCCATCACCCACTTCCCATCACCCACCTCCCATCACCCACCCTCCTACACCCACTCTCCTCACCCTCTCCCTTCACCCACTCTCACTCACCCACTCTCCTTCACCACTCACCCTCACCCACTCTCCTGTCACCACTCTCTATCCCACTCTCCCATCACCACTCTCCCATCACCCACCTCCCATCACCCACTCTCTCACCCACTCTCCATCACCCACTCTCCTATCACCCACTCTCCTCCCATCACCCACTCTCCCATCACCCACTCTCCATCACCCACTTCCCATCACCCACTCTCCTATCACCCACTCTCCATCACCCACTCTCCTATCACCCACTCTCCATCACCCACTCCCATCACCCCACTCTCCCATCACCACTCTCCCATCACCCACTCTCCTTCACCCACTCTCCTATCACTCCACTCTCCCATCACCCACCTCCTATCACCCACTCCCTATCACCCACTCTCCCATCACCCACTCTCCATCACCCACTCTCCTATCACCCACTCTCTTCACCCACTCTCTCACCCACTCTCCCATCACCCACTCTCCCATCACCCACTCTCCTATCACCCCACTCTCCATCACCCACTCTCCCATCACCCACTCTCCCATCACCACTCTCCCTATCACCCCACTCTCCCATCACCCACTCTCCTATCACCCACTCCCATCACCCCACTCTCCCATCACCCACTCCCCGATCACCCACTCTCCTTCACCACTCTCCTTCACCACTCTCCAATCACCCACTCGTCCTATCACCCACTCTCCATCACCCACTCTCCTATCACCCCACTCTCCCATCACCCCACTCTCCCATCACCCACTCTCCCATCACCCACTCTCCATGAACCACTCTCCCATCACCCACTCTCCATCACCCACTCTCCTATCACTCCACTCTCCCATCACCCACTCTCCCATCACCCACTCTCCCATCACCCACTCTCCTATCACCCCACTCTCCCATCACCCACTCTCCCATCACCCACTCTCCTATCACCCCACTCTCCTATCACTCCACTCTCCCATCACCCACTCCCCTATCACCCACTCTCCTATCACCCACTCTCCCATCAACCACTCTCCCATCACCCACTCTCCCATCACCCACTCTCTCATCACACACTCTCCTATCACCCACTCTCCCATCACCCACTCTCCTATCACCCCACTCTCCCATCACCCACTCTCCTATCACCCCCACTCTCCATCACCCACTCTCCCATCACCCACTCTCCATCACCCACTCTCCTATCACTCCACTCTCCATCACCCACTCCCCTATCACCCACTCTCCTGTCACCACTCTCCTATCACCCACTCTCCCGTCACCCACTCTCCTGTCACCCACTCTCCTATCACCCACTCTCCCATCACCCACTCTCCATCACCCACTCCCCTATCACCCACTCTCCCGTCACCCACTCTCCTGTCACCCACTCTCCTATCACCCCACTCTCCCATCACCCACTCTCCCATCACCCACTCCCCTATCACCCCACTCTCCCATCACCCACTCTCCTATCACCCCACTCTCCCATCACCCACTCTCCTATCACCCCACTCTCCATCACCCACTCTCCATCACCCCACTCTCCCATCACCCACTCTCCCATCACCCACTCTCCCTTCACCCACTCTCCTATCACTCCACTCTCCCATCACCCACTCCCCTATCACCCCACTCTCCATCACCCACTCTCCCATCACCCCACTCTCCCATCACCCACTCTCCCATCACCCACTCTCCCCTTCACCCCACTCTCCCATCACTCCACTCTCCCATCACCCCACTCTCTCCATCACCCACTCTCCTATCACCCCACTCTCCCATCACCCCACTCTCCCATCACCCACTCTCCCATCACCACCACTCTCCTATCACCCCACTCTCCCATCACCCACTCTCCTATCACCCACTCCCCTATCACCCCACTCTCCCATCACCTCACCACTCCCCGATCACCCACTCTCCTATCACCCACTCTCCTATCACTCCACTCTCCAATCACCCACTCCCCTATCACCCCACTCTCCCATCACCCACTCTCCTATCACCCCACTCTCCCATCAACCCCACTCTCCCATCACCCACTCTCCCATCACCCACTCTCCCATGAACCACTCTCCCATCACCCACTCTCCCATCACCCACTCTCCTATCACTCCACTCTCCCATCACCCACTCTCTCCATCACCCACTCTCCCTATCACCCCACTCTCGTATCACTCCACTCTCCCATCACCCACTCTCCCATCAACCACTCTCCATCACCCACTCTCCCCTCCCATCACCCACTCTCCCATCACCCACTCTCCTATCACCCCACTCTCCATCACCCACTCTCCATCACCCTCTCCTATCACCCCACTCTCTATCACTCCACTCTCCATCATCACCCACTCTCCATCACCCACTCTCCTATCACCCCACTCTCCCATCAACCACTCTCCCATCACCCACTCTCCCATCACCCACTCTCTCATCACACACTCTCCTATCACCCACTCTCCCATCACCCACTCCCCTATCACCCACTCTCCTATCACTCCACTCTCCCATCACCCACTCTCCCATCACCCACTCTCCCATCACCCACTCTCCTATCACCCCACTCTCCCATCACCCACTCTCCATCACCCACTCTCCTATCACCCACTCTCCCATCACCCACTCTCCCATCACCCACTCTCCTATCACCCCACTCTCTATCACCCACTCTCCCATCACCCAGTCTCCTATCACCCCACTCTCGTATCACCCACTCTCCCATCACCCACTCTCCTATCACCCACTCTCCTATCACCCCACTCTCCCATCACCCACTCTCCTATCACCCACTCTCCCATCACCCACTCCCCTATCACCCCACTCTCCTATCACCCACTCTCCCATCACCCACTCCCCATCACCCACTCTCCATCACCCACTCTCCCATCACCACTCTCCTATCACCCACTCTCCCATCACCCACTCTCCCATCACCCACTCTCCTATCACCCACGTCTCCCATCACCCACTCTCCCATCACACCCACTCCCCTATCACCCCACTCTCCTATCACCCACTCTCATACCCCACTCTCCATCACCCACTCTCCCATCACCCACTCTCCTATCACCCCACTCTCCCATCACCCACTCTCCTATCACCCACTCTCCTATCACTCACTCCCCATCATCCACTCTCCATCACCCACTCTCCCATCACCCACTCTCCCATCACCCACTCTCCTATCACCCACTCTCCCATCACCCCACTCTCCCATCACCCACTCTCCCATCACCCACTCTCCCATCACCCACTCTCCTATCACCCACTCTCCCATCACCCCACTCTCCATCACCCACTCTCCTATCACCCACTCTCCCATCACCCACTCTCTCCCATCACCCACTCCCCTATCACCCCACTCTCCTATCACCCACTCTCCCATCACCCACTCTCCCATCACCCACTCTCCCATCACCCACTCTCCTATCACCCCACTCTCCCATCACCCACTCTCCTATCACCCCACTCTCCTATCACTCCACTCTCCCATCACCCACTCTCCCATCACCCACTCTCACCATGAACCACTCTCCCATCACCCACTCTCCCATCACCCACTCTCCCATCACCCACTCTCCTATCACCCCACTCTCCCATCACCCACTCTCCCATCACCCACTCTCCTATCACCCCACTCTCGTATCACTCCACTCTCCCATCACCCACTCTCCCATCAACCACTCTCCATCACCCCACTCTCCATCACCCACTCTCCCATCACCCACTCTCCTATCACCCCACTCTCCCATCACCCCACTCTCCCATCACCCACTCTCCTATCACCCCACTCTCCTATCACTCCACTCTCCCATCACCCACTCTCCCATCAACCACTCTCCCATCACCCACTCTCCCATCACCCACTCTCTCATCACACACTCTCCTATCACCCACTCTCCCATCACCCACTCCCTATCACCCCACTCTCCTATCACCCACTCTCCCATCACCCCACTCTCCCATCACCCACTCTCCCATCACCCACTCTCCTATCACCCCACTCTCCATCACCCACTCTCCCATCACCCACTCTCCTATCACCCACTCTCCATCACCCACTCTCCTATCACCCACTCTCCCATCACCCCACTCTCCCATCACCCACTCTCCTATCACCCACTCTCCCATCACCCACTCTCCCATCACCCACTCCCCTATCACCCCACTCTCCTATCACCCACTCTCCCATCACCCCACTCTCCCATCACCCACTCTCCCATCACCCACTCTCCTATCACCCCACTCTCCCATCACCCACTCTCCTATCACCCACTCTCCCATCACCCACTCCGCTATCACCCCACTCTCCCATCACCCACTCCCCTATCACCCCACTCTCCCATCACCCACTCTCCTATCACCCCACTCTCCCATCACCCACTCTCCCATCACCCACTCTCCCATCACCCACTCTCCTATCACTCCACTCTCCCATCACCCACTCCCTATCACCCACTCTCCTGTCACCCACTCTCCTATCACCCACTCTCCCGTCACCCACTCTCCTGTCACCCACTCTCCTATCACCCACTCTCCCATCACCCACTCTCCCATCACCCACTCCCCTATCACCCACTCTCCCGTCACCCACTCTCTCCTGTCACCCACTCTCCTATCACCCACTCTCCCATCACCCACTCTCCCATCACCCACTCCCCTATCACCCCACTCTCCATCACCCACTCTCCTATCACCCCACTCTCCCATCACCCACTCTCCTATCACCCCACTCTCCCATCACCCACTCTCCCATCACCCACTCTCCCATCACCCACTCTCCCATCACCCACTCTCCCTTCACCCCACTCTCCTATCACTCCACTCTCCATCACCCACTCCCCTATCACCCCACTCTCCCATCACCCACTCTCCCATCACCCACTCTCCCATCACCCACTCTCCCATCACCCACTCTCCCTTCACCCACTCTCCCATCACTCCACTCTCCCATCACCCCACTCTCCCATCACCCACTCTCCTATCACCCCACTCTCCCATCACCCCACTCTCCCATCACCCACTCTCCCATCACCCACTCTCCTATCACCCCACTCTCCCATCACCCACTCTCCTATCACCCACTCCCCTATCACCCCACTCTCCCATCACCCCACTCCCCGATCACCCACTCTCCTATCACCCACTCTCCTATCACTCCACTCTCCAATCACCCACTCCCCTATCACCCCACTCTCCCATCACCCACTCTCCTATCACCCCACTCTCCCATCACCCACTCTCCCATCACCCACTCACCCATCACCCACTCTCCCATGAACCACTCTCCCATCACCCACTCTCCATCACCCACTCTCCTATCACTCCACTCTCCCATCACCCACTCTCCCATCACCCACTCTCCTATCACCCCACTCTCGTATCACTCCACTCTCCCATCACCCACTCTCCCATCAACCACTCTCCCATCACCCCACTCTCCCATCACCCACTCTCCCATCACCCACTCTCCTATCACCCCACTCTCCCATCACCCACTCTCCCATCACCCACTCTCCTATCACCCA
The DNA here is from genome assembly GCF_035084215.1 of Heptranchias perlo. NCBI lineage: Eukaryota > Metazoa > Chordata > Chondrichthyes > Hexanchiformes > Hexanchidae > Heptranchias > Heptranchias perlo. The sequence goes on along the minus strand of NC_090331.1, from coordinate 94,604,675 downwards.
CTCTCCTATCACTCCACTCTCCATCACCCACTCTCCCATCAACCACTCTCCCATCACCCACTCTCCCATCACCCACTCTCTCATCACACACTCTCCTATCACCCACTCTCCCATCACCCACTCCCCTATCACCCCACTCTCCTATCACTCCACTCTCCCATCACCCACTCTCCCATCACCCACTCTCCATCACCCACTCTCCTATCACCCCACTCTCCCATCACCCACTCTCCCATCACCCACTCTCCTATCACCCACTCTCCCATCACCCCACTCTCCCATCACCCACTCTCCTATCACCCCACTCTCCTATCACTCCACTCTCCCATCACCCAGTCTCCTATCACCCCACTCTCGTATCACCCACTCTCCCATCACCCACTCTCCTATCACCCACTCTCCTATCACCCCACTCTCCCATCACCCACTCTCCTATCACCCACTCTCCCATCACCCACTCCCTATCACCCCACTCTCCTATCACCCACTCTCCCATCACCCCACTCTCCCATCACCCACTCTCCCATCACCCACTCTCCCATCACCCACTCTCCCATCACCCACTCCCCTATCACCCACTCTCCCATCACCCACTCTCCCATCACCCACTCCCCTATCACCCCACTCTCCTATCACCCACTCTCCCATCACCCCACTCTCCCATCACCCACTCTCCCATCACCCACTCTCCTATCACCCACTCTCCTGTCACCCACTCTCCTATCACCCACTCTCCCATCACCCACTCCCCTATCACCCCACTCTCCTATCACCCACTCTCCCATCACCCACTCTCCCATCACCCACTCTCCTGTCACCCACTCTCCTATCACCCACTCTCCCATCACCCACTCTCCCATCACCCACTCCCCTATCACCCACTCTCCGTCACCCACTCTCCTGTCACCCACTCTCCTATCACCCACTCTCCCATCACCCACTCTCCCATCACCCACCTCCCCTATCACCCCACTCTCCCATCACCCACTCTCCTATCACCCCACTCTCCCATCACCCACTCTCCTATCACCCCACTCTCCCATCACCCACTCTCCCATCACCCCACTCTCCCATCACCCACTCTCCCATCACCCACTCTCCTATCACCCACTCTCCCATCACCCACTCTCCTATCACCCCACTCTCCTATCACTCCACTCTCCCATCACCCACTCTCCCATCACCCACTCTCCCATCACCCACTCTCCCATCACCCACTCTCCTATCACCCACTCTCCCATCACCCCACTCTCCCATCCCCCACTCTCCCATCACCCACTCTCCCATCACCCACTCTCCTATCACCCACTCTCCCATCACCCCACTCTCCCATCACCCACTCTCCTATCACCCACTCTCCCATCACCCACTCTCCCATCACCCACTCCCCTATCACCCCACTCTCCTATCACCCACTCTCCCATCACCCCACTCTCCATCACCCACTCTCCCATCACCCACTCTCCTATCACCCCACTCTCCCATCACCCACTCTCCTATCACCCCACTCTCCTATCACTCCACTCTCCCATCACCCACTCTCCCATCACCCACTCTCCCATGAACCACTCTCCCATCACCCACTCTCCCATCACCCACTCTCCCATCACCCACTCTCCTATCACCCACTCTCCCATCACCCACTCTCCCATCACCCACTCTCCTATCACCCCACTCTCGTATCACTCCACTCTCCCATCACCCACTCTCCCATCAACCACTCTCCATCACCCACTCTCCCATCACCCCACTCTCCCATCACCCACTCTCCTATCACCCCACTCTCCCATCACCCACTCTCCCATCACCCACTCTCCTATCACCCCACTCTCCTATCACTCCACTCTCCCATCACCCACTCTCCCATCAACCACTCTCCCATCACCCACTCTCCCATCACCCACTCTCTCATCACACACTCTCCTATCACCCACTCTCCCATCACCCACTCCCCTATCACCCCACTCTCCTATCACCCACTCTCCCATCACCCCACTCTCCCATCACCCACTCTCCCATCACCCACTCTCCTATCACCCCACTCTCCCATCACCCACTCTCCCATCACCCACTCTCCTATCACCCACTCTCCCATCACCCACTCTCCTATCACCCACTCTCCCATCACCCCACTCTCCCATCACCCACTCTCCTATCACCCACTCTCCCATCACCCACTCTCCCATCACCCACTCCCCTATCACCCCACTCTCCTATCACCCACTCTCCCATCACCCCACTCTCCCATCACCCACTCTCCCATCACCCACTCTCCTATCACCCCACTCTCCCATCACCCACTCTCCTATCACCCCACTCTCCTATCACTCCACTCTCCCATCACCCACTCTCCCATCACCCACTCTCCCATGAACCACTCTCCCATCACCCACTCTCCTATCACCCCACTCTCCCATCACCCACTCTCCTATCACTCCACTCTCCCATCACCCACTCTCCCATCACCCACTCTCCTATCACCCCACTCTCGTATCACTCCACTCTCCCATCACCCACTCTCCCATCAACCACTCTCCCATCACCCCACTCTCCCATCACCCACTCTCCCATCACCCACTCTCCTATCACCCCACTCTCCCATCACCCAATCTCCCATCACCCACTCTCCTATCACCCCACTCTCCTATCACTCCACTCTCCCATCACCCACTCTCCCATCAACCACTCTCCCATCACCCACTCTCCCATCACCCACTCTCTCATCACACACTCTCCTATCACCCACTCTCCCATCACCCACTCCCCTATCACCCCACTCTCCTATCACCCACTCTCCCATCACCCCACTCTCCCATCACCCACTCTCCCATCACCCACTCTCCTATCACCCCACTCTCCCATCACCCACTCTCCTATCACCCACTCTCCCATCACCCCACTCTCCCATCACCCACTCTCCTATCACCCCACTCTCCTATCACTCCACTCTCCCATCACCCACTCTCCTATCACCCCACTCTCCCATCACCCACTCTCCCATCACCCACTCTCCCATCACCCACTCCCCTATCACCCCACTCTCCCATCACCCACTCTCCCATCACCCACTCTCCTATCACCCCACTCTCCCATCACCCACTCTCCTATCACCCACTCTCCCATCACCCACTCCCCTATCACCCCACTCTCCTATCACCCACTCTCCCATCACCCCACTCTCCCATCACCCACTCTCCCATCACCCACTCTCCTATCACCCCACTCTCCCATCACCCACTCTCCCATCACCCACTCTCCAATCACTCCACTCTCCCATCACCCACTCTCCCATCAACCACTCTCCCATCACCCACACCCCTATCACCCCACTCTCCCATCACCCACTCTCCCATCACCCACTCTCCCATCACCCACTCTCCTATCACCCACTCTCCCATCACCCACTCTCCCATCACCCACACCCCTATCACCCCACTCTCCCATCACCCACTCTCCCATCACCCACTCTCCCATCACCCACTCTCCCATCACCCACTCCCCTATCACCCCACTCTCCCATCACCCACTCTCCCATCACCCACTCTCCCATCACCCACTCTCCCATCAACCACTCTCCCATCACCCACTCTCCCATCACCCACTCTCCTATCACCCACTCTCCTATCACCCACTCTCCATCACCCACTATCCTATCACCCACTCTCCCATCACCCACTCTCCCATCAACCACTCTCCCATCACACACTCTCCTATCACCCCACTCTCCCATCACCCACTCTCCCATCACCCACTCTCCTATCACCCCACTCTCCTATCACCCACTCTCCCATCACCCACTCTCCCATCACCCACTCTCCCATCACCCACTCTCCCATCACCCCACTCTCCCATCACCCACTCTCCTATCACCCCACTCTCCCATCACCCACTCTCCCATCACCCACTCTCCCATCACCCACTCTCCTATCACCCCACTCTCCTATCACCCACTCTCCCATCACCCACTCTCCCATCACCCACTCTCCCATCACCCACTCTCCTATCACCCCACTCTCCCATCACCCACTCTCCCATCACCCCACTCTCCCATCACCCACTCTCCCATCACCCACTCTCCCATCACCCACTCTCCTATCACCCCACTCTCCTATCACCCCACTCTCCCATCACCCACTCTCCCATCACCCACTCTCCTATCACCCCACTCTCCCATCACCCACTCTCCCATCACCCACTCTCCCATCACCCACTCTCCTATCACCCCACTCTCCTATCACCCACTCTCCCATCACCCCACTCTCCCATCACCCACTCTCCTATCACCCCACTCTCCCATCACCCACTCTCCCATCACCCACTCTCCCATCACCCACTCTCCCATCACCCACTCTCCTATCACCCCACTCTCCTATCACCCCACTCTCCTATCACCCACTCTCCCATCACCCACTCTCCCATCACCCACTCTCCCATCACCCCACTCTCCCATCACCCACTCTCCTATCACCCCACTCTCCTATCACCCACTCTCCCATCACCCCACTCTCCCATCACCCACTCTCCCATCACCCACTCTCCTATCACCCCACTCTCCTATCACCCCACTCTCCTATCACCCCACTCTCCCATCACCCACTCTCCCATCACCCACTCTCCCATCACCCCACTCTCCTATCACTCCACTCTCCTATCACCCCACTCTCCCATCACCCACTCTCCCATCACCCACTCTCCCATCACCCACTCTCCTATCACCCACTCTCCCATCACCCACTCTCCCATCACCCACTCTCCTATCACCCCACTCTCCCATCACCCACTCTCCCATCAACCACTCTCCTATCACCCACTCTCCTATCACCCACTCTCCTATCACCCACTCTCCCATCACCCACTCTCCTATCACCCACTCTCCTATCACCCACTCTCCTATCACCCACTCTCCTATCACCCACTCTCCTATCACCCACTCTCCCATCACCCACTCTCCCATCACCCACTCTCCCATCACCCACTCTCCTATCACCCACTCTCCTATCACCCACTCTCCCATCACCCACTCTCCTATCACCCCATTCTCCTATCACCCACTCTCCATCACCCACTCTCCTATCACCCACTCTCCTATCACCCACTCTCCCATCACCCACTCTCCCATCACCCACTCTCCCATCACCCACTCTCCTATCACCCACTCTCCCATCACCCACTCTCCTATCACCCACTCTCCTATCACCCACTCTCCCATCACCCACTCTCCCATCACCCACTCTCCCATCACCCACTCTCCCATCACCCACTCTCCCATCACCCCACTCTCCCATCACCCCACTCTCCCATCACCCACTCTCCTATCACCCACTCTCCTATCACCCACTCTCCCATCACCCACTCTCCTATCACCCACTCTCCCATCACCCACTCTCCCATCACCCACTCTCCTATCACCCACTCTCCCATCACCCACTCTCCTATCACCCCACTCTCCCATCACCCACTCTCCTATCACCCACTCTCCTATCACCCACTCTCCCATCACCCACTCTCCCATCACCCACTCTCCCATCACCCACTCTCCTATCACCCCACTCTCCTATCACCCCACTCTCCTATCACCCACTCTCCTATCACCCACTCTCCTATCACCCACTCTCCCATCACCCACTCTCCTATCACCCCACTCTCCCATCACCCACTCTCCTATCACCCACTCTCCCATCACCCACTCTCCCATCACCCACTCTCCTATCACCCCACTCTCCCATCACCCCACTCTCCTATCACCCCACTCTCCCATCACCCACTCTCCTATCACCCACTCTCCTATCACCCACTCTCCCATCACCCACTCTCCTATCACCCCACTGCTCCACTATCTTGAGAGATTGTTGTTAACATTAAAATCGTATAAATTAAATTTTAAAAGTTCGCATGTGACCAGTCACACTGCTTGCGAGCTCCGTAAAGTTAACCTTGCAGAAGTCCCAGTAGAACTACAGAGTGTGTCAGAATACCTTGAGGTATTCTCCCACAATATTCAACTGGGACTGCTTCCTACCAGAGTTTTACCACATATTTTCTGCCAATGTGAAGCCACAATAACTGTACTGATGCAAATCGTGTTGTATCAGGGCTATTGGATCATTGACAGCTGGCACCGGCAGCAGACAGAGTGCTAAAAGCTGATCTGTTGAGAATGAACTCAGTCGGTCATCTATTAATGAATGCTCCAGTGTGTTTTACAGGGTATCTCCTGCTTTAATCAGTTCGATTCAACCATAAAACATGCTTCAACATTTATTACAATGTGATATAGTGTTGGGCAGTCGTAATTGCCTGAACTCAAACTGCCAACCCATTTATTTGCTGGTTTCAGAAGTCTATTTAAAATACTCCGTCAAACAAGATATTGTCGTTCAAACATTTTATTTGAGAACTGTTGGGCCAGCGTAGCACAAGAAAAATGCAAATCCCATTTGCTGATCTGTTTTCCTTTACCGTATTATCAGACTTTCCATCCAATACCCTCGATATATTATCAGACTTTCCATCCAATACCCTCGATATATTATCAGACTTTCCATCCAATACCCTCGATATATTATCAGACTTTCCATCCAATACCCTCGATATATTATCAGACTTTCCATCCAATACCCTCGATATATTATCAGACTTTCCATCCAATACCCTCGATATATTATCAGACTTTCCATCCAATACCCTCGATATATTATCAGACTTTCCATCCAATACCCTCGATATATTATCAGACTTTCCATCCAATACCCTCGATATATTATCAGACTTTCCATCCAATACCCTCGATATATTATCAGACTTTCCATCCAATATCCACGATATATTATCAGACTTTCCATCCAATACCCTCGATATATTATCAGGCCTTCCCTCCAATACATTCGATATCGTGTCAGACATTCCCTCCATGACATTCTATATATTATCAGACTTTCCTTCCAATACCCTCGATATATTATCAGACCTTCCCTCCAATACATTCTATATATTATCAGACCTTCCCTCCAATACATTCTATATATTATCAGACCTTCCCTCCAATACATTCTATATATTATCAGGCCTTCCCTCCAATACATTCTATATATTATCAGCCCTTCCCTCCAATACATTCGATATATTATCAGCCCTTCCCTCCAATACTTTCTAGATATCATCAGGCCTTCCCTCCACTACTTTCTATATATTATGAGACCTCCCCTCCAATACTTTCTATATGTTATCAGACATTCCCTCCAATACATTCTATATATTATCAGACCTTCCCTCCAATACATTCCATATATTATCAGACCTTCCCTCCAATACATTCCATATATTATCAGACCTTCCCTCCAATACATTCCATATATTATCAGACCTTCCCTCCAATACATTCCATATATTATCAGACCTTCCCTCCAATACATTCCACATATTATCAGACCTTCCCTCCAATACATTCTATATATTATCAGACCTTCCCTCCAATACATTCCATATATTATCAGACCTTCCCTCCAATACATTCCATATATTATCAGACCTTCCCTCCAATACATTCCATATATTATCAGACCATCCCTCCAATACATTCGACATATTATCAGACCTTCCCTCCAATACATTCTATATATTATCAGACCTTCCCTCCAATACATTCTATATATTATCAGACCTTCCCTCCAATACATTCCATATATTATCAGACCTTCCCTCCAATACATTCTATATATTATCAGACCTTCCCTCCAATACATTCGACATATTATCAGACCTTCCCTCCAATACATTCTATATATTATCAGACCTTCCCTCCAATACATTCCATATATTATCAGACCTTCCCTCCAATACATTCCATATATTATCAGACCATCCCTCCAATACATTCGACATATTATCAGACCTTCCCTCCAATACATTCCATATATTATCAGACCTTCCCTCCAATACATTCCATATATTATCAGACCATCCCTCCAATACATTCGACAGATTATCAGACCTTCCCTCCAATACATTCGACATATTATCAGACCTTCCCTCCAATACATTATATATTATCAGACCTTCCCTCCAATACATTCTATATATTATCAGACCTTCCCTCCAATACATTCAAAATATTATCAGGCCTTCCCTCCAATACATTCGACATATTATCAGACCTTCCCTCCAATACATTCTGTATATTATCAGACCTTCCCTCCAATACATTCCATATATTATCAGACCTTCCCTCCAATACATTCGACATATTATCAGACCTTCCCTCCAATACATTCCATATATTATCAGACCTTCCCTCCAATACATTCCATATATTATCAGACCTTCCCTCCAATACATTCTGTATATTATCAGACCTTCCCTCCAATACATTCCACATATTATCAGACCTTCCCTCCAATACATTCTGTATATTATCAGACCTTCCCTCCAATACATTCCATATATTATCAGACCTTCCCTCCAATACATTCGACATATTATCAGACCTTCCCTCCAATACATTCCATATATTATCAGACCTTCCCTCCAATACATTCCATATATTATCAGACCTTCCCTCCAATACATTCAACATATTATCAGACCTTCCCTCCAATACATTCCATATATTATCAGACCTTCCCTCCAATACATTCCATATATTATCAGACCTTCCCTCCAATACATTCCATATATTATCAGACCTTCCCTCCAATACATTCCATATATTATCAGACCTTCCCACCAATACATTCCATATATTATCAGACCTTCCCTCCAATACATTCCATATATTATCAGACCTTCCCTCCAATACATTCCATATATTATCAGACCTTCCCACCAATACATTCCATATATTATCAGACCTTCCCTCCAATACATTCCATATATTATCAGTCCTTCCCTCCAATACATTCCATATATTATCAGTCCTTCCCTCCAATACATTCCATATATTATCAGACCTTCCCTCCAATACATTCCATATATTATCAGACCTTCCCTCCAATACATTCCATATATTATCAGTCCTTCCCTCCAATACATTCCATATATTATCAGTCCTTCCCTCCAATACATTCCATATATTATCAGACCTTCCCACCAATACATTCCATATATTATCAGACCTTCCCACCAATACATTCCATATATTATCAGACCTTCCCTCCAATACATTCTATATATTATCAGACCTTCCCTCCAATACATTCCATATATTATCAGTCCTTCCCTCCAATACATTCTATATATTATCAGACCTTCCCACCAATACATTCCATATATTATCAGACCTTCCCTCCAATACATTCCATATATTATCAGTCCTTCCCTCCAATACATTCTATATATTATCAGACCTTCCCACCAATACATTCCATATATTATCAGACCTTCCCACCAATACATTCCATATATTATCAGACCTTCCCTCCAATACATTCCATATATTATCAGACCTTCCCTCCAATACATTCCATATATTATCAGACCTTCCCACCAATACATTCTATATATTATCAGACCTTCCCTCCAATACATTCCATATATTATCAGACCTTCCCTCCAATACATTCCATATATTATCAGACCTTCCCACCAATATATTCTATATATTATCAGTCCTTCCCTCCAATACATTCCATATATTATCAGACCTTCCCACCAATACATTCCATATATTATCAGACCTTCCCACCAATACATTCTATATATTATCAGACCTTCCCACCAATACATTCCATATATTATCAGACCTTCCCTCCAATACATTCCATATATTATCAGACCTTCCCTCCAATACATTCCATATATGATCAGACCTTCCCACCAATACATTCTATATATTATCAGACCTTCCCACCAATACATTCCATATATTATCAGACCTTCCCTCCAATACATTCCATATATTATCAGTCCTTCCCTCCAATACATTCCATATATTATCAGTTCTTCCCTCCAATACATTCCATACATTATCAGACCTTCCCACCAATACATTCCATATATTATCAGACCTTCCCTCCAATACATTCCATATATTATCAGTCCTTCCCTCCGATACATTCCATATATTATCAGTCCTTCCCTCCAATACATTCCATATATTATCAGACCTTCCCTCCAATACATTCCATATATTATCAGTCCTTCCCTCCGATACATTCCATATATTATCAGTCCTTCCCACGAATACATTCCATATATTATCAGACCTTCCCTCCAATACATTCCATATATTATCAGTCCTTCCCTCCGATACATTCCATATATTATCAGTCCTTCCCACCAATACATTCCATATATTATCAGACCTTCCCTCCAATACATTCCATATATTATCAGACCTTCCCTCCAATACATTCCATATATTATCAGTCCTTCCCTCCGATACATTCCATATATTATCAGACCTTCCCTCCAATACATTCCATATATTATCAGACCTTCCCTCCGATACATTCCATATATTATCAGACCTTCCCTCCAATACATTCCATATATTATCAGTCCTTCCCTCCGATACATTCCATATATTATCAGTCCTTCCCACCAATACATTCCATATATTATCAGACCTTCCCACCAATACATTCCATATATTATCAGTCCTTCCCTCCAATACATTCCATATATTATCAGACCTTCCCACCAATACATTCCATATATTATCAGACCTTCCCACCAATACATTCCATATATTATCAGACCTTCCCTCCAATACATTCCATATATTATCAGACCTTCCCTCCAATACATTCCATATATTATCAGACCTTCCCACCAATACATTCCATATATTATCAGACCTTCCCTCCAATACATTCCATATATTATCAGTCCTTCCCTCCAATACATTCCATATATTATCAGACCTTCCCACCAATACATTCCATATATTATCAGACCTTCCCACCAATACATTCCATATATTATCAGACCTTCCCTCCAATACATTCCATATATTATCAGTCCTTCCCTCCAATACATTCCACATATTATCAGACATTCCCTCCAATACATTCCATATATTATCAGTCCTTCCCTCCAATACATTCCATATATTATCAGTCCTTCCCTCCAATACATTCCATATATTATCAGACCTTCCCTCCAATACATTCCATATATTATCAGTCCTTCCCTCCAATACATTCCATATATTATCAGACATTCCCTCCAATACATTCCATATATTATCAGTCCTTCCCTCCAATACATTCCATATATTATCAGTCCTTCCCTCCAATACATTCCATATATTATCAGTCCTTCCCTCCAATACATTCCATATATTATCAGACCTTCCCTCCAATACATTCCATATATTATCAGTCCTTCCCTCCAATACATTCCACATATTATCAGACATTCCCTCCAATACATTCCATATATTATCAGTCCTTCCCTCCAATACATTCCATATATTATCAGACCTTCCCTCCAATACATCCCATATATTATCAGTCCTTCCCTCCACTACTTTCTATATATTATCAGACCTTCCCTCAAATACTTTCTTGATATTATCAGGGCTTCCCTCCAATACATTCTATATCGTGTCAGGATTTCCCTCAAATACATTCGATATATTATCAGACCTTCCCTCCAATAATTTCCAGAAATTATCAGACGTTCCCTCCAATACATTCGACATATTATCAGACCTTCCCGACAATACATTCTATATTTTATCAGAAATTCCCACCAATACTTTCTATATATTATCAGACCTTCCCTCCAATACATTCTGTATATTATCAGACCTTCCCTCCAATACATTCTATATATTATCAGACATTCCCTCCACTACTTTCAGTAGATGATCAGACCTTCCCTCCAATACATTCTATATATTATCAGAACTTCCCTCCAAAACATTCTATATATTATCAGAACTTCCCTCCAAAACATTCTATATATTATCAGACCTTCCCTCCAATACATTCTATATATTATCAGACCTTCCCTCCAATACATTCTATATATTATCAGACCTTCCCTCCAATACATTCTATACATTATCAGACCTTCCCTCCAACACATTCTATATATTATCAGACCTTCCGTCCAAAACATTCTATATATTATCAGACCTTCCGTCCAAAACATTCTATATATTATCAGACCTTCCGTCCAAAACATTCTATATATTATCAGACCTTCCCTCCAATACATTCTATATATTATCAGACCTTCCCTCCAATACATTCTATATATTATCAGACCTTCCCTCCAATACATTCTATATATTATCAGACCTTCCCTCCAATACATTCTATATATTATCAGACCTTCCCTCCAATACATTCTATACATTATCAGACCTTCCCTCCAACACATTCTATATATTATCAGACCTTCCCTCAAATACATTCCATATCTTATCAGACCTTCCCTCCAATACATTCCATATATTATCAGACCTTCCCTCCAATACATTCTATATATTATCAGACCTTCCCTCCAATACATTCTATATATTATCAGACCTTCCCTCCAATACATTCCATATATTATCAGACCTTCCCTCCAAAACATTCTATATATTATCAGACCTTCCCTCCAATACATTCTATAGATTATTAGACCTTCCCTCCAATACATTCTATATATTATCAGACCTTCCCTCCAATACATTCTATATATTATCAGGCCTTCCGTCCAAAACATTCGATATATTATCAGACCTTCCCTCCAATACATTCTGTGTATTATCAGACCTTCCCTCCAATACATTCTATATATTATCAGGCCTTCCGTCCAAAACATTCGATATATTATCAGACCTTCCCTCCAATACATTCTGTGTATTATCAGACCTTCCCTCCAATATATTCTATATATTATCAGACCTTCCCTCCAATATGTTCTGTGTATTATCAGACCTTCCCTCCAATACATTCTATATATGATCAGACCTTCCCTCCAATGCATTCTATATATTATCAGACCTTCCCTCCAATATATTCTCTATATTATCAGACCTTCCCTCCAATGCATTCTATATATTATCAGACCTTCCCTCCAATACATTCTATATATTATCAGACCTTCCCTCCAATGCATTCTATATATTATCAGACCTTCCCTCCAATGCATTCTATATATTATCAGACCTTCCCTCCAATGCATTCTATATATTATGAGACCTTCCCTCCAATACATTCTATATATTATCAGATCATCCCTCCAATACATTCTATATATTATCAGACCTTCCCTCCAATATATTCTCTATATTATCAGACCTTCCCTCCAATGCATTCTATATATTATCAGACCTTCCCTCCAATACATTCTATATATTATCAGACCTTCCCTCCAATACATTCTATATATTATCAGACCTTCCCTCCAATGCATTCTATATATTATCACACCTTCCCTCCAATGCATTCTATATATTATCACACCTTCCCTCCAATACATTCTATATATTATCAGACCTTCCCTCCAATACATTCTATATATTATCAGACCTTCCCTCCAATATATTCTATATATTATCAGACCTTCCCTCCAATGCATTCTATATATTATCAGACCTTCCCTCCAATACATTCTATATATTATCAGACCTTCCCTCCAATACATTCTATATATTATCAGACCTTCCCTCCAATATATTCTATATATTATCAGACCTTCCCTCCAATACATTCTATATATTATCAGACCTTCCCTCCAATATATTCTATATATTATCAGACCTTCCCTCCAATGCATTCTATATATTATCAGACCTTCCCTCCAATACATTCTATATATTATCAGACCTTCCCTCCAATACATTCTATATATTATCAGATCATCCCTCCAATACATTCTATATATTATCAGACCTTCCCTCCAATACATTCTATATATTATCAGATCATCCCTCCAATACATTCTATATATTATCAGACCTTCCCTCCAATGCATTCTATATATTATCAGACCTTCCCTCCAATACATTCTATATATTATCAGACCTTCCCTCCAATACATTCTATATATTATCAGATCATCCCTCCAATACATTCTATATATTATCACACCTTCCCTCCAATACATTCTATATATTATCAGACCTTCCCTCCAATGCATTCTATATATTATCAGACCTTCCCTCCAATACATTCTATATATTATCAGACCTTCCCTCCAATACATTCTATATATTATCAGACCTTCCCTCCAATACATTCTATATATTATCAGACCTTCCCTCCAATACATTCTAGAAATTATCAGACCTTCCCTCCAATCCATTCTATATATTATCAGACCTTCCCTCCAATACATTCTATATATTATCAGACCTTCCCTCCAATACATTCTATATATTATCAGACCTTCCCTCCAATACATTCTATATATTATCAGACCTTCCCTCCAATACATTCTATATATTATCAGACCTTCCCTCCAATACATTCTATATATTATCAGACCTTCCCTCCAATATATTCTATATATTATCAGACCTTCCCTCCAATATATTCTATATATTATCAGACCTTCCCTCCAATACATTCTATATATTATCAGACCTTCCCTCCAATACATTCTATATATTATCAGACCTTCCCTCCAATACATTCTATATATTATCAGACCTTCCCTCCAATACATTCTATATATTATCAGACCTTCCCTCCAATACATTCTATATATTATCAGACCTTCCCTCCAATACATTCTATATATTATCAGACCTTCCCTCCAATACATTCTATATATTATCAGACCTTCCCTCCAATATATTCTATATATAATCAGACCTTCCCTCCAAAACATTCTGTATTTTATCAGACCTTCCCACCAATACATTCTATATATTATCAGATCTTCCCTCCAATATATTCTATATATTATCAGACCTTCACTCCAATATATTCTATATATTATCAGACCTTCCCTCCAATCCATTCCATATATTATCAGAACTTCCCCCCAATCCTTTCAATATATTATCAGATCTTCCCCCCAATACATTCTATATATTTACACACCTTTCCTCCAAGATATTCGATATATTAACAGACCTTCCCTCCAATACATTCTATGTATGATCAGACCTTCACTCCACTACTTTCAAAATATTATCAGACCTTCCCTCCAGTACATTCTATATATTATCAGACCTTCCCTCCAATACATTCTATATATTATCAGACCTTCCCTCCAATACATTCTAGAAATTATCAGACATTCCCTCCACTACTTTCAATAGATGATCAGACCTTCCCAGCAATATATTTTATATATTATCAGACCTTCACTCCACTGCTTTCAAATATTTTCAGACCTTCCCTCCAATACATTCTATTTTTTATCAGACCTTCTCTCCAATACATTCCATATATTATCAGACCTTCCCTCCAATACATTCTATATATTATCAGACCTTCCCAACAATACATTCTATATATTATCAGACCTTCCCAACAATACATTCTATATATTATCAGACCTTCCCAACAATACATTCTATATATTATCAGACCTTCCCTCCAATACATTCTAAATATTATCAGACCTTCCCAACAATACATTCTATATATTATCAGACCTTCCCTCCAATGCATTCTATATATTATCAGACCTTCCCTCCAATACATTCTATATATTATCAGACCTTCCCTCCAATACATTCTATATATTATCAGACCTTCCCTCCAATGCGTTCTATATATTATCACACCTTCCCTCCAATGCATTCTATATATTATCACACCTTCCCTCCAATACATTCTATATATTATCAGACCTTCCCTCCAATACATTCTATATATTATCAGACCTTCCCTCCAATATATTCTATATATTATCAGACCTTCCCTCCAATGCATTCTATATATTATCAGACCTTCCCTCCAATACATTCTATATATTATCAGACCTTCCCTCCAATACATTCTATATATTATCAGACCTTCCCTCCAATATATTCTATATATTATCAGACCTTCCCTCCAATACATTCTATATATTATCAGACCTTCCCTCCAATATATTCTATATATTATCAGACCTTCCCTCCAATGCATTCTATATATTATCAGACCTTCCCTCCAATACATTCTATATATTATCAGACCTTCCCTCCAATACATTCTATATATTATCAGATCATCCCTCCAATACATTCTATATATTATCAGACCTTCCCTCCAATACATTCTATATATTATCAGATCATCCCTCCAATACATTCTATATATTATCAGACCTTCCCTCCAATGCATTCTATATATTATCAGACCTTCCCTCCAATACATTCTATATATTATCAGACCTTCCCTCCAATACATTCTATATATTATCAGATCATCCCTCCAATACATTCTATATATTATCACACCTTCCCTCCAATACATTCTATATATTATCAGACCTTCCCTCCAATGCATTCTATATATTATCAGACCTTCCCTCCAATACATTCTATATATTATCAGACCTTCCCTCCAATACATTCTATATATTATCAGACCTTCCCTCCAATACATTCTATATATTATCAGACCTTCCCTCCAATACATTCTAGAAATTATCAGACCTTCCCTCCAATCCATTCTATATATTATCAGACCTTCCCTCCAATACATTCTATATATTATCAGACCTTCCCTCCAATACATTCTATATATTATCAGACCTTCCCTCCAATACATTCTATATATTATCAGACCTTCCCTCCAATACATTCTATATATTATCAGACCTTCCCTCCAATACATTCTATATATTATCAGACCTTCCCTCCAATATATTCTATATATTATCAGACCTTCCCTCCAATATATTCTATATATTATCAGACCTTCCCTCCAATACATTCTATATATTATCAGACCTTCCCTCCAATACATTCTATATATTATCAGACCTTCCCTCCAATACATTCTATATATTAT
Source organism: Heptranchias perlo (assembly GCF_035084215.1). Lineage (NCBI taxonomy): Eukaryota > Metazoa > Chordata > Chondrichthyes > Hexanchiformes > Hexanchidae > Heptranchias > Heptranchias perlo. Next base: position 94,587,783 of record NC_090331.1, on the reverse strand, counting down.
CAGACCTTCCCTCCAATACATTCTATATATTATCAGACCTTCCCTCCAATACATTCTATATATTATCAGACCTTCCCTCCAATACATTCTATATATTATCAGACCTTCCCTCCAATACATTCTATATATTATCAGACCTTCCCTCCAATATATTCTATATATAATCAGACCTTCCCTCCAAAACATTCTGTATTTTATCAGACCTTCCCACCAATACATTCTATATATTATCAGATCTTCCCTCCAATATATTCTATATATTATCAGACCTTCACTCCAATATATTCTATATATTATCAGACCTTCCCTCCAATCCATTCCATATATTATCAGAACTTCCCCCCAATCCTTTCAATATATTATCAGATCTTCCCCCCAATACATTCTATATATTTACACACCTTTCCTCCAAGATATTCGATATATTAACAGACCTTCCCTCCAATACATTCTATGTATGATCAGACCTTCACTCCACTACTTTCAAAATATTATCAGACCTTCCCTCCAGTACATTCTATATATTATCAGACCTTCCCTCCAATACATTCTATATATTATCAGACCTTCCCTCCAATACATTCTAGAAATTATCAGACATTCCCTCCACTACTTTCAATAGATGATCAGACCTTCCCAGCAATATATTTTATATATTATCAGACCTTCACTCCACTGCTTTCAAATATTTTCAGACCTTCCCTCCAATACATTCTATTTTTTATCAGACCTTCTCTCCAATACATTCCATATATTATCAGACCTTCCCTCCAATACATTCTATATATTATCAGACCTTCCCAACAATACATTCTATATATTATCAGACCTTCCCAACAATACATTCTATATATTATCAGACCTTCCCAACAATACATTCTATATATTATCAGACCTTCCCTCCAATACATTCTAAATATTATCAGACCTTCCCAACAATACATTCTATATATTATCAGACCTTCCCTCCAATATATTCTATATATTATCAGACCTTCCCAACAATACATTCTATATATTATCAGACCTTCCCTCCAATATATTCTATATATTATCAGACCTTCCCTCCAATACATTCTATATATTATCAGACCTTCCCTCCAATACATTCTACATATTATCAGACCTTCCCAACAATACATTCTATATATTATCAGACATTCCCTCCAATATATTCCATATATTATCAGACCTTTCCTCCAATACATTGCATATATTATCACACCTTCCCTCCACAACTTTCAATGGATGATCAGACATTCCCTCCAATACATTCTGTATATTATCAGACCTTCCCTCCAATACATTCTTTTTATTATCAGACCTTCCCTCCAATACATTCGATATATTATCAGACATTCCCTCGAATACGTTCTGTATAAGAACATAAGAAATTGGAGCAGGAGTAGGCCAATCGGCCCCTCGAGCCTGCTCCGCCATTCAATAAGATCATGGCTGATCTGATCCCAACCACAAATCTAAAGAACACAAGAAGTCGGAGCAGGACCCGGCCACATAGCCCCTGGGCCCTCTCCGCCACCCACAGGGCATTGACCGATCCGAACTCAGCTTCATGTCCTATTTCCTGCCCGCTCCCCATAACCCCTAATTCCCGTTACTTCTAGGAAACTGTCTATTTCTGTTTTAAATTTATCTAATGATGTAGCTTCCACAGCTTCCTGGGGCAGCAAATTCCACAGACCTACCACCCTCTGAGTGAACTAGTTCTAGTTTCACCCATCTTTGGGAACATCCTTACTGCATCCACCCGATCAAGACCCTTCACAATCTTATATGTTTCAATAAGATCGCCTCTCATTCTTCTGAACTCCAATGAGTAGAGTCCCAATCTACTCAACCTCTCCTCATATGTCCGCCCCCTCATCCCCGGGATTAACCGAGTGAACCTTCTTTGTACTGCCTCGAGAGCAAGTATGTCTTTTCTTAAGTATGGAGACCAAAACTGTATGCAGTATTCCAGGTGCGGTCTCACCAATACCTTATATAACTGCAGCAATACCTCCTTGTTTTTATATTCTATCCCCCTAGCAATAAAAGCCAACATTCCGTTGGCTTTCTTGATCACCTGCTGCACCTGCATACCAACTTTTTGATTTTCTTGCACTAGGACCCCCAGATCCCTTTGTACTGCAGTACTTTCCAGTCTCTCGCCATTAAGAAAATAACTTGCTCTCTGATTTTTCCTGCCAAAGTGCATAACCTCACATTTTCCAATATTATATTGCATCTGCCAAATCTCCGCCCACTCACCCAGCCTGTCGATATCCCCTTGCAGGTTTTTTATGTCCTCCTCACTCTCTACTTTCACTCCCATCTTTGTATCATCTGCAAATTTTGATATGTTGCACTCGGTCCCCTCCTCCTTCTGTATATTATCAGACCTTCCCTCCAATACATTCTTTTTATTATCAGACCTTCCCTCCAATACATTCGATATATTATCAGACCTTCCCTCCAATACATTCGATATATTATCAGACATTCCCTCCAATACATTCTATATATTATTAGACCTTCCCTCCAATACATTCTATATATTATCAGGCCTTCCCACCAATACATTCCATATATTATCAGACCTTCACTCCAATATATTCTAGATATTATCAGGCCTTCCCACCGATACATTCCATATATTATCAGACCTTCCCTCGAATACATTCTATACATTATCAGACCTTCCCTCCAATACATTCTATGTATTATCAGGCCTTCCCACCGATACATTCCATATATTATCAGACCTTCACTCCAATATATTCTAGATATTATCAGGCCTTCCCACCGATACATTCCATAGATTATCAGACCTTCACTCCAATATATTCTAGATATTATCAGGCCTTCCCACCGATACATTCCATATATCATCAGACCTTCCCTCGAATACATTCTATATATTATCAGACCTTCCCTCGAATACATTCTATATATCATCAGACCTTCCCTCCAATATATTCTATGTTTTATCAGACCTTCCCTCCAATACATTCTATATATTATCAGACCTTCCCTCCAATACATTCCACATATTATCAGACCTTCCCTCCAATATATTCTATATATTATCAAGCCTTCCCACCGATACATTCCATATATGAACAGACCTTCCCTCCAATACATTCTATATATTAACAGACCTTCCCTCCAATACATTCTATATATTATCAGACCTTCCCTACAATACATTCTATATATTATCAGACCTTCCCTACAATACATTCTATATATTATCAGACATTCCCTACACTACTTTCAATAGATGATCAGACCTTCCCTCCAATACATTCTATATATTATCAGACCTTCCCTACAATACATTCTATATATTATCAGACCTTCCCTCCAATACATTCTATATATTATCAGACCTTCCCTCCAACACATTCTATATATTATCACGCCTTCCCACCGATACATTCCATATATTATCAGACCTTCACTCCACTACTTTCAAAATATTATCAGACCTTCCCTCCAATACATTCTATACATGATCAGACCTTCCCTCCAATACATTCTATATATTATCAGACGTTCCCTCCAATACATTCCATATATTATCAGACCTTCCCTCCAATATATTCCATACATTATCACGCCTTCCCACCGATACATTCCATATATTATCAGACCTTAACTCCACTACTTTCAAAATATTATCAGAAATTCCCTCCAATACAATCTGCATATTATCAGACCTTCCCTCCAATACATTCTGTATATTATCAGACCATCCCTCCAATACATTCTATATATTATCAGACCTTCCCTCCAATATATTCTATATATTATCAGACCTTCCCTCCAATACATTCTGTATATTATCAGACCTTCCCTCCAATACATTCTATACATTATCAGACCTTCCCTCCAATACATTCTATGTATTATCAGGCCTTCCCACCGATACATTCCATATATTATCAGACCTTCACTCCAATATATTCTAGATATTATCAGGCCTTCCCACCGAAACATTCCATAGATTATCAGACCTTCACTCCAATATATTCTAGATATTATCAGGCCTTCCCACCGATACATTCCATATATCATCAGACCTTCCCTCGAATACATTCTATATATTATCAGACCTTCCCTCGAATACATTCGAAATATCATCAGACCTTCCCTCCAATACATTCTATGTTTTATCAGACCTTCCCTCCAATACATTCTATATATTATCAGACCTTCCCTCGAATACATTCTATATATCATCAGACCTTCCCTCCAATATATTCTATGTTTTATCAGACCTTCCCTCCAATACATTCTATATATTATCAGACCTTCCCTCCAATACATTCCACATATTATCAGACCTTCCCTCCAATATATTCTATATATTATCAAGCCTTCCCACCGATACATTCCATATATGAACAGACCTTCCCTCCAATACATTCTATATATTAACAGACATTCCCTCCAATACATTCTATATATTATCAGACATTCCCTACACTACTTTCAATAGATGATCAGACCTTCCCTCCAATATATTCTATGTTCTATCAGACATTCCCTCCAATACATTCAATATATTATCAGACCTTCCCTCCAATACATTCTATATATTATCAGACCTTCCCTCCAATACATTCTATATATTATCAGGCCTTCCCACCGATACATTCCATATATTATCAGACCTTCACTCCACTACTTTCAAAATATTATCAGACCTTCCCTCCAATACATTCTATACATGATCAGACCTTCCCTCCAATACATTCCATATATTATCAGACCTTAACTCCACTACTTTCAAAATATTATCAGACCTTCCCTCCAATACATTCTTGATATTATCAGACATTCCCTCCACTACTTTCAATGGATGATCAGAAATTCCCTCCAATACAATCTGTATATTATCAGACCTTCCCTCCAATACATTCTGTATATTATCAGACCATCCCTCCAATACATTCTATATATTATCAGACCTTCCCTCCAATACATTCTATATATTATCAGACCTTCCCTCCAATATATTCTATATATTATCAGACCTTCCCTCCAATACATTCTGTATATTATCAGACCATCCCTCCAATACATTCTGTATATTATCAGACCTTCCCTCCAATACATTCTATATATTATCAGACCTTCCCTCCAATACATTCTATATATTATCAGACCTTCCGGCCAATACATTCTACATATGATCAGACCTTCCCTCCAATACATTCCATATATTATCAGACCTTCCCTCCAATATATTCTATATATTGTCAGACCTTCCCTCCAATCCATTCTATATATTATTAGACCTTCCCTCCAAAACATTCTATATATTATCAGACCTTCCCTCCAATACATTCTACATATGATCAGACCTTCCCTCCAATACATTCTATATATGATCAGACCTTCCCTCCAATACATTCTATATATTATCAGACCTTCCCTCCAATACATTCTATATATTATCAGACCTTCCCTCCAATACATTCTATATATTATCAGACCTTCCCTCCAATACATTCTACATATGATCAGACCTTCCCTCCAATACATTCTATATATTATCAGACCTTCCCTCCAATACATTCTATATATTATCAGACCTTCCCTCCAATACATTCTACATATGATCAGACCTTCCCTCCAATACATTCTATATATGATCAGGCCTTCCGTCCAAAACATTCTATATATTATCAGACCTTCCCTCCAATACATTCTATATATTATCAGACGTTCCCTCCAATACTTTCTAAATATTATCACACCGTCCCTCCAATACATTCTGTATTTTATCAGACATTCCCTCCACTACTTTCAATGGATGATCAGACATTCCCTCCAATACATTCTATGTATGATCAGGCCTTCCGTCCAAAACATTCTATATATTATCGGACCTTCCCTCCAATATATTCCATATATTATCAGACCTTCCCTCCAATACATTCCATATATTAACAGACCTTCCCTCCAAAACATTCTATATATTATCAGACATTCCCTCCACTACTTTCAAAATATTATCAGACCTTCCCTCCAATACATTCCATATGTTATCAGACCTTCCCTCCAATACTTTCAATATATTATCAGACCTTCCCTCCAATATATTCTATGTGATATCAGACATTCCCTCCAATACATTCGATATATTATCAGACATTCCCTCCAATACATTCTATATATTGTCAGACATTCCCTCCACTACTTTCAATGGATGATCAGATCTTCCCTCCAATGCATTCTAAAAATTATCAGACCTTTCCTCCAATATATTCTCTATATTATCAGGCCATCCCACCGATATATTCTATATATGATCAGACATTCCCTCCAATACATTCTACATATGATCAGACCTGCCCTCCAATACATTCTATATATTATCAGACCTTCCCTCTAATACTTTCTAGAAATTATCAGACCTTCCCTCCAATACATTCCATATATGATCAGACCTTCCCTCCAATACTTTCAAAATATTATCAGACCTTCCCTCCAATATATTCGATGTGTTATCAGACATTCCCTCCAATACATTCTGTATATTATCAGACCTTCCCTCCAATACATTCTATATATTATCAGACCTTCCCTCCAAAACATTCCATATATTATAAGACCTTCCCTCCAATGCATTCTATATATTATCAGACCTTCCCTCCAATACATTCTAGAAATTATCAGACCTTCCCTCCAATACATTCTATATATTATCAGATCTTCCCTCCAATCCATTCCACATATTATCAGACCTTCCCTCCAATACATTCCATATATTATCAGACCTTCCCTCCAATACATTCCATTTTTTATCAGACCTTCCCTCCAATACATTCCATATATTATCAGACCTTCCCTCCAATACATTCCATTTTTTATCAGACCTTCCCTCCAATACATTCTAAATATTATCAGACCTTCCCTCCAATACATTCCATATATTATCAGACCTTCCCTCCAATACATTCCATATATTATCAGACCTTCCCTCCAATACATTCCATATATTATCAGACCTTCCCTCCAATACATTCCATTTTTTATCAGACCTTCCCTCCAATACATTCTAAATATTATCAGACCTTCCCTCCAATACATTCTATATATTATCAGACCTTCCCTCCAATACATTCTATATATTATCAGACCTTCCCTCCAATACATTCTATATATTATCAGACCTTCCCTCCAATACATTCCATATATTATCAGACCTTCCCTCCAATACATTCTATATATTATCAGACCTTCCCTCCAATACATTCTATATATTATCAGACCTTCCCTCCAATACATTCTATATATTATCAGACCTTCCCTCCAATACATTCTATATATTATCAGAACTTCCCTCCAATATGATCTATGTATTATCAGACCTTCCATCCAAAACATTCTATATATTATCAGACCTTCCCTCCAATACTTTCAACATATTATCAGACCTTCCCTCCAATACATTCTATATATTATCAGAACTTCCCTCCAATATGATCTATGTATTATCAGACCTTCCCTCCAATACATTCTATATATTATCAGACCTTCCCTCCAATACATTCTACATATTGTCAGACCTTCCCTCCACTGCTTTCTATATATTATCAGACCTTCCCTCCAATACATTCTATATATTATCAGACCTTCCCTCCAATACATTCTATATATTATCAGACCTTCCCTCCAATACATTCTATAGATTATCAGACCTTCCCTCCAATACATTCTATATATTATCAGACCTTCCCTCCAATACATTCTATATATTATCAGACCTTCCCTCCAATACATTCTATATATTATCAGACCTTCCCTCCAATACATTCTATATATTATCAGACCTTCCCTCCAATACATTCTATAGATTATCAGGCCCTCCCTCCAATACATTCTATATATTATCAGACCTTCCCTCCAATACATTCTATATATTATCAGACCTTCCCTCCAATACATTCTATAGATTATCAGGCCCTCCCTCCAATACATTCTATATATTATCAGACCTTCCCTCCAATACATTCTATATATTCTCAGATCTTCCCTCCAATACATTCTATATATTCTCAGATCTTCCCTCCAATACATTCTATATATTATCAGACCTTCCCTCCAATGTATTCTACATATTATCAGACCTTCCCTCCAATACATTCTATATATTATCAGACCTTCCCTCCAATACATTCTATAGATTATCAGACCTTCCCTCCAATACATTCTATATATTATCAGACCTTCCCTCCAATACATTCTATATATTATCAGACCTTCCCTCCAATACATTCTATATATTATCAGACCTTCCCTCCAATACATTCTATATATTCTCAGATCTTCCCTCCAATACATTCTATATATTATCAGACCTTCCCTCCAATGTATTCTACATATTATCAGACCTTCCCTCCAATACATTCTATATATTATCAGATCTTCCCTCCAATACATTCTATATATTATCAGACCTTCCCTCCAATGTATTCTACATATTATCAGACCTTCCCTCCAATACATTCTATATATTATCAGACCCTCCCTCCAATACATTCTCTATATTATCAGACATTCCCTCCAATACATTCGAAATATTATCACACCTTCCCTCCAATACATTCTATATATTATCAGACCTTCCCTCCAATGTATTCGATATATTATCAGACCTTCCCTCCAATACATTCTATATATTATCAGACCTTCCCTCCAATGTATTCTACATATTATCAGACCTTCCCTCCAATACATTCTATATATTATCAGAGCTTCCCTCCAATACGTTCTATATATTATCAGACCTTCCCTCCAATGTATTCTACATATTATCAGACCTTCCCTCCAATACATTCTATATATTATCAGAGCTTCACTCCAATATATTCTATATATTATCAGACCTTCCCTCCAATACATTCTGCAGATTATCAGTACCTTCCATCCGATGCATTCTGTATATTATCAGACCTTCCCTCCAATAATTTCTATTTATTATCAGAACCTTCCATCAAATACATTCTAGAAATTATCAGACCTTCCCTCGAATACATTCTGTTTATCATCAGACCTTCCCTCCAATATGTTCTATATATTATCAGACCTTCCCTCCAATACATTCTATATATTATCAGACCTTCCCTCCAATACATTCTATATATTATCAGACCTTCCCTCCAATATATTCTATATATTATCAGGCCTTCCCACCGATACATTCCATATGTTAACAGACCTTCCCACCAATACATTCTATATATTATCAGAACTTCCCTCCAATACATTCTATATATTATCAGACCTTCCCTCCAATACATTCTATATATTATCAGAACTTCCCTCCAATACATTCGAAATATTATCACACCGTCCCTCCAATTCATTCTATATATTATTAGACCTTCCCACCACTGCTTTCTATATATTATCAGACCTTCCCACAAATACATTCGAGATATTATCAGACCTTCCCTCCAATGCATTCTATATATTATCAGACCATCCCTTCAATGCATTCTATATATTAACAGACCTTCCCTCCAATACATTCTATATATTATCAGACCTTCCCTCCAATACATTCTATATATTATCAGACCTTCCCTCAAATACATTCTATGTATTATCAGACCTTCCCTCAAATACATTCTATATATTATCAGACCTTCCCTCCAATACATTCTATATATTATCAGACCTTCCCTCAAATACATTCTATGTATTATCAGACCTTCCCTCAAATACATTCTATGTATTATCAGACCTTCCCTCAAATACATTCTATGTATTATCAGACCTTCCCTCCAATACATTCTATATATTATCAGACCTTCCCTCCAATACATTCTATATATTATCAGACCTTCCCTCCAACACATTCGATATATTATCAGACCTTCCCTCCAATACATTCTATATTTTATCAGACTTTCCCTCCAAGACATTCTACATATTATCAGACTTTCCCTCCACGATATTCTATATTTGATCAGAGTTTCCCTCCATTACATTCGATATATTATCAGACCTTCCCACCAATACTTTCGAATTATTATCAGACCATCCCTCCAATATATTCTATATATTATCAGACGTACCCTCCAATACTTTCATTTTATCATCAGACCTTCCCACCAATACTTTCGAATTATTATCAGACCTTCCCTCCAATACATTCTATATATTTTCAGACCTTCCCTCCAATGCATTCTCTGTATTATCAGGCCTTCCCTCCAATACATTCTATATATTATCAGACCTTCCCTCCAATACATTCTATATATTATCAGACCTTCCCTCCAATACATTCTATATATTATCAGACCTTCCCTCCAATACATTCTATATATTTTCAGACCTTCCCTCCAATGCATTCTCTGTATTATCAGACCTTCCCTCCAATACATTCTATATATTATCAGATCATCCCTCCAATACATTCTATATATTATCAGACCTTCCCTCCAATACATTCTATATATTATCAGATCATCCCTCCAATACATTCTATATATTATCAGACCTTCCCTCCAATACATTCTATATATTATCAGACCTTCCCTCCAATACATTCTATATATTATCAGAACTTCCCTCCAATACATTCTATATATTATCAGATCATCCCTCCAATACATTCTATATATTATCAGAACTTCCCTCCAATACATTCTATATATTATCAGATCATCCCTCCAATACATTCTATATATTATCAGACCTTCCCTCCAATACATTCTGTTTATCATCAGACCTTCCCTCCAATACATTCCATATATTATCAGACCTTCCCTCCAATACATTCTATGTATTATCAGACGTACCCTCCAATACTTTCATTTTATCATCAGACCTTCCCACCAATACTTTCGAATTATTATCAGACCTTCCCTCCAATACATTCTATATATTTTCAGACCTTCCCTCCAATGCATTCTCTGTATTATCAGGCCTTCCCTCCAATACATTCTATATATTATCAGACCTTCCCTCCAATACATTCTATATATTATCAGACCTTCCCTCCAATACATTCTATATATTATCAGAACTTCCCTCCAATTCATTCTGTATATTATTAGACCTTCCCACCACTGCTTTCTATATATTATCAGACCTTCCCTCAAATACATTCGAGATATTATCAGACCTTCCCTCCAATGCATTCTATATATTATCAGACCTTCCCTCCAATGCATTCTATATATTATCAGACCTTCCCTCCAATACATTCTATATATTAACAGACCTTCCCTCCAATACATTCTATATATTATCAGACCTTCCCTCCAATACATTCTAGAGATTATCAGACCTTCCCTCCAATACATTCTATATATTATCAGACCTTCCCTCCAATACATTCTATATATTATCAGACCTTCCCTCCAATACATTCTATATATTATCAGACCTTCCCTCCAATACATTCTATATATTATCAGACCTTCCCTCCAATACATTCTACATATTATCAGACCTTCCCTCCAATGCTCTCAAAATATTATCAGACCTTCCCTCCAATACATTCGATATATTATCAGACGTTCCCTCCAAGACATTCTATATATTATCAGACTTTCCCTCAACGATATTCTATATTTTATCAGACTTTCCCTCCATTACATTTTATATATAATCAGACCTTCCCACCAATACTTTCGATATATTATCAGGCCTTCCCTCCAATACTTTCTACATATTATAAGACCTTCCCTCCAATACATTCTATATATTACCAGACCTTCCCTCCAATACATTCTATATATTATCAGACTTTCCCTCCAAGACATTCTATATATTATCAGACTTTCCCTCCAATACATTCTATATATTATCAGACTTTCCCTCCAATACATTCTATATATTACCAGACCTTCCCTCCAATACATTCTATATATTACCAGACCTTCCCTCCAATACATTCTATATTTTATCAGACTTTCCCTCCAAGACATTCTACATATTATCAGACTTTCCCTCCACGATATTCTATATTTGATCAGAGTTTCCCTCCATTACATTCGATATATTATCAGACCTTCCCACCAATACTTTGGAATTATGATCAGACCTTCCCTCCAATACATTCTATATATTATCAGGCCTTCCCTCCAATACATTCTATATATTATCAGACCTTCCCTCCAATACATTCTATATATTATCAGACCTTCCCTCCAATACATTCTATATATTATCAGACCTTCCCTCCAATACATTCTATATATTATCAGACCTTCCCTCCAATACATTCTATATATTATCAGACATTCCCTCGAAGACATTCTATATATTATCAGACCTTCCATCCAATACATTCTATATATTCTCAGATCATCCCTCCAATACATTCTATATATTATCAGACCTTCCCTCCAATACATTCTATATATTATCAGACCTTCCCTCCAATACATTCTATATATTATCAGACCTTCCCTCCAATACATTCTATATATTATCAGATCATCCCTCCAATACATTCTATATATTATCAGACCTTCCCTCCAATACATTCTATATATTATCAGACCTTCCCTCCAATACATTCTATATATTATCAGACCTTCCCTCCAATACATTCTATATATTATCAGACCTTCCCTCCAATACATTCTATATATTATCAGGCCTTCCCTCCAATACATTCTATATATTATCAGGCCTTCCCTCCAATACATTCTATATATTATCAGACATTCCCTCGAAGACATTCTATATATTATCAGACCTTCCCTCCAATACATTCTATATATTATCAGGCCTTCCCTCTAATACATTCTATATATTATCAGGCCTTCCCTCCAATACATTCTATATATTATCAGGCCTTCCCTCCAATACATTCTATATATTATCAGAACTTCCCTCCAATACATTCTATATATTATCAGACCTTCCCTCCAATACATTCTATATATTATCAGACCTTCCCTCCAATACATTCCATATATTAACAGACCTTCCCTCCAATACATTCTATATATTATCAGAGCTTCCCACCACTACTTTCGATATATGATCAGACCTTCCCTCCAATACATTCTATATATTATCAGACCTTCCCTCCAATACATTCTATATTTCATCAGAGCTTCCCACCACTACTTTCGATATATGATCAGACCTTCCCTCCAATACATTCTATATATTATCAGACCTTCCCTCCAATACATTCTATATATTATCAGACCTTCCCTCCAATACATTCTATATATTATCAGACCTTCCCTCCAATACATTCTGTGTATTATCAGACCTTCCCTCCAATACATTCTATATATTATCAGACCTTCCCTCCAATACATTCTGTGTATTATCAGACCTTCCCTCCAATACATTCTATATATTATCAGGCCTTCCCTCCAATACATTCCATATATTAACAGACCTTCCCTCCAATACATTCTATATATTATCAGGCCTTCCCTCCAATACATTCCATATATTATCAGACCTTCCCTCCAATACATTCTGTGTATTATCAGACCTTCCCTCCAATACATTCTATATATTATCAGACCTTCCCTCCAATACATTCTGTGTATTATCAGACCTTCCCTCCAATACATTCTATATATTATCAGACCTTCCCTCCAATACATTCTATATATTATCAGACATTCCCTCCAATACATTCTATATATTGTCAGACCTTCCCTCCAATACATTCTATATAATATCAGACATTCCCTCCAATACATTCTATATTTTATCAGACCTTCCCTCCAATACATTCTATATATTATCAGACCTTCCCTCCAATACATTCTATGTATTATCAGACCTTCCCTCCAATACATTCTATATATTATCAGACATTCCCTCCAATACATTCTATATTTTATCAGACCTTCCCTCCAATACATTCTGTGTATTATCAGACCTTCCCTCCAATACATTCTATATATTATCAGACATTCCCTCCAATACATTCTATATTTTATCAGACCTTCCCTCCAATACATTCTATGTATTATCAGACCTTCCCTCCAATACATTCTATATATTGTCAGACCTTCCCTCCAATACATTCTATATATTATCAGACCTTCCCTCCAATACATTCTATATATTATCAGACCTTCCCTCCAATACATTCTATATATTGTCAGACCTTCCCTCCAATACATTCTATATTTTATCAGACATTCCCTCCAATACATTCTATATTTTATCAGACCTTCCCTCCAATACATTCTGTGTATTATCAGACCTTCCCTCCAATACATTCTATATATTATCAGACCTTCCCTCCAATACATTCTATATTTTATCAGACCTTCCCTCCAATACATTCTATATATTATCAGACCTTCCCTCCAATACATTCTATATATTATCAGACCTTCCCTCCAATACATTCTATATATTATCAGACATTCCCTCCAATACATTCTATATTTTATCAGACATTCCCTCCAATACATTCTATATATTGTCAGACCTTCCCTCCAATACATTCTATATATTATCAGACATTCCCTCCAATACATTCTATATTTTATCAGACATTCCCTCCAATACATTCTATATTTTATCAGACCTTCCCTCCAATACATTCTATATATTATCAGACCTTCCCTCCAATACATTCTATATATTATCAGACCTTCCCTCCAATACATTCTATATATTGTCAGACCTTCCCTCCAATACATTCTATATATTATCAGACCTTCCCTCCAATACATTCTATATATTATCAGACCTTCCCTCCAATACATTCTATATATTGTCAGACCTTCCCTCCAATACATTCTATATATTATCAGACCTTCCCTCCAATACATTCTATATAATATCAGACCTTCCCTCCAATACATTCTATATATTATCAGACATTCCCTCCAATACATTCTATATATTGTCAGACCTTCCCTCCAATACATTCTATATAATATCAGACATTCCCTCCAATACATTCTATATTTTATCAGACCTTCCCTCCAATACATTCTATGTATTATCAGACCTTCCCTCCAATACATTCTATATATTATCAGACCTTCCCACCAAAACATTCTACATATTATCAGACCTTCCCACCAATACTTCCGATATATTATCAGACCTTCCCTCCAATACATTTATTTATATTCAGACATTCCCTCCAATACATTCTATATTTTATCAGACCTTCCCTCCAATACATTCTATATATTATCAGACCTTCCCTCCAATACATTTATTTATATTCAGACATTCCCTCCAAGACATTCTAAATATTATCAGACCTTCCCTGCAATACTTTCCATATATTATCACACCTTCCCTCCAATAATTTCCAGAAATTATCAGACCTTCCCTCCACTACATTCTAGAAATTATCAGACCTTCCCTCCAATACATT
This sequence comes from Heptranchias perlo, assembly GCF_035084215.1. Taxonomy (NCBI): domain Eukaryota; kingdom Metazoa; phylum Chordata; class Chondrichthyes; order Hexanchiformes; family Hexanchidae; genus Heptranchias; species Heptranchias perlo. Next base: position 94,572,428 of record NC_090331.1, on the reverse strand, counting down.
CTATATATTATCAGACCTTCCCTCCACTAAATTCTAGAAATTATCAGACCTTCCCTCCAATACATTCTGCATATTATCAGGCCTTCCCTCCACTACATTCGATATATTATCAGACCTTCGATCCTATACATTCTATATATTATCAGACCTTCCCTCCAATACATTCTATATATTATCAGACCTTCCCTCCACTACATTCTAGAAATTATCAGACCTTCCCTCCAATACATTCTGCATATTATCAGGCCTTCCCTCCACTACATTCGATATATTATCAGACCTTCGATCCTATACATTCTATATATTATCAGACCTTCCCTCCAATACATTCTATATATTATCAGACCTTCCCTCCAATACATTCTGCATATTATCAGGCCTTCCCTCCACTACATTCGATATATTATCAGACCTTCGATCCTATACATTCTATATATTATCAGACCTTCCCTCCACTACATTCGATATATTATCAGACCTTCGATCCTATACATTCTATATATTATCAGACCTTCCCTCCAATACATTCGATATATTATCAGACCTTCGATCCTATATATTCTATATATTATCAGACCTTCCCTCCAATACATTCTATATATTATCAGACCCTCCCTCCAATACATTCCATATATTATCAGACCTTCGATCCTATATATTCTATATATTATCAGACCTTCCCTCCACTACATTCAATATATTATCAGACCTTCCCTCCAATACATTCTATATATTATCAGACCTTCCCTCCAATACAATCTGCATATTATCAGGCCTTCCCTCCACTACATTCGATATATTATCAGACCTTCGATCCTATATATTCTATATATTATCAGACCTTCGATCCTATACATTCTATATATTATCAGACCCTCCCTCCAATACATTTGATATATTATCAGACCTTCGATCCTATACATTCTATATATTATCAGACCTTCCCTCGAATACATTCTATATATTATCAGACCTTCCCTCCAATACATTCGATATATTATCAGACCTTCCCTCCAATACATTCTATATATTATCAGACTATCCCTCCAATACATTCGATATATTATCAGACCTTCGCTCCTATACATTCTATATATTATCAGACCTTCCCTCCAATACTTTCCATATATTATCACACCTTCCCTCGAATACATTCTATATATTATCAGATCTTCCCTCCAATGCATTCTATGTATTATCAGACCTTCACTCCAATACATTCGACATATTATCAAATGTAAGGAATCTTACAACACCAGGTTGTAGTCCAACAAATTGATTTTAAAATAAATTTGTTGGACGATAACCTGGTGTTGTAAGATTCCTTACATTTGTCCACCCCAGTCCATCACCGGCATCTCCACATCATATATATTATCAGACCTTCCCTCCAATACTTTCTCTATATTATCAGACCTTCCCTCCAATACTTTCGAGATATTATCAAACCTTCCCACCAATACATTCTATATATTATCAGACCTTCCCTCCAATACATTCTATATATTATCAGACCTTCCCTCCAATACATTCTATATATTATCAGACCTTCCCTCCAATACATTCTACATTTTATCAGACTTTCCCTCCAAGACATTCTACATTTTATCAGACTTTCCCTCCAAGACATTCGAGATATTATCAGACCTTCCCTGCACAACTTTCTATCTATTATTCGGCCTTCCATCCAATGCTTTCAATATATTATCAGGCCTTCCTTCCAATACATTATATATAGTGTCAGACATTCCCTCCAATAAATTCTTTCTATTATCAGAGCTTCCCTCCACTACATTGTGTATATTATCAGACCTTCCCTCCACTACATTCTATATATTATCAGACCTTCCCTCCAATACATTCGATATATTATCAGACCTTCCCTCCAATACATTCTATATATTATCACACCTTCCCTCCAATACATTCTATATATTATCAGACCTTCCCTCCAGTACATTCTATATAATATCAGACCTTCCCTCCAATACATTCAAAATATTATCAGACCTTCCCTCCAATACATTCTATATATTATCAGACCTTCCCTCGAATACATTCGATATATTATCAGACCTTCCCTCCAATACATTCGATATATTATCAGACCTTCCCTCCACTACATTCTATATATTATCAGACCTTCCCTCCACTACATTCTATATATTATCAGACCTTCCCTCCAATACATTCAAAATATTATCAGACCTTCCCTCCAATACATTCTATATATTATCAGACCTTCCCTCCAATACATTCAAAATATTATCAGACCTGCCCTCCAATACATTCTATATATTATCAGACCTTCCCTCCAATACATTCTATATATTATCAGACCTTCCCTCCAATACATTCAAAATATTATCAGACCTGCCCTCCAATACATTCTATATATTATCAGACCTTCCCTCCAATACATTCTATATATTATCAGACCTTCCCTCCAATACATTCTATATATTATCAGACCTTCCCTCCAATACATTCTATATATTATCAGGCCTTCCCTCCAATACATTCGAAATATTATCAGACCTTCCCTCCACTACATTCTATATATTATCAGACCTTCCCTCCAATACATTCGATATATTATCACACCTTCCCTCCAATACATTTTCTTTTTTATCAGACCTTCCATCCAATAATTTCCAGAAATTATCAGACCTTCCCGCCAATACATTCTATATTTTATCAGACCTTCCCTCCAATACATTCAAAATATTATCAGACCTTCCCTCCACTACATTCTATATATTATCAGACCTTCCAACCAATAATTTCCAGAAATTATCAGACCTTCCCGCCAATACATTCTATATTTTATCAGACCTTCCCTCCAATACATTCAAAATATTATCAGACCTTCCCTCCAATACATTCTATATATTATCAGACCTTCCCTCCAATACATTCTATATATTATCAGGCCTTCCCTCCAATACATTCGATATATTATCACACCTTCCCTCCAATACATTTTCTTTTTTATCAGACCTTCCATCCAATAATTTCCAGAAATTATCAGACCTTCCCACCAATACATTCTATATATTATCAGACCTTCCCTCCAATATATTCTATATATTATCAGACCTTCCCTCCAATACATTCTATATATTATCAGACCTTCCCTCCAATATATTCTATATATTATCAGACCTTCCCACCAATACATTCTATATATTATCAGACCTTCCCTCCAATCCATTCTATATATTATCAGTCCTTCCCTCCAATACATTCTATATATTATCAGACCTTCCCTCCAATATATTCTATATATTATCAGACCTTCCCTCCAATCCATTCTATATATTATCAGACCTTCCCTCCAATATATTCTATATATTATCAGACCTTCCCTCCAATCCATTCTATATATTATCAGACCTTCCCTCCAATATATTCTATATATTATCAGACCTTCCCTCCAATCCATTCTATATATTATCAGACCTTCCCTCCAATCCATTCTATATATTATCAGACCTTCCCTCCAATACATTCTATATATTATCAGACCTTCCCTCCAATATATTCTATATATTATCAGACCTTCCCTCCAATCCATTCTATATATTATCAGACCTTCCCTCCAATATATTCTATATATTATCAGACCTTCCCACCAATACATTCTATATATTATCAGACCTTCCCACCAATACATTCTATATATTATCAGACCTTCCCTCCAATATATTCTATATATTATCAGACCTTCCCACCAATACATTCTATATATTATCAGACCTTCCCTCCAATACATTCTAAATATTATCAGACCTTCCCTCCAATACATTCTAAATATTATCAGACCTTCCCTCCAATACATTCTAAATATTATCAGACCTTCCCTCCAATACATTCTATATATTATCAGACCTTCCCTACAATACTTTCTATATATTATCACACCTTCCCTCCAATACATTCTAAATATTATCAGACCTTCCCTCCAATACATTCTATATATTATCAGACCTTCCCTACAATACTTTCTATATATTATCACACCTTCCCTCCAATACATTCTATATATTATCAGACCTTCCCTCCAATACATTCTATATATTATCAGACCTTCCCTCCAATACATTCTATATATTATCAGACCTTCCATCCAATACGTTCGATATATTATCAGACCTTCCCTCCACGACATTCTAGAAATTATCAGACCTTCCCTCCAATACATTCTCCATATTATCAGTCTTTCCCTCCACAACTTTCTATCTATTATTCGGCCTTCCATCCAATGCTTTCAATATATTATCCGGCCTTCCCTCCAATACATTCTATATATTATCAGACCTTCCCTCCAATACATTCTATATATTATCAGGCCTTCCCTCCAATACATTCTATATATTATCAGACCTTCCCTCCAATACATTCTATATATTATCAGACCTTCCCTCCAATCCATTCTAAATATTATCAGACCTTCCCTCCAATACATTCTATATATTATCAGACCTTCCCTCCAATACATTCTACATATTATCAGACCTTCCCTCCAATACATTCTATATATTATCAGGCCTTCCCTCCAATACATTCTATATATTATCAGACCTTCCCTCCACTACATTCGATATATTATCAGACCTTCCCTCCACGACATTCTAGAAATTATCAGACCTTCCCTCCAATACATTCGACATATTATCAGACGTTCCCTCCAATACATTCTCCATATTATCAGTCTTTCCCTCCACAACTTTCTATCTATTATTCGGCCTTCCATCCAATGCTTTCAATATATTATCCGGCCTTCCCTCCAATACATTCTATATATTATCAGACCTTCCCTCCAATACATTCTATATATTATCAGACCTTCCCTCCAATACATTCTATATATTATCAGACCTTCCCTCCAATACATTCTATATATTATCAGACCTTCCCTCCAATACATTCTATATATTATCAGGCCTTCCCTCCAATACATTCTATATATTATCAGACCTTCCCTCCAATACATTCTATATATTATCAGACCTTCCCTCCAATCCATTCTAAATATTATCAGACCTTCCCTCCAATACATTCTATATATTATCAGACCTTCCCTCCAATACATTCTACATATTATCAGGCCTTCCCTCCAATACATTCTATATATTATCAGACCTTCCCTCCACTACATTGTGTTTCTGATCAGACCTTCCCTCCAATACATTCTATATATTATCAGACCTTCCCTCCAATACATTCTATATATTATCAGACCATCCCTCCAATACATTCGATATATTATCAGACCTTCCCTCCAATACATTCGATATATTATCAGACCTTCCCTCCAATACTTTCCATATATTATCACACCTTCCCTCGAATACATTCTATATATTATCAGACCATCCCTCCAATACATTCTATATATTATCAGACCTTCCCTCCAATACATTCTATATATTATCAGACCTTCCCTCGAATACATTCTATATATTATCAGACCTTCCCTCGAATACATTCTATATATTATCAGACCTTCCCTCGAATACATTCTATAAATTATCAGACCTTCCCTCCAATACATTCTATATATTATCAGACCTTCCCTCCAATACATTCTATATATTATCAGACCTTCCCTCCAAGACATTCTATATATTATCAGACCTTCCCTCCAATACATTCGATATATTATCAGACCTTCGCTCCTATACATTCTATATATTATCAGACATTCCCTCCATTACAATCCATATATTATCAGACCTTCCCTCCACTACATTCTATATGTTATCAGACCTTCCCTCCAATACATTCTATATATTATCAGACCTTCCCTCCACTACATTCTATATGTTATCAGACCTTCCCTCCACTACATTCTATATGTTATCAGACCTTCCCTCCAATACATTCTATATATTATCAGACCTTCCCTCCAATACATTCTATATGTTATCAGACCTTCCCTCCAATACATTCTATATATTATCAGGCCTTCCCTCCAAGACATTCTATATATTATCAGACCTTCCCTCCAATACATTCTATATATTATCAGACCTTCCCTCCAATACATTCTATATATTATCAGACCTTCCCTCCAATACATTCTATATATTATCAGACCTTCCCTCCAATACATTCGATATATTATCAAATGTAAGGAATGTTACAACACCAGGTTGTAGTCCAACAAATTGATTTTAAAATAAATTTGTTGGACTATAACCTGGTGTTGTAAGATTCCTTACATTTGTCCACCCCAGTCCATCACCGGCATCTCCACATCATATATATTATCAGACCTTCCCTCCAATACATTCTCCATATTATCAGACCTTCCCTCCAATACATTATATATTATCAGACCTTCCCTCCAATACATTCTATATATTATCAGACCTTCCCTCCAATACATTCTATATATTATCAGACCTTCCCTCCAATACATTCGAAATATTATCAGGCCTTCCCTCCAATACATTCGAAATATTATCACACCTTCCCTCCAATACATTTTATTTTTTATCAGACCTTCCATCCAATACTTTCCACATATTATCAGACTTTACCACCAATAAATTCTTTCTATGATCAGACCTTCCCTCCAATACATTCTATATATTATCAGACCTTCCCTCCAATACTTTCCATATATTATCACACCTTCCCTCGAATACATTCTATATATTATCAGACCTTCCCTCCAATACATTCTACATATTATCAGACGTTCCCTCCAACACATTCTATATATTATCAGACCTTCCCTCCAATACATTCTATATATTATCAGACCTTCCCTCCAATACATTCTCCATATTATCAGACGTTCCGTCCAATACATTCTCCATATTATCAGACCTTCCCTCCAATACATTCTCTGTATTATCAGACCTTCCCTCCAATACATTCTACATATTATCAGACGTTCCCTCCAATACATTCTCTATATTATCAGACCTTCCCTCCAATACATTCTCCATATTATCAGACCTTCCCTCCAATACATTCTCCATATTATCAGACTTTCCCTCCAAGACATTCTAAATATTATTAGACCTTCCCTCCACAACTTTCTATCTATTATTCGGCCTTCCATCCAATGCTTTCAATATATTATCAGACCTTCCCTCCAATACATTCTATATATTATCAGACCTTCCCTCCAATACTTTCCATATATTATCACACCTTCCCTCGAATACATTCTATATATTATCAGACCTTCCCTCCAATGCATTCTATGTATTATCAGACCTTAACTCCAATACATTCGACATATTATCAAATGTAAGGAATCTTACAACACCAGGTTGTAGTCCAACAAATAGATTTTAAAATAAATTTGTTGGACTATAACCTGGTGTTGTAAGATTCCTTACATTTGTCCACCCCAGTCCATCACCGGCATCTCCACATCATATATATTATCAGACCTTCCCTCCAATACTTTCTCTATATTATCAGACCTTCCCTCCAATACTTTCGAGATATTATCAGACCTTCCCTCCAATACATTCTATATATTATCAGACCTTCCCTCCAATACATTCTATATATTATCAGACCTTCCCTCCAATACATTCTACATTTTATCAGACTTTCCCTCCAAGACATTCTAAATATTATCAGACCTTCCCTGCACAACTTTCTATCTATTATTCGGCCTTCCATCCAATGCTTTCAATATATTATCAGGCCTTCCTTCCAATACATTCTATATATTATCAGACCTTCCCTCCAATACATTCTATATATTATCAGACCTTCCCTCCAATACATTCTATATATTATCAGACCTTCCCTCCACCACATTGTGTATATTATCAGACCTTCCCTCCAATACATTCTATATATTATCAGACCTTCCCTCGAATACATTCTATATATTATCAGACCTTCCCTCCAATACATTCTATATATTATAAGACCTTCCCTCCAATACATTCGATATATTATCAGACCTTCGCTCCTATACATTCTATATATTATCAGACCTTCCCTCCAATACTTTCCATATATTATCACACCTTCCCTCGAATACATTCTATATATTATCAGACCTTCCCTCCAATACATTCTATATATTATCAGACCTTCCCTCCAATACATTCTATATATTATCACACCTTCCCTCCAATACATTCGATATATTATCAGACCTTCGCTCCAATACATTCTATATATTATCAGACCTTCCCTCCAATACATTCTATATATTATCAGACCTTCCCTCCAATACTTTCCATATATTATCACACCTTCCCTCGAATACATTCGATATATTATCAGACCTTCCCTCCAATACATTCGATATATTATCAGACCTTCCCTCCACTACATTCTAAATATTATCAGACCTTCCCTCCAATGCATTCTATATATTATCAGACCTTCCCTCCACTACATTCTCTATATTATCAGACCTTCCCTCCACTACATTCTATATATTATCAGACCTTCCCTCCAATGCATTCTTTGTATTATCAGACCTTCCCTCCAATACATTCTATATATTATCAGACCTTCCCTCCAATACATTCTATATATTATCAATTGTAAGGAATCTTACAACACCAGGTTGTAGTTCCAACAAATTGATTTTAAAATAAATTTGTTGGAATATAACCTGGTGTTGTAAGATTCCTTACATTTGTCCACCCCAGTCCATCACCGGCATCTCCACATCATATATATTATCAGACCTTCCCTCCAATACATTCTATATATTATCAGACCTTCCCTCCAATACATTCGAAATATTATCAGACCTGCCCTCCAATACATTCTATATATTATCAGGCCTTCCCTCCAATACATTCGAAATATTATCAGACCTTCCCTCCACTACATTCTATATATTATCACACCTTCCCTCCAATACATTTTCTTTTTTATCAGACCTTCCATCCAATAATTTCCAGAAATTATCAGACCTTCCCGCCAATACATTCGATGTATTATCAGACCTTCCCTCCACGACATTCTATATATTATCAGACTTTCCCTCCAATACATTCTCCATATTATCAGACCTTCCCTCCAATACATTCTATATATTATCACACCTTCCCTCCAATAATTTCCAGAAATTATCAGACCTTCCCTCCAATACATTCTATATATTATCAGACCTTCCCTCCAATACATTCTCCATATTATCAGACCTTCCCTCCAATACATTCTCCATATTATCAGACTTTCCCTCCAAGACATTCTAAATATTATCAGACCTTCCCTCCACAACTTTCTATCTGTTATTCGGCCTTCCATCCAATGCTTTCAATATATTATCAGACCTTCCCTCCAATACATTCTATATATTATCAGACCTTCCCTCCAATACATTCTACATATTATCAGACGTTCCCCCCAATACATTCTATATATTATCAGACCTTCCCTCCAATACATTCTCCATATTATCAGACCTTCCCTCCAATACATTCTCCATATTATCAGACCTTCCCTCCAATACATTCTATATTTTATCAGACCTTCCCTCCAATACTTTCCACATATTATCAGACTTGACCACCAATAAATTCTTTCTATTATCAGACCTTCCCTCCAATACATTCTGTATATTATCAGACCTTCCCTCCAATACTTTCCATATATTATCACACCTTCCCTCGAATACATTCTATATATTATCAGACCTTCCCTCCAATACATTCTATATATTATCAGACCTTCCCTCCAATACATTCGATATATTATCAGACCTTCGCTCCTATACATTCTATATATTATCAGACCTTCCCTCCAATACTTTCCATATATTATCAGACCTTCCCTCCAATACATTCGATATATTATCAGACCTTCGCTCCTATACATTCTATATATTATCAGACCTTCCCTCCAATACATTCTATATATTATCAGACCTTCCCTCTAATACTTTCCATATATTAGCACACCTTCCCTCGAATACATTCTATATATTATCAGACCTTCCCTCCAATACATTCGATATATTATCAGACCTTCCCTCCACTACATTCTATATATTATCAGACCTTCCCTCCAATACTTTCCATATATTATCAGACCTTCCCTCCAATACATTCTATATATTATCAGACCTTCCCTCCAATACATTCGATATATTATCAGACCTTCCCTCCAATAATTTCCAGAAATTATCAGACGTTCCCTCCACTCCATTCTATATGTTATCAGACCTTCCCTCCAATACATTCTATATATTATCAGACCTTCCCTCCAATACATTCTGTATATTATCAGACCTTCCCTCCAATACATTCTATATATTATCAAATGTAAGGAATCTTACAACACCAGGTTGTAGTCCAACAAATTCATTTTAAAATAAATTTGTTGGTCTATAACCTGGTGTTGTAAGATTCCTTACATTTGTCCACTCCAGTCCATCACCGGCATCTCCACATCATATATATTATCAGACCTTCCCTCGAATACATTCTATATATTATCAGACCTTCCCTCCAATACATTCTATATATTCTCAGACCTTCCCTCCAATACATTCTATATATTATCAGACCTTCCCTCCAATACATTCTATATATTATCAGACCTTCCCTCCAATACATTCTATATATTATCAGACCTTCCCTCCACTACATTCTATATGTTATCAGACCTTCCCTCCAATACATTCTATATATTATCAGACCTTCCCTCCACTACATTCTATATGTTATCAGACCTTCCCTCCACTACATTCTATATGTTATCAGACCTTCCCTCCAATACATTCTATATATTATCAGACCTTCCCTCCAATACATTCTTTATGTTATCAGACCTTCCCTCCACTACATTCTATATGTTATCAGACCTTCCCTCCAAGACATTCTATATATTATCAGACCTTCCCTCCAATACATTCGATATATTATCAGACCTTCGCTCCTTTACATTCTATATATTATCAGACATTCCCTCCATTACAATCCATATATTATCAGACCTTCCCTCCACTACATTCTATATGTTATCAGACCTTCCCTCCAATACATTCTATATATTATCAGACCTTCCCTCCAATACATTCTATATATTCTCAGACCTTCCCTCCAATACATTCTATATATTATCAGACCTTCCCTCCAATACATTCGATATATTATCAGACCTTCGCTCCTTTACATTCTATATATTTTCAGACATTCCCTCCAATACATTCTATATATTATCAGACCTTCCCTCCAATACATTCTATATATTATCAGACCTTCCCTCCAATACATTCTATATATTCTCAGACCTTCCCTCCAATACATTCTATATATTATCAGACCTTCCCTCCAATACATTCGATATATTATCAGACCTTCGCTCCTTTACATTCTATATATTATCAGACATTCCCTCCATTACAATCCATATATTATCAGACCTTCCCTCCACTACATTCTATATGTTATCAGACCTTCCCTCCAATACATTCTATATATTATCAGACCTTCCCTCCACTACATTCTATATATTATCAGACCTTCCCTCCACTACATTCTATATGTTATCAGACCTTCCCTCCAATACATTCTATATATTATCAGACCTTCCCTCCAATACATTCTATATATTATCAGACCTTCCCTCCAATACATTCTATATATTATCAGACCTTCCCTCCAATACATTCGATATATTATCAGACCTTCCCTCCAATACATTCGAAATATTATCAGGCCTTCCCTCCAATACATTCTATATATTATCAAATGTAAGGAATGTTACAACACCAGGTTGTAGTCCAACAAATTGATTTTAAAATAAATTTGTTGGACTATAACCTGGTGTTGTAAGATTCCTTACATTTGTCCACCCCAGTCCATCACCGGCATCTCCACATCATATATATTATCAGACCTTCCCTCCAATACATTCTCCATATTATCAGACCTTCCCTCCAATACATTATATATTATCAGACCTTCCCTCCAATACATTCTATATATTATCAGACCTTCCCTCCAATACATTCGATATATTATCAGACCTTCCCTCCAATACATTCGAAATATTATCACACCTTCCCTCCAACACATTTTCTTTTTTATCAGACCTTCCATCCAATACTTTCCACATATTATCAGACTTTACCACCAATAAATTATTTCTATTATCAGACCTTCCCTCCAATACATTCTATATATTATCAGACCTTCCCTCCAATACTTTCCATATATTATCACACCTTCCCTCGAATACATTCTATATATTATCAGACCTTCCCTCCAATACATTCTATATATTATCAGACCTTCCCTCCAATACATTCTATATATTATCAGACGTTCCCTCCAACACATTCTATATATTATCAGACCTTCCCTCCAATACATTCTACATATTATCAGATGTTCCCTCCAATACATTCTATATATTATCAGACCTTCCCTCCAATACATTCTCCATATTATCAGACCTTCCCTCCAATACATTCTCCATATTATCAGACGTTCCGTCCAATAAATTCTCCATATTATCAGATCTTCCCTCCAATACATTCTACATATTATCAGATGTTCCCTCCAATACATTCTATATATTATCAGACCTTCCCTCCAATACATTCTCCATATTATCAGACCTTCCCTCCAATACATTCTCCATATTATCAGACTTTCCCTCCAAGACATTCCAAATATTATTAGACCTTCCCTCCACAACTTTCTATCTATTATTCGGCCTTCCATCCAATACATTCTATATATTATCAGACCTTCCCTCCAATACATTCTATATTTTATCAGACTTTCCCTCCAAGATATTCTATATTTGATCAGAGTTTCCCTCCATTACATTCGATATATTATCAGACCTTCCCACCAATACTTTCGAATTATTATCAGACCATCCCTCCAATATATTCTATATATTATCAGACCTTCCCTCCAATACATTCTATATTTTATCAGACTTTCCCTCCAAGACATTCTACATATTATCAGACTTTCCCTCCAAGATATTCTATATTTGATCAGAGTTTCCCTCCATTACATTCGATATATTATCAGACCTTCCCCCCAATACATTCTATATATTATCAGGCCTTCCCTCCAATACATTCTATATATTTTCAGACCTTCCCTCCAATACATTCTATGTATTATCAGACCTTCCCTCCAATACATTCTATATATTATCAGACCTTCCCTCCAATACATTCTATATATTTTCAGACCTTCCCTCCAATACATTCTATGTATTATCAGACCTTCCCTCCAATACATTCTATATATTATCAGACCTTCCCTCCAATACATTCTATATATTATCAGACCTTCCCTCCAATACATTCTATATATTATCAGACCTTCCCTCCAATACATTCTATATATTATCAGACCTTCCCTCCAATACATTCTATATATTATCAGACCTTCCCTCCAATACATTCTATATATTATCAGACCTTCCCTCCAATACATTCTATATATTATCAGACCTTCCCTCCAATACATTCTATATATTATCAGACCTTCCCTCCAATACATTCTATATATTATCAGGCCTTCCCTCCAATACATTCTATATATTATCAGATCATCCCTCCAATACATTCTATATATTATCAGGCCTTCCCTCCAATACATTCTATATATTATCAGATCATCCCTCCAATACATTCTATATATTATCAGACATTCCCTCCAATACATTCGATATATTATCAGACCTTCCCTCCAATACATTCTATATATTATCAGACCTTCCCTCCAATACATTCTATATATTATCAGACCTTCCCTCCAATACATTCTATATATTATCAGATCATCCCTCCAATACATTCTATATATTATCAGACCTTCCCTCCAATACATTCTATATATTATCAGACCTTCCCTCCAATACATTCTATATATTATCAGACCTTCCCTCCAATACATTCTATATATTATCAGATCATCCCTCCAATACATTCTATATATTATCAGACCTTCCCTCCAATACATTCTATATATTATCAGACCTTCCCTCCAATACATTCTATATATTATCAGATCATCCCTCCAATACATTCTATATATTATCAGACCTTCCCTCCAATACATTCTATATATTATCAGACCTTCCCTCCAATACATTCTATATATTATCAGACCTTCCCTCCAATACATTCTATATATTATCAGACCTTCCCTCCAATACATTCTATATATTATCAGATCATCCCTCCAATACATTCGATATATTATCAGACCTTCCCTCCAATACATTCTATATATTATCAGACCTTCCCTCCAATACATTCTATATATTATCACACCTTCCCTCCAATACATTCTATATATTATCAGACCTTCCCTCCAATACATTCTATATATTATCAGATCATCCCTCCAATACATTCTATATATTATCAGACCTTCCCTCCAATACATTCTATATATTATCAGACCTTCCCTCCAATACATTCTATATATTATCAGACCATCCCTCCAATAATTTCTATTTATTATCAGAACCTTCCCTCCAATACATTCTATATATTATCAGAACTTCCCTCCAATACATTCTAAATATTATCACACCGTCCCTCCAATTCATTCTATATATTATTAGACCTTCCCACCACTGCTTTCTATATATTATCAGACCTTCCCTCAAATACATTCGAGATATTATCAGACCTTCCCTCCAATGCATTCTATATATTATCAGACCTTCCCTCCAATACATTCTATATATTATCAGACCTTCCCTCCAATACATTCGATATATTATCAGACCTTCCCTCCAATACATTCTATATATTAACAGACCTTCCCTCCAATACATTCTATATATTATCAGACATTCCCTCCAATACATTCTATGTATTATCAGACCTTCCCTCCAATACATTCTATATATTATCAGACCTTCCCTCCAATACATTCTATATATTTTCAGACCTTCCCTCCAATACATTCTATGTATTATCAGACCTTCCCTCCAATACATTCTATATATTATCAGACCTTCCCTCCAATACATTCTATATATTATCAGACCTTCCCTCCAATACATTCTATATATTATCAGACCTTCCCTCCAATACATTCTATATATTATCAGACCTTCCCTCCAATACATTCTATATATTATCAGACCTTCCCTCCAATACATTCTATATATTATCAGACCTTCCCTCCAATACATTCTATATATTATCAGACCTTCCCTCCAATACATTCTATATATTATCAGGCCTTCCCTCCAATACATTCTATATATTATCAGATCATCCCTCCAATACATTCTATATATTATCAGACATTCCCTCCAATACATTCGATATATTATCAGACCTTCCCTCCAATACATTCTATATATTATCAGATCATCCCTCCAATACATTCTATATATTATCAGACCTTCCCTCCAATACATTCCATATATTATCAGACCTTCCCTCCAATACATTCTATATATTATCAGACCTTCCCTCCAATACATTCTATATATTATCAGATCATCCCTCCAATAATTTCTATTTATTATCAGAACCTTCCCTCCAATACATTCTATATATTATCAGACCTTCCCTCCAATACATTCTATATATTATCAGACCTTCCCTCCAATACATTCTATATATTATCAGATCATCCCTCCAATACATTCTATATATTATCAGACCTTCCCTCCAATACATTCTATATATTATCAGACCTTCCCTCCAATACATTCTAAATATTATCACACCGTCCCTCCAATTCATTCTATATATTATCAGACCTTACCTCCAATACATTCTATATATTATCAGACCTTCCCTCCAATACATTCTATATATTATCAGACCTTCCCTCCAATACATTCTATATATTATCAGACCTTCCCTCCAATACATTCTATATATTATCAGACCTTCCCTCCAATACATTCTATATATTATCAGACCTTCCCTCCAATACATTCCATATATTAACAGACCTTCCCTCCAATACATTCTATATATTATCAGACCTTCCCTCCAATACATTCGATATATTATCAGACCTTCCCTCCAATACATTCTATATATTATCAGACCTTCCCTCCAATACATTCTATATATTATCAGACCTTCCCTCCAATACATTCTATATATTATCAGACCTTCCCTCCAATACATTCTATATATTATCAGACGTTCCCTCCAATACATTCTACATATTATCAGACCTTCCCTCCAATGCTCTCAAAATATTATCAGACCTTCCCTCCAAGACATTCTATATATTATCAGACTTTCCCTCAACGATATTCTATATTTTATCAGACTTTCCCTCCATTACATTTTATATATAATCAGACCTTCCCTCCAATACTTTCAATATATTATCAGGCCTTCCCTCCAATACATTCTATATATTATCAGACCTTCCCTCCAATACATTCTATATATTATCAGACCTTCCCTCCAATACATTCTATATATTATCAGACCTTCCCTCCAATACATTCTATATATTATCAGACCTTCCCTCCAATACATTCTATATATTATCAGACCTTCCCTCCAATACATTCTATATATTATCAGACCTTACCTCCAATACATTCTATATATTATCAGACCTTCCCTCCAATACATTCTATATATTATCAGACCTTCCCTCCAATACATTCTATATATTATCAGATCATCCCTCCAATACATTCTATATATTATCAGACCTTACCTCCAATACATTCTATATATTATCAGACCTTCCCTCCAATACATTCTATATATTATCAGACCTTCCCTCCAATACATTCTATATATTATCAGATCATCCCTCCAATACATTCTATATATTATCAGACCTTCCCTCCAATACATTCTATATATTATCAGATCATCCCTCCAATACATTCTATATATTATCAGACCTTCCCTCCAATACATTCTATATATTATCAGATCATCCCTCCAATACATTCTATATATTATCAGATCATCCCTCCAATACATTCTATATATTATCAGACCTTCCCTCCAATACATTCTATATATTATCAGACCTTCCCTCCAATACATTCTATATATTATCAGACCTTCCCTCCAATACATTCCATCTATTATCAGACCTTCCCTCCAATACATTCTATATATTATCAGACCTTCCCTCCACAACATTCGATATATTATCAGACCTTCGATCCTATACATTCTATATATTATCAGACCTTCCCTCCAATACATTCTATATATTATCAGACCTTCCCTCCACTACATTCTAGAAATTATCAAACCTTCCCTCCAATACATTCTGCATATTATCAGGCCTTCCCTCCACTACATTCGATATATTATCAGACCTTCGATCCTATACATTCTATATATTATCAGACCTTCCCTCCAATACATTCTATATATTATCAGACCTTCCCTCCAATACATTCTGCATATTATCAGGCCTTCCCTCCACTACATTCGATATATTATCAGACCTTCGATCCTATACATTCTATATATTATCAGACCTTCCCTCCACTACATTCAATATATGATCAGACCTTCGATCCTATACATTCTATATATTATCAGATCTTCCCTCCAATACATTCTATATATTATCAGACCTTCCCTCCAATACATTCTATATATTATCAGACCTTCCCTCCAATACATTCTATATATTATCAGATCATCCCTCCAATACATTCTATATATTATCAGACCTTCCCTCCAATACATTCTATATATTATCAGATCATCCCTCCAATACATTCTATATATTATCAGACCTTCCCTCCAATACATTCTATATATTATCAGATCATCCCTCCAATACATTCTATATATTATCAGATCATCCCTCCAATACATTCTATATATTATCAGACCTTCCCTCCAATACATTCTATATATTATCAGACCTTCCCTCCAATACATTCTATATATTATCAGATCATCCCTCCAATACATTCTATATATTATCAGACCTTCCCTCCAATACATTCTATATATTATCAGACCTTCCCTCCAATACATTCTATATATTATCAGATCATCCCTCCAATACATTCTATATATTATCAGATCATCCCTCCAATACATTCTATATATTATCAGATCATCCCTCCAATACATTCTATATATTATCAGACCTTCCCTCCAATACATTCTATATATTATCAGACCTTCCCTCCAATACATTCTATATATTATCAGACCTTCCCTCCAATACATTCTATATATTATCAGATCATCCCTCCTTTACATTCTATATATTATCAGATCATCCCTCCAATACATTCTATATATTATCAGACCTTCCCTCCAATACATTCTATATATTATCAGACCTTCCCTCCAATACATTCTATATATTATCAGATCATCCCTCCAATACATTCTATATATTATCAGACCTTCCCTCCAATACATTCTATATATTATCAGATCATCCCTCCAATACATTCTATATATTATCAGACCTTCCCTCCAATACATTCTATATATTATCAGACCTTCCCTCCAATACATTCTATATATTATCAGATCATCCCTCCAATACATTCTATATATTATCAGATCATCCCTCCAATACATTCTATATATTATCAGATCATCCCTCCAATACATTCTATATATTATCAGACCTTCCCTCCAATACATTCTATATATTATCAGATCATCCCTCCAATACATTCTATATATTATCAGACCTTCCCTCCAATACATTCTATATATTATCAGATCATCCCTCCAATACATTCTATATATTATCAGATCATCCCTCCAATACATTCTATATATTATCAGACCTTCCCTCCAATACATTCTATATATTATCAGACCTTCCCTCCAATACATTCTATATATTATCAGATCATCCCTCCAATACATTCTATATATTATCAGACCTTCCCTCCAATACATTCTATATATTATCAGATCATCCCTCCAATACATTCTATATATTATCAGATCATCCCTCCAATACATTCTATATATTATCAGACCTTCCCTCCAATACATTCTATATATTATCAGACCTTCCCTCCAATACATTCCATCTATTATCAGACCTTCCCTCCAATACATTCTATATATTATCAGACCTTCCCTCCACTACATTCGATATATTATCAGACCTTCGATCCTATACATTCTATATATTATCAGACCTTCCCTCCAATACATTCTATATATTATCAGACCTTCCCTCCACTACATTCTAGAAATTATCAGACCTTCCCTCCAATACATTCTGCATATTATCAGGCCTTCCCTCCACTACATTCGATATATTATCAGACCTTCGATCCTATACATTCTATATATTATCAGACCTTCCCTCCAATACATTCTATATATTATCAGACCTTCCCTCCAATACATTCTGCATATTATCAGGCCTTCCCTCCACTACATTCGATATATTATCAGACCTTCGATCCTATACATTCTATATATTATCAGACCTTCCCTCCACTACATTCGATATATGATCAGACCTTCGATCCTATACATTCTATATATTATCAGACCTTCCCTCCAATACATTCGATATATTATCAGACCTTCGATCCTATATATTCTATATATTATCAGACCTTCCCTCCAATACATTCTATATATTATCAGACCTTCCCTCCAATACATTCTGCATATTATCAGGCCTTCCCTCCACTACATTCTATATATTATCAGACCTTCCCTCCAATACATTCGATATATTATCAGACCTTCCCTCCAATACATTCTATATATTATCAGACCTTCCCTCCAATACATTCTGCATATTATCAGGCCTTCCCTCCAATACATTCTATATATTATCAGACCTTCCCTCCAATACATTCTATATATTATCAGACCTTCCCTCCAATACATTCTGCATATTATCAGGCCTTCCCTCCAATACATTCGATATATTATCAGGCCTTCCCTCCAATACATTCCATATATTATCAGACCTTCCCTCCAATACATTCTATATATTATCAGACCTTCGCTCCGATACATTCTATATATTATCAGACCTTCCCTCCAATACTTTCCATATATTATCACACCTTCCCTCGAATACATTCTATATATTATCAGACCTTCCCTCCAATGCATTCTATGTATTATCAGACCTTCACTCCAATACATTCGACATATTATCAAATGTAAGGAATCTTACAACACCAGGTTGTAGTCCAACAAATTGATTTTAAAATAAATTTGTTGGACTATAACCTGGTGTTGTAAGATTCCTTACATTTGTCCACCCCAGTCCATCACCGGCATCTCCACATCATATATATTATCAGACCTTCCCTCCAATACTTTCTCTATATTATCAGACCTTCCCTCCAATATATTCTATATATTATCAGGCCTTCCCACCGATACATTCCATATGTTAACAGACCTTCCCACCAATACATTCTATATATTATCAGACCTTCCCTCCAATACATTCTATATATTATCAGACCTTCCCTACAATACATTCTCTATATTATCAGACATTCCCTCCAATACATTCTGTATATTATCAGACCTTCCCTCCAATACATTCTATATATTATCACACCTTCCCTCCAATACATTCTATATATTATCAGACCTTCCCTCCAATGTATTCTATATATTATCAGACTTTCCCTCCAATACATTCTATATATTATCAGACCTTCCCTCCAATACATTCTATATATTATCAGACCTTCCCTCCAATGTATTCTATATATTATCAGACTTTCCCTCCAATACATTCTACATATTATCAGACCTTCCCTCCAATACATTCTATATATTATCAGACCTTCCCTCCAATATATTCTATATATTATCAGACCTTCCCTCCAATAATTTCTATTTATTATCAGAACCTTCCATCAAATACATTCTAGAAATTATCAGACCTTCCCTCCAATACATTCTGTTTATCATCAGACCTTCCCTCCAATATGTTCTATATATTATCAGACCTTCCCTCCAATATATTCTATATATTATCAGGCCTTCCCACCGATACATTCCATATGTTAACAGACCTTCCCACCAATACATTCTATATATTATCAGACCTTCCCTCAAATACATTCTATATATTATCAGACCTTCCCTCCAATACATTCTATATATTATCAGAACTTCCCTCCAATACATTCTAAATATTATCACACCGTCCCTCCAATTCATTCTATATATTATTAGACCTTCCCACCACTGCATTCTATATATTATCAGACCTTCCCTCAAATACATTCGAGATATTATCAGACCTTCCCTCCAATGCATTCTTTATATTATCAGACCATCCCTTCAATGCATTCTATATATTATCAGACCTTCCCTCCAATACATTCCATATATTAACAGACCTTCCCTCCAATACATTCTATATATTATCAGACATTCCCTCCAATACATTCTATATATCATCAGAGCTTCCCACCACTACTTTCGATATATGATCAGACCTTCCCTCCAATACATTCTAGAGATTATCAGACCTTCCCTCCAATACATTCTATATATTATCAGACCTTCCCTCCAATACGTTCTATATATTATCAGACCTTCCCTCCAATACATTCTATATATTATCAGACCTTCCCTCCAATACATTCTATATATTATCAGACCTTCCCTCCAATACATTCTACATATTATCAGACCTTCCCTCCAATGCTCTCAAAATATTATCAGACCTTCCCTCCAAAACTTTCAAAAAATGTTCAGATCTTCCCTCCAACACATTCGATATATTATCAGACGTTCCCTCCAAGACATTCTATATATTATCAGACTTTCCCTCAACGATATTCTATATTTTATCAGACTTTCCCTCCATTACATTTTATATACAATCAGACCTTCCCTCCAATACATTCTATATATTATCAGACCTTCCCTCCAATACATTCTATATTTTATCAGACTTTCCCTCCAAGACATTCTTCATATTATCAGACTATCCCTCCAAGATATTCTATATTTGATCAGACCTTCCCACCAATACTTTCGAATTATTATCAGACCATCCCTCCAATATATTCTATATATTATCAGACCTTCCCTCCAATACATTCTATATTTTATCAGACTTTCCCTCCAAGACATTCTATATATTATCAGACCTTCCCTCCAATACATTCTATATATTTTCAGACCTTCCCTCCAATACATTCTATATATTATCAGACATTCCCTCCAATACATTCGATATATTATGAGACCTTCCCTCCAATACATTCTATATATTATCAGGCCTTCCCTCCAATACATTCTATATATTATCAGACATTCCCTCCAATACATTCTATATATTATCAGATCATCCCTCCAATACATTCGATATATTATCGGACCTTCCCTCCAATACATTCTATATATTATCAGACCTTCCCTCCAATACATTCTATATATTATCAGACCTTCCCTCCAATACATTCTACATATTATCAGACCATCCCTCCAATAATTTCTATTTATTATCAGAACCTTCCCTCCAATACATTCTATATATTATCAGAACTTCCCTCCAATACATTCTAAATATTATCACACCGTCCCTCCAATTCATTCTATATATTATTAGACCTTCCCACCACTGCTTTCTATATATTATCAGACCTTCCCTCAAATACATTCGAGATATTATCAGACCTTCCCTCCAATGCATTCTATATATTATCAGACCTTCCCTCCAATACATTCCATATATTAACAGACCTTCCCTCCAATACATTCTATATATTATCAGACATTCCCTCCAATACATTCTATATATTATCAGACCATCCCTTCAATGCATTCTATATATTATCAGACCTTCCCTCCAATACATTCTAGAGATTATCAGACCTTCCCTCCAATACATTCTATATATTATCAGACCTTCCCTCCAATACATTCTATATATTATCAGACCTTCCCTCCAATACATTCTATATATTATCAGACCTTCCCTCCAATACATTCTATATATTATCAGACGTTCCCTCCAATACATTCTACATATTATCAGACCTTCCCTCCAATGCTCTCAAAATATTATCAGACCTTCCCTCCAATACATTCTATATATTATCAGACTTTCCCTCAACGATATTCTATATTTTATCAGACTTTCCCTCCATTACATTTTATATATAATCAGACCTTCCCTCCAATACTTTCAATATATTATCAGGCCTTCCCTCCAATACATTCTATATATTATCAGACCTTCCCTCCAATACATTCTATATATTATCAGACCTTCCCTCCAATACATTCTATATATTATCAGACCTTCCCTCCAATACATTCTATATATTATCAGACCTTCCCTCCAATACATTCTATATATTATCAGACCTTCCCTCCAATACATTCTATATATTATCAGACCTTCCCTCCAATACATTCTATATATTATCAGACCTTCCCTCCAATACATTCTATATATTATCAGACCTTCCCTCCAATACATTCTATATATTATCAGACCTTCCCTCCAATACATTCTATATATTATCAGATCATCCCTCCAATACATTCTATATATTATCAGACCTTCCCTCCAAGACATTCTATATATTATCAGACTTTCCCTCAACGATATTCTATATTTTATCAGACTTTCCCTCCATTACATTTTATATATAATCAGACCTTCCCTCCAATACTTTCAATATATTATCAGGCCTTCCCTCCAATACATTCTATATATTATCAGACCTTCCCTCCAATACATTCTATATATTATCAGACCTTCCCTCCAATACATTCTATATATTATCAGACCTTCCCTCCAATACATTCTATATATTATCAGACCTTCCCTCCAATACATTCTATATATTATCAGACCTTCCCTCCAATACATTCTATATATTATCAGACCTTCCCTCCAATACATTCTATATATTATCAGACCTTCCCTCCAATACATTCTATATATTATCAGACCTTCGATCCTATACATTCTATATATTATCAGACCTTCCCTCCAATACATTTGATATATTATCAGACCTTCGATCCTATACATTCTATATATTATCAGACCTTCCCTCGAATACATTCTATATATTATCAGACCTTCCCTCCAATACATTCGATATATTATCAGACCTTCCCTCCAATACATTCTATATATTATCAGACTATCCCTCCAATACATTCGATATATTATCAGACCTTCGCTCCTATACATTCTATATATTATCAGACCTTCCCTCCAATACTTTCCATATATTATCACACCTTCCCTCGAATACATTCTATATATTATCAGACCTTCCCTCCAATGCATTCTATGTATTATCAGACCTTCACTCCAATACATTCGACATATTATCAAATGTAAGGAATCTTACAACACCAGGTTGTAGTCCAACAAATTGATTTTAAAATAAATTTGTTGGACTATAACCTGGTGTTGTAAGATTCCTTACATTTGTCCACCCCAGTCCATCACCGGCATCTCCACATCATATATATTATCAGACCTTCCCTCCAATACATTCTATATATTATCAGACCTTCCCTCCAATACATTCTATATATTATCAGACCTTCCCTCCAATACATTCGATATATTATCAGACCTTCCCTCCAATACATTCTATATATTATCAGACCTTCCCTCCAATACATTCTACATTTTATCAGACATTCCCTCCAAGACATTCTAAATATTATCAGACCTTCCCTGCACAACTTTCTATCTATTATTCGGCCTTCCATCCAATGCTTTCAATATATTATCAGGCCTTCCTTCCAATACATTATATATAGTGTCAGACATTCCCTCCAATAAATTCTTTCTATTATCAGACCTTCCCTCCACTACATTGTGTATATTATCAGACCTTCCCTCCAATACATTCTATATATTATCAGACCTTCCCTCCAATACATTCTATATATTATCAGACCTTCCCTCGAATACATTCTATATATTATCAGACCTTCCCTCCAATACATTCGATATATTATCAGACCTTCGCTACTATACATTCTATATATTATCAGACCTTCCCTCCAATACATTCTATATATTATCAGACCTTCGCTCCAATACATTCTATATATTATCAGACCTTCCCTCCAATACATTCTATATATTACCAGACCTTCCCTCCAATACATTCTAGAAATTATCAGACCTTCCCTCCAATACTTTCCATATATTATCACACCTTCCCTCGAATACATTCGATATATTATCAAACCTTCCCTCCAATACATTCGATATATTATCACACCTTCCCTCCAATACATTCTATATATTATCAGACCTTCCCTCCAATACATTCGATATATTATCAGACCTTCCCTCCAATACATTCTATATATTATCACACCTTCCCTCCAATACATTCGATATATTATCAGACCTTCGCTCCAATACATTCTATATATTATCAGACCTTCCCTCCAATACATTCTATATATTATCAGACCTTCCCTCCAATACATTCTATATATTATCAGACCTTCCCTCCAATACTTTCCATATATTATCACACCTTCCCTCGAATACATTCGATATATTATCAGACCTTCCCTCCAATACATTCGATATATTATCAGACCTTCCCTCCACTACATTCTATATATTATCAGACCTTCCCTCCACTACATTCTGTATATTATCAGACCTTCCGTCCAATGCATTCTATGTATTATCAGACCTTCCCTCCAATAATTTCCAGAAATTATCAGACATTCCCTCCAATACATTCTATATATTATCAGACCTTCCCTCCAATACATTCTATATATTATCAAATGTAAGGAATCTTACAACACCAGGTTGCAGTTCCAACAAATTGATTTTAAAATAAATTTGTTGGAATATAACCTGGTGTTGTAAGATTCCTTACATTTGTCCACCCCAGTCCATCACCGGCATCTCCACATCATATATATTATCAGACCTTCCCTCCAATACATTCTCCATATGATCAGACCTTCCCTCCAATGCATTCTATATATTATCAGACCTTCCCTCCAATACATTCTATATATTATCAGACCTTCCCTCCAATACATTCTATATATTATCAGACCTTCCCTCCAATACATTCTATATATTATCAGACCTTCCCTCCAATACATTCTATATATTATCAGACCTTCCCTCCAATACATTCTATATATTATCAGACCTTCCCTCCAATACATTCTATATATTATCAGACCTTCCCTCCAATACATTCGAAATATTATCAGGCCTTCCCTCCAATACATTCTATATATTATCAGACCTTCCCTCCAATACATTCTATATATTATCAGACCTTCCCTCCAATACATTCTATATATTATCAGGCCTTCCCTCCAATACATTCTATATATTATCAGACCTTCCCTCCAATACATTCTATATATTATCAGGCCTTCCCTCCAATACATTCTATATATTATCAGACCTTCCCTCCAATACATTCTTTTTATTATCACACCTTCCCTCCAATACATTCTATATATTATCAGACCTTCCCTCCAATACATTCTATATATTATCAGACCTTCCCTCCAATACATTCTATATATTATCAGGCCTTCCCTCCAATACATTCTATATATTATCAGACCTTCCCTCCAATACATTCTATATATTATCAGACCTTCCCTCCAATACATTCGAAATATTATCAGACATTCCCTCCACTACATTCTATATATTATCAGACATTCCCTCCAATACATTTTCTTTTTTATCAGACCTTCCATCCAATAATTTCCAGAAATTATCAGACCTTCCCTCCACTACATTCTATACATTATCAGACCTTCCCTCCAATACATTCCATATATTATCAGACCTTCCCTCCAATACATTCGATATATTATCACACCTTCCCTCCAATACATTTTCTTTTTTATCAGACCTTCCATCCAATAATTTCCAGAAATTATCAGACCTTCCCTCCACTACATTCTATACATTATCAGACCTTCCCTCCAATACATTCCATATATTATCAGACCTTCCCTCCAATACATTCTATATATTATCAGACCTTCCCTCCAATACATTCTATATATTATCAGACCTTCCCTCCAATACATTCTGTATATTATCAGACCTTCCCTCCAATACATTCTATATATTATCAGATCATCCCTCCAATACATTCTATATATTATCAGACCTTCCCTCCAATACATTCTATATATTATCAGACCTTCCCTCCAATACATTCTATATATTATCAGACCTTCCCTCCAATACATTCTATATATTATCAGACCTTCCCTCCAATACATTCTGTATATTATCAGACCTTCCCTCCAATACATTCTATATATTATCAGACCTTCCCTCCAATACATTCTATATATTATCAGACCTTCCCTCCAATACATTCTATATATTATCAGATCATCCCTCCAATACATTCTATATATTATCAGACATTCCCTCCAATACATTCGATATATTATCAGACCTTCCCTCCAATACATTCGATATATTATCAGACCTTCCCTCCAATACATTCCATATATTATCAGACCTTCCCTCCAATACATTCCATATATTATCAGACCTTCCCTCCACTACATTCTATATATTATCAGACCTTCCCTCCAATACATTCCATATATTATCAGACCTTCCCTCCAATACATTCTATATATTATCAGACCTTCCCTGCAATACATTCTATATATTATCAGACATTCCCTCCAATACATTCGATATATTATCAGGCCTTCCCTCGAAGACATTCTATATAATATCAGACATTCCCTCCAATACCATCCATATATTATCAGACCTTCCCTCCAATACATTCTATATATTATCAGGCCTTCCCTCCAATACATTCCATATATTAACAGACCTTCCCTCCAATACATTCTATATATTGTCAGACCTTCCCTCCAATACATTCTATATATTATCAGGCCTTCCCTCCAATACATTCCATATATTAACAGACCTTCCCTCCAATACATTCTATATATTGTCAGACCTTCCCTCCAATACATTCTATATATTATCAGGCCATCCCTCCAATACATTCCATATATTAACAGACCTTCCCTCCAATACATTCTATATATTGTCAGACCTTCCCTCCAATACATTCTATATATTGTCAGACCTTCCCTCCAATACATTCTATATATTAACAGACCTTCCCTCCAATACATTCTATATATTATCAGACCTTCCCTCCAATACATTCTATATATTATCAGGCCTTCCCTCCAATACATTCCATATATTAACAGACCTTCCCTCGAAGACATTCTATATAATATCAGACATTCCCTCCAATACCATCCATATATTATCAGACCTTCCCTCCAATACATTTTATATATTATCAGGCCTTCCCTCGAAGACATTCTATATATTATCAGACCTTCCCTCCAATCCATTCTATATATTATCAGACCTTCCCTCCAATACATTCTATATATTATCAGACCTTCCCTCGAAGACATTCTATATAATATCAGACATTCCCTCCAATACCATCCATATATTATCAGACCTTCCCTCCAATACATTTTATATATTATCAGGCCTTCCCTCGAAGACATTCTATATAATATCAGACATTCCCTCCAATACCATCCATATATTATCAGACCTTCCCACCAAAACATTCTACATATTATCAGACCTTCCCACCAATACTTCCGATATATTGTCAGACCTTCCCTCCAATACATTTATTTATATTCAGACAATCCCTCCAATACATTCTATATTTTATCAGACCTTCCCTCCAATACATTCTATATATTATCAGACCTTCCCTCCAATACATTTATTTATATTCAGACATTCCCTCCAAGACATTCTAAATATTATCAGACCTTCCCTGCACAACTTTCTATCTATTATTTGGCCTTCCATCCAATGCTTTCAATATATTATCAGGCCTTCCTTCCAATACATTATATATATTATCAGACCTTCCCTCGAATACATTCTATATATTATCAGACCTTCCCTCCAATACATTCTATATATTATCAGACCTTCCCTCCAATACATTCGATATATTATCAGACCTTCCCTCCAATACATTCTACATATTATCAGACCTTCCCTCCAATACATTCTATATATTATCAGACCTTCCCTCCAATACATTCTACATATGAACAGACCTTCCCTCCAATACATTCGATATATTATCACACCTTCCCTCCAATACATTCGATATATTTTCAGACCTTCCCTCCAATACATTCTATATATTATCAGACCTTCCCTCCAATACATTCTGTGTATTATCAGACCTTCCCTCCAATACATTCGATATATTATCAGATCATCCCTCCAATACATTCTATATATTATCAGATCATCCCTCCAATACATTCTATATATTATCAGATCATCCCTCCAATACATTCTATATATTATCAGGCCTTCCCTCGAAGACATTCTATATAATATCAGACATTCCCTCCAATACCATCCATATATTATCAGACCTTCCCTCCAATACATTCTATATATTATCAGGCCTTCCCTCCAATACATTCCATATATTAACAGACCTTCCGTCCAATACATTCTATATATTGTCAGACCTTCCCTCCAATACATTCTATATATTAACAGACCTTCCCTCCAATACATTCTATATATTATCAGACCTTCCATCCAATACATTCTATATATTATCAGACCTTCCCTCCAATACATTCCATATATTAACAGACCTTCCCTCCAATACATTCCACATATTATCAGACCTTCCCTCCAATACATTCTATATATTGTCAGACCTTCCCTCCAATACATTCTATATATTATCAGACCTTCCCTCCAATACATTCGATGTATTATCAGACCTTCCCTCCAATACATTCTATATATTATCAGACCTTCCCTCCAATACATTCTATATATTAACAGACATTCCCTCGAATACATTCTATATATTATCAGACCTTCCCTCCAATACATTCTATATATTGTCAGACCTTCCCTCCAATACATTCGATGTATTATCAGACCTTCCCTCCAATACATTCCATATATTAACAGACCTTCCCTCCAATACATTCTATATATTATCAGGCCTTCCCTCCAATACATTCCATATATTAACAGACCTTCCGTCCAATACATTCTATATATTGTCAGACCTTCCCTCCAATACATTCTATATATTATCAGGCCTTCCCTCCAATACATTCCATATATTAACAGACCTTCCCTCCAATACATTCTATATATTATCAGGCCTTCCCTCCAATACATTCCATATATTAACAGACCTTCCGTCCAATACATTCTATATATTATCAGACCTTCCCTCCAATACATTCCATATATTAACAGACCTTCCCTCCAATACATTCTATATATTATCAGACCTTCCCTCCAATACATTCTATATATTATCAGACCTTCCCTCCAATACATTATATATATTAACAGACCTTCCATCCAATACATTCTATATATTATCAGGCCTTCCCTCCAATACATTCCATATATTAACAGACCTTCCCTCCAATACATTCTATATATTATCAGACCTTCCCTCCAATACATTCTATATATTATCAGACCTTCCCTCCAATACATTCTATATATTATCAGGCCTTCCCTCCAATACATTCCATATATTAACAGACCTTCCCTCCAATACATTCTATATATTATCAGATCATCCCTCCAATACATTCTATATATTATCAGACCTTCCCTCCAATACATTATATATATTAACAGACCTTCCCTCCAATACATTCTATATATTATCAGATCATCCCTCCAATACATTCTATATATTATCAGACCTTCCCTCCAATACATTTTATATATTATCAGGCCTTCCCTCGAAGACATTCTATATAATATCAGACATTCCCTCCAATACCATCCATATATTATCAGACCTTCCCACCAAAACATTCTACATATTATCAGACCTTCCCACCAATACTTCCGATATATTGTCAGACCTTCCCTCCAATACATTTATTTATATTCAGACATTCCCTCCAATACATTCTATATTTTATCAGACCTTCCCTCCAATACATTCTATATATTATCAGACCTTCCCTCCAATACATTTATTTATATTCAGACATTCCCTCCAAGACATTCTAAATATTATCAGACCTTCCCTACAATACTTTCTATATATTATCACACCTTCACTCCAATAATTTCCAGAAATTATCAGACCTTCCCTCCACTACATTCTAGAAATTATCAGACCTTCCCTCCAATACATTCTATATATTATCAGACCTTCCCTCCACTACATTCTAAAAATTATCAGACCTTCCCTCCAATACATTCTGCATATTATCAGGCCTTCCCTCCACTACATTCGATATATTATCAGACCTTCGATCCGATACATTCTATATATTATCAGACCTTCCCTCCAATACATTCTATATATTATCAGACCTTCCCTCCACTACATTCTAGAAATTATCAGACCTTCCCTCCAATACATTCTGCATATTATCAGGCCTTCCCTCCACTACATTCGATATATTATCAGACCTTCGATCCGATACATTCTATATATTATCAGACCTTCCCTCCAATACATTCTATATATTATCAGACCTTCCCTCCAATACATTCTGCATATTATCAGGCCTTCCCTCCACTACATTCGATATATTATCAGACCTTCGATCCTATACATTCTATATATTATCAGACCTTCCCTCCACTACATTCGATATATTATCAGACCTTCGATCCTATACATTCTATATATTATCAGACCTTCCCTCCAATACATTCGATATATTATCAGACCTTCGATCCTATATATTCTATATATTATCAGACCTTCCCTCCAATACATTCTGCATATTATCAGGCCTTCCCTCCACTACATTCGATATATTATCAGACCTTCCCTCCAATACATTCGATATATTATCAGACCTTCCCTCCAATACATTCTGCATATTATCAGGCCTTCCCTCCACTGCATTCGATATATTATCAGACCTTCGATCCTATATATTCTATATATTATCAGACCTTCGATCCTATACATTCTATATATTATCAGACCTTCCCTCCAATACATTTGATATATTATCAGACATTCGATCCTATACATTCTATATATTATCAGACCTTCCCTCGAATACATTCTATATATTATCAGACCTTCCCTCCAATACATTCGATATATTATCAGACCTTCCCTCCAATACATTCTATATATTATCAGACTATCCCTCCAATACATTCGATATATTATCAGACCTTCGCTCCTATACATTCTATATATTATCAGACCTTCCCTCCAATACTTTCCATATATTATCACACCTTCCCTCGAATACATTCTATATATTATCAGACCTTCCCTCCAATGCATTCTATGTATTATCAGACCTTCACTCCAATACATTCGACATATTATCAAATGTAAGGAATCTTACAACACCAGGTTGTAGTCCAACAAATTGATTTTAAAATAAATTTGTTGGACTATAACCTGGTGTTGTAAGAATCCTTACATTTGTCCACCCCAGTCCATCACCGGCATCTCCACATTCCATATATTATCAGACCTTCCCTCCAATACATTCTATATATTATCAGACCTTCCCTCCAATACATTCTATATATTATCAGACCTTCCCTCCAATACATTCTACATTTTATCAGACTTTCCCTCCAAGACATTCTAAATATTATCAGACCTTCCCTGCACAACTTTCTATCTATTATTCGGCCTTCCATCCAATGCTTTCAATATATTATCAGGCCTTCCTTCCAATACATTATATATAGTGTCAGACATTCCCTCCAATAAATTCTTTCTATTATCAGACCTTCCCTCCACTACATTGTGTATATTATCAGACCTTCCCTCCAATACATTCTATATATTATCAGACCTTCCCTCGAATACATTCTATATATTATCAGACCTTCCCTCCAATACATTCTATATATTATCAGACCTTCCCTCGAATACATTCTATATATTATCAGACCTTCCCTCGAATACATTCTATATATTATCAGACCTTCCCTCCAATAAATTCGATATATTATCAGACCTTCGCTCCTATACATTCTATATATTATCAGACCTTCCCTCCAATACATTCTACATATTATCAGACCTTCCCTCCAATACATTCTATATATTATCACACCTTCCCTCCAATACATTCGATATATTATCAGACCTTCGCTCCAATACATTCTATATATTATCAGACCTTCCCTCCAATACATTCTATATATTATCAGACCTTCCCTCCAATACATTCTATATATTATCAGACCTTCCCTCCAATACTTTCCATATATTATCACACCTTCCCTCGAATACATTCGATATATTATCAGACCGTCCCTCCAATACATTCGATATATTATCAGACCTTCCCTCCACTACATTCTATATATTATCAGACCTTCCCTCCACTACATTCTATATATTATCAGACCTTCCCTCCAATGCATTCTATGTATTATCAGACCTTCCCTCCAAAAATTTCCAGAAATTATCAGACATTCCCTCCAATACATTCTATATATTATCAGACCTTCCCTCCAATACATTCTATATATTATCAAATGTAAGGAATCTTACAACACCAGGTTGTAGTTCCAACAAATTGATTTTAAAATAAATTTGTTGGAATATAACCTGGTGTTGTAAGATTCCTTACATTTGTCCACCCCAGTCCATCACCGGCATCTCCACATCATATATATTATCAGACCTTCCCTCCAATACATTCTCCATATGATCAGACCTTCCCTCCAATACATTCTATATATTATCAGACCTTCCCTCCAATACATTCGATATATTATCAGACCTTCCCTCCAATACATTTTCTTTTTGATCAGACCTTCCATCCAATAATTTCCAGAAATTATCAGACCTTCCCACCAATACATTCTATATATTATCAGACCTTCCCTCCAATACATTCTATATATTATCAGACCTTCCCTCCAATACATTCTAAATATTATCAGACCTTCCCTCCAATACATTCCATATATTATCAGACCTTCCCTCCAATACATTCTAAATATTATCAGACCTTCCCTCCAAAACATTCCATATATTATCAGACCTTCCCTCCAATACATTCTAAATATTATCAGACCTTCCCTCCAATACATTCTATATATTATCAGACCTTCCCTCCAATACATTCTAAATATTATCAGACCTTCCCTCCAAAACATTCCATATATTATCAGACCTTCCCTCCAATACATTCTAAATATTATCAGACCTTCCCTCCAATACATTCTATATATTATCAGACCTTCCCTCCAATACATTCTAAATATTATCAGACCTTCCCTCCAATACATTCTATATATTATCAGACCTTCCCTAAAATACTTTCTATATATTATCAGACCTTCCCTCCAATACATTCTATATATTAACAGACCTTCCCTCCAATACATTCTATATATTATCAGACCTTCCCTCCAATACATTCTATATATTATCAGACCTTCCCTAAAATACTTTCTATATATTATCAGACCTTCCCTCCAATACATTCTATATATTATCAGACCTTCCCTCCAATACATTCTATATATTATCAGACCTTCCCTAAAATACTTTCTATATATTATCAGACCTTCCCTCCAATACATTCTATATATTAACAGACCTTCCCTCCAATACATTCTATATATTAACAGACCTTCCCTCCAATACATTCTATATATTATCAGACCTTCCCTCCAATACATTCTATATATTATCAGACCTTCCCTCCAATACATTCTATATATTAACAGACCTTCCCTCCAATACATTCTATATATTATCAGACCTTCCCTCCAATACATTCTATATATTATCAGACCTTCCCTCCAATACATTCTCTATATTATCAGACCTTCCCTCCAATACATTCGACATATTATCAGATGTTCCTTCCAATACATTCTATATATTATCAGACCTTCCCTCCAATACTTTCTATATATTATCAGACCTTCCCTCCAATACATTCTATATATTAACAGACCTTCCCTCCAATACATTCTATATATTATCAGACCTTCCCTCCAATACATTCTATATATTATCAGACCTTCCCTCCAATACATTCTCTATATTATCAGACCTTCCCTCCAATACATTCTCCATATTATCAGACGTTCCCTCCAATACATTCTCCATATTATCAGACTTTCCCTCCAAGACATTCGAGATATTATCAGACCTTCCCTCCACAACTTTCTATCTATTATTCGGCCTTCCATCCAATGCTTTCAATATATTATCAGGCCTTCCCTCCAATACATTCTATGTATTATCAGACCTTCCCTCGAATACATTCTATATATTATCAGGCCTTCCCTCCAATACATTCTATATATTATCAAACCTTCCCTCCAATACATTCGATATATTATCAGACCTTCGCTCCTATACATTCTATATATTATCAGACCTTCCCTCCAATACTTTCCATATATTATCACACCTTCCCTCGAATACATTCTATATCTTCTCAGACCTTCCCTCGAATACATTCTATATATTATCAGACCTTCCCTCGAATACATTCTATATATTATCAGACCTTCCCTCCAATACATTCTATATATTATCAGACCTTCCCTCCAATACATTCTATATATTATCAGACCTTCCCTCCAATACATTCTATATATTATCAGACCTTCCCTCCAAGACATTCTATATATTATCAGACCTTCCCTCCAATACATTCGATATATTATCAGACCTTCGCTCCTATACATTCTATATATTATCAGACATTCCCTCCATTACAATCCATATATTATCAGACCTTCCCTCCACTACATTCTATATGTTATCAGACCTTCCCTCCAATACATTCTATATATTATCAGACCTTCCCTCCACTACATTCTATATGTTATCAGACCTTCCCTCCACTACATTCTATGTTATCAGACCTTCCCTCCAATACATTCTATATATTATCAGACCTTCCCTCCAATACATTCTATATGTTATCAGACCTTCCCTCCAATACATTCTATATATTATCAGACCTTCCCTCCAATACATTCTATATATTATCAGACCTTCCCTCCAATACATTCTATATATTATCAGACCTTCCCTCCACTACATTCTATGTTATCAGACCTTCCCTCCAATACATTCTATATATTATCAGACCTTCCCTCCAATACATTCTCCATATTATCAGACCTTCCCTCCAATACATTATATATATTATCAGACCTTCCCTCCAATACATTCTATATATTATCAGACCTTCCCTCCAATACATTCTATATATTATCAGACCTTCCCTCCAATACATTCGAAATATTATCAGGCCTTCCCTCCAATACATTCGAAATATTATCACACCTTCCCTCCAATACATTTTCTTTTTTATCAGACCTTCCATCCAATAACTTCCAGAAATTATCAGACCTTCCCTCCAATACATTCTATATATTATCAGGCCTTCCCTCCAATACATTCTAAATATTATCAGACCTTCCCACCAATACATTCTATATATTATCAGACCCTCCCTCCATTACATTCTAAATATTATCAGACCTTCCCTCCAATACATTCTCCATATTATCACACCTTCCCATCAATAATTTCCAGAAATTATCAGACCTTCCCTCCAATACATTCTACATATTATCAGACCTTCCCTCCAATACATTCGATATATTATCAGACCTTCCCTCCAATACATTCTCCATATTATCAGACGTTCCGTCCAATACATTCTCCATTTTATCAGACCTTCCCTCCAATACATTCTGTGTATTATCAGACCTTCCCTCCAATACATTCTCCATATTATCAGACCTTCCCTCCAATACATTCTCCATATTATCAGACTTTCCCTCCAAGACATTCTAAATATTATTAGACCTTCCCTCCACAACTTTCTATCTATTATTCGGCCTTCCATCCAATGCTTTCAATATATTATCAGACCTTCCCTCCAATACATTCTACATATTATCAGACGTTCCCTCCAATACATTCTATATATTATCAGACCTTCCCTCCTAATACAATCTATATATTATCAGACCTTCCCTCCACTACATTCTATATGTTATCAGACCTTCCCTCCAAAACATTCTATATATTATCAGACCTTCCCTCCACTACATTCTATATGTTATCAGACCTTCCCTCCACTACATTCTATATGTTATCAGACCTTCCCTCCAATACATTCTATATATTATCAGACCTTCCCTCCAATACATTCTATATATTATCAGACCTTCCCTCCACTACATTCTATATGTTATCAGACCTTCCCTCCAATACATTCTATATGTTATCAGACCTTCCCTCCAATACATTCTATATATTATCAGACCTTCCCTCCAATACATTCTATATATTATCAGACCTTCCCTCCAATACATTCCATATATTATCAGACCTTCCCTCCAATACATTCTATATATTATCAAATGTAAGGAATCTTACAACACCAGGTTGTAGTACAACAAATTGATTTTAAAATAAATTTGTTGGACTATAACCTGGTGTTGTAAGATTCCTTACATTTGTCCACCCCAGTCCATCACCGGCATCTCCACATCATATATATTATCAGACCTTCCCTCCAATACATTCGAAATATTATCAGACCTTCCCTCCAATACATTCGATATATTATCACACCTTCCCTCCAATACATTTTCTTTTTTATCAGACCTTCCATCCAATAATTTCCAGAAATTATCAGACCTTCCCGCCAATACATTCTATATTTTATCAGGCCTTCCCTCCAATACATTCTAAATATTATCAGACCTTCCCTCCACGACATTCTATATATTATCAGACCTTCCCTCCAATACATTCTCCATATTATCAGACGTTCCGTCCAATACATTCTCCATATTATCAGACTTTCCCTCCAAGACATTCTAAATATTATCAGACCTTCCCTCCAATACATTCTCCATATTATCAGACGTTCCGTCCAATACATTCTCCATATTATCAGACTTTCCCTCCAAGACATTCTAAATATTATCAGACCTTCCCTCCACAACTTTCTATCTATTATTCGGCCTTCCCTCCAATACTTTCCATATATTATCAGACCTTCCCTCCAATACATTCGATATATTATCAGACCTTCGCTCCCATACATTCTATATATTATCAGACCTTCCCTCCAATACATTCTATATATTATCAGACCTTCCCTCCAATACATTCGATATATTATCAGACCTTCGCTGCTATACATTCTATATATTATCAGACCTACCCTCCAATACTTTCCATATATTATCAGACCTTCCCTCCAATATATTCCATACATTATCAGACCTTCCCTCGAATACATTCTATATATTATCAGACCTTCCCTCCAATACATTCGATATATTATCAGACCTTCCCTCCACTACATTCTATATATTATCAGACCTTCCCTCCAATACATTCGATATATTATCAGACCTTCCCTCCAATAATTTCCAGAAATTATCAAACGTTCCCTCCACTACATTCTATATGTTATCAGACCTTCCCTCCAATACATTCTATATATTATCAGACCTTCCCTCCAATACATTCTATATATTATCAAATGTAAGGAATCTTACAACACCAGGTTGTAGTACAACAAATTGATTTTAAAATAAATTTGTTGGACTATAACCTGGTGTTGTAAGATTCCTTACATTTGTACACCCCAGTCCATCACCGGCATCTCCACATCATATATATTATCAGACCTTCCCTCCAATACATTCTCCATATTATCAGACCTTCCCTCCAATACATTCTATATATTATCAGACCTTCCCTCCAATACATTCTATATATTATCAGACCTTCCCTCCAATAATTTCCAGAAATTATCAGACGTTCCCTCCACTACATTCGATACATTATCAGACGTTCCCTCCACTACATTCTATATATTATCACACCTTCCCTCCAATACATTTTCTTTTTTATCAGACCTTCCATCCAATAATTTCCAGAAAATATCAGACCTTCCCGCCAATACATTCGATGTATTATCAGACCTTCCCTCCAATACATTCTATATATTATCAGACCTTCCCTCCAATAATTTCCAGAAATTATCAGACCTTCCCTCCAATACCTTCGATATATTATCAGGCCTTCCCTCCAATACATTCGAAATATTATCAGACCTTCCCTCCAATACATTCTATATATTATCAGACCTTCCCTCCAATAATTTCCAGAAATTATCAGACGTTCCCTCCAATACATTCTACATATTATCAGACTTTCTCTCCAATACATTCTATATATTATCAGGCCTTCCCTCCAATACATTCGAAATATTATCAGACTTTCCCTCCAAGACATTCTATATATTATCAGACCTTCCCTCCAATACATTCTACATATTATCAGGCCTTCCCTCCAATACATTCGAAATATTATCAGACTTTCCCTCCAAGACATTCTATATATTATCAGAACTTCCCTCCAATAATTTCCAGAAATTATCAGACCTTCCCTCCAATACATTCTATATATTATCAGACGTTCGCTCCAATCCATTCTCTATATTATCAGAACTTCCCTCCAATACATTCTATATATTATCAGACCTTCCCTCCAATACATTCTACATATTATCAGACCTTCCCTCCAAGACATTCTAAATATTTACAGACCTTCCCTCCACTACTTTCTATCTATGATTCGGCCTTCCATCCAATACTTTCTGTATATTATCAGTCCTTCCCTCCAATACATTCTATATATGATCAGACCTTCCCTCCAATACATTCGATATATTATCAGGCCTTCCCTCCAATACATTCGATATATTATCAGACCTTCCCTCCACTACTTTCTATATATTATCAGACCTTCCATCCAATGATTTCCAGAAATTATCAGGCCTTCCCACCAATACATTCAATATATTATCAGACCTTCCCTCCAATCCAATCTATATATTATCAGAGCTTCCATCCAATAATTTCCAGAAATTATCAGACCTTCCCTCCAATACATTCTAAATATTATCAGGCCTTCCCTCCAATGCATTCTATATATTATCAGGCCTTCCCTCCAATACTTTCTATATATTATCAGACCTTCCCTCAATACATTCTATATATTATCAGAACTTCCCTCCAATACATTCTGTATATTGTCAGACCTTCCCTGCAATACATTCTGTATATTATCAGACGTTCGCTCCAATCCATTCTATATATTATCAGAACTTCCCTCCAATACATTCTGTGTATTATCAGACCTTCCCTCCAATACATTCTCCATATTATCAGACCTTCCCTCCAATACATTCGACATAATATCAGACTTTCCCTCCAAGACATTCGATATATTATCAGACCTTCCCTCCAATAAGTTCCAGAAATTATCAGACCTTCCCTCCAATACATTCGATATATTATCAGTCCTTCCCTCCAATACTTTCTATATATTATCAGACCTTCGCTCCAATACATTCGATATATTATCAGACCTTCCCTCCAATACATTCTATATATTATCAGACCTTCGCTCCAATACATTCGATATATTATCAGACCTTCCCTCCAATACATTCTATATATTATCAGACCTTCCCTCCAATAATTTCCAGAAATTATCACACCTTCCCTCTCCACTTTCTATATATTATCAGAGCTTCCATCTAATAATTTCCAGAAATTATTAGACCTTCCCCCAATACATTCAAAATATTATCAGACCTTCCCTCCAATACATTCGATATATTGTCAGACCTTCCCTCCACTACATTCTACATATTATCAGACCTTCCCTCCAATAATTTCCAGAAATTATCAGACCTTCCCTCCAATACATTCTGCATATTATCAGATGTTCGCTCCAATCCATTCTAAATATTATCAGACCTTCCCTCCAATACATTCTGTGTATTATCAAACCTTCCCTCCAATACATTCTATATATTATCAGACCTTCCCTCCAATACATTCGATATATTATCAGACCTTCCCTCCAATACATTCTATATATTATCAGGACTTCCCTCCAATACATTCTTTTTATGATCAGACCTTCCCTCCAATACATTCGATATATGATCAGACCTTCCCTCCAATCCATTCTAAATATTATCAGACCTTCCCTCCAATACATTCTATATATTATCAGGACTTCCCTCCAATACATTCTTTTTATGATCAGACCTTCCCTCCAATACATTCGATATATGATCAGACCTTCCCTCCAATACATTCTATATATTATCAGACCTTCCCTCCAATACATTCGATATATTATCAGACCTTCCCTCCAATACATTCTATATATGATCAGACCTTCCCTCCAATACATTCTATATATGATCAGACCTTCCCTCCAATACATTCGATATGTTATCATACCTTCCCTCCAATACATTCTATATATTATCAGACCTTCCCTCCAATACATTCTATATATTATCAGACCTTCCCTCCAATACATTCTATGTATTATCAGACCTTCCCTCCAATATATTCTCTATATTATCAGACATTCGTTCCAATCCATTGTATATATTATCAGACCTTCCCTCCAATACATTCTTTTTATGATCAGACCTTCCCTCCAATACATTCGATATATTATCAGACCTTCCCTCCAATCCATTCTATATATTATCAGACCTTCCCTCCAATACATTCTATATATTATCAGACCTTCCCTCCAATAATTTCCAGAAATTATCAGACCTTCCCTCCAATGCATTCTATATGTTATCAGACCTTCCCTCCAATACATTCTCCATATTATCAGACTTTCCCTCCAATACATTCTATATATTATCAGACCTTCCCTCCAATACATTCTATATGTTATCAGACCTTCCCTCCAATACATTCTCCATATTATCAGACTTTCCCTCCAATACATTCTATATATTATCAGACCTTCCCTCCAATACATTCTATATGTTATCAGACCTTCCCTCCAATACATTCTCCATATTATCAGACCTTCCCTCCAATACATTCTATATATTATCAGACCTTCCCTCCAATACATTCTATATATTATCAGACCTTCCCTCCAATACATTCTATATATTATCAGACCTTCCCTCCAATACATTCTATATATTATCAGACCTTCCCTCCACTACTTTCTATATATTATCAGACCTTCCATCCAATAATTTCCAGAAATTATCAGACCTTCCCTCCAATACATTCTCTATATTATCAGACCTTCGTTCCAATCCATTCTATATATTATCAGACCTTCCCTCCAATAGATTCTATATATTATCAGACCTTCCCTCCAATGCATTCTATATATTATCAGACCTTCCCTCCAATCCATTCTATATATTATCAGACCTTCCCTCCAATACATTCTATATGTTATCAGACCTTCCCTCCAATACATTCTATATGTTATCAGACCTTCCCTCCAATACATTCTCCATATTATCAGACCTTCCCTCCAATACATTCTATATATTATCAGACCTTCCCTCCAATCCATTCTATATATTATCAGACCTTCCCTCCAATACATTCTGTATATTATCAGACCTTCCCTCCAATACATTCGATATATTATCAGGCCTTCCCTCCAATACATTCTGTATATTATCAGACCTTCCCTCCAATCCATTCTATATATTATCAGACCTTCCCTCCAATACATTCTGTATATTATCAGACCTTCCCTCCAATACATTCGATATATTATCAGGCCTTCCCTCCAATACATTCTGTATATTATCAGACCTTCCCTCCAATCCATTCTATATATTATCAGACCTTCCCTCCAATACATTCTGTATATTATCAGACCTTCCCTCCAATCCATTCTATATATTATCAGACCTTCCCTCCAATACATTCTGTATATTATCAGACCTTCCCTCCAATACATTCGATATATTATCAGACCTTCCCTCCACTACTTTCTATATATTATCAGACCTTCCATCCACTACTTTCTATATATTATCAGACCTTCCCTCCACTACTTTCTATATATTATCAGACCTTCCCTCCACTACTTTCTATATATTATCAGGCCTTCCCTCCACTACTTTCTATATATTATCAGACCATCCCTCCACTACTTTCTATATATTATCAGACCTTCCCTCCAATACATTCTATATATTATCAGGCCTTCCCTCCACTACTTTCTATATATTATCAGACCTTCCCTCCACTACTTTCTATATATTATCAGACCTTCCCTCCACTACTTTCTATATATTATCAGACCTTCCCTCCAATACATTCTATATTTTATCAGACCTTCCCTCCAATACATTCTATATATTATCAGACCTTCCCTCCAATACATTCTATATATTATCAGACCATCCCTCCACTACTTTCTATATATTATCAGACCTTCCCTCCAATACATTCTATATATTATCAGGCCTTCCCTCCACTACTTTCTATATATTATCAGACCTTCCCTCCACTACTTTCTATATATTATCAGACCTTCCCTCCACTACTTTCTATATATTATCAGACCTTCCCTCCAATACATTCTATATTTTATCAGACCTTCCCTCCAATACATTCTATATATTATCAGACCTTCCCTCCAATACATTCGATATATTATCAGACCTTCCCTCCAATACATTCTATATATTATCAGACCTTCCCTCCAATACATTCGATATATTATCAGACCTTCCCTCCAATACA
Organism: Heptranchias perlo; assembly: GCF_035084215.1. Classification (NCBI taxonomy): domain Eukaryota; kingdom Metazoa; phylum Chordata; class Chondrichthyes; order Hexanchiformes; family Hexanchidae; genus Heptranchias; species Heptranchias perlo. The sequence goes on along the minus strand of NC_090331.1, from coordinate 94,528,893 downwards.
TTCTATATTTTATCAGACCTTCCCTCCAATACATTCTATATATTATCAGACCTTCCCTCCAATACATTCGATATATTATCAGACCTTCCCTCCAATACATTCTATATATTATCAGGCCTTCCCTCCACTACTTTCTATATATTATCAGACCTTCCCTCCACTACTTTCTATATATTATCAGACCTTCCCTCCACTACTTTCTATATATTATCAGACCTTCCCTCCAATACATTCTATATTTTATCAGACCTTCCCTCCAATACATTCTATATATTATCAGACCTTCCCTCCAATACATTCGATATATTATCAGACCTTCCCTCCAATACATTCTATATATTATCAGGCCTTCCCTCCAATACATTCTATGTACTATCAGGCCTTCCCTCCAATACATTCTATATATTATCAGACCTTCCCTCCAATAATTTCCAGAAATTATCAGACCTTCCCTCCAATACATTCTATATATTATCAGACCTTCCCTCCAATACATTCTACATATTATCAGACCTTCCCTCCAATAATTTCCAGAAATTATCAGACCTTCCCTCCAATACATTCTATATATTATCAGACCTTCCCCCAATACATTCTATATATTATCAGACCTTCCCTCCAATACATTCTACATATTATCAGACCTTCCCTCCAATAATTTCCAGAAATTATCAGACCTTCCCTCCAATACATGCTATATATTATCAGACCTTCCCTACAATACTTTCGATATATTATCAGACCTTCCCTCCAATACATTCTATATATTATCAGACCTTCCCTCCAATACATTCTATATATTATCAGACCTTCCCCCAATACATTCTATATATTATCAGACCTTCCCTCCAATACATTCTACATATTATCAGACCTTCCCTCCAACATTTCTAGAAATTATCAGACCTTCCCTCCAATACATTCTCCATATTATCAGACCTTCCCTCCAATACATTCTCCATATTATCAGACTTTCCCTCCAAAACATTCTATATATTATCAGACTTTCCCTCCAAGATATTCTAAATATTATCAGACCTTCCCTCCACTACTTTCTATCTATTATTCGGCCTTCCATCCAATGCTTTCAATATATTATCAGACCTTCCCTCCAATACATTCGATATATGATCAGACCTTCCCTCCAATACATTCGATATATTATCAGACCTTCCCTCCAATACATTCGATATATGATCAGACCTTCCCTCCAATACATTCGATATATGATCAGACCTTCCCTCCAATACATTCGATATATTATCAGACCTTCCCTCCAATACATTCTATATATTATCAGACCTTCCATCCAATAATTTCCAGAAATTATCAGACCTTCCCTCCAATACATTCTATATATTATCAGACCTTCCCTCCAATACATTCTATATATTATCAGACCTTCCCTCTAATACATTCTATATATTATCAGACCTTCCCTCCAATACTTTCCATATAATATCAGACCTTTTTGCCAATACTTTCTACGTGTTATCAGCCAATGCCAGCTCTTTGAAAGATATATCCACTTCGTCCCACTCCCCCTGTTCTTTCCCCATAGCCCTGCTTTCTTTCCTTTTAACGTAATTATCCAATTCCCTTTTGAAAGTTACTATTGAATCTGCTTCCACCACCCTTTCATGCAGTGCATTCCAGATCATAACAACTCACTGAGAAAAAAGAATCCTCATCTTCCCCTGGATTATTTGGCCATTATCTTAAATCTGTGTCCTGCCAGTGGAAACACTTTCTCCTCATTTACTCTGCCAAAACCCCTCATAATTTTGAACACCGCTGTTAAATCTCACCCTAACTTTCTTTGCTGTGAGGACAAGAATCCCAACTTTTCCAGTCTCTCCACATGACTGAATTCCCTCATCTCTGGTACCATTTTTGTAAATCTCCTCTGTTCCCTCTCCAAGGACATGACATCCTTCCTGAAGTGTGATGTCCAGAATTGGACACAATACTCCATCTGAGGTCTGAGATGTGATTTATATAGGTTTACCATCACCTTCTTGCTTTTGTACTCTATGCCTCTTGGTGTAAAGCCAATGATTCCGTCTGCTTTTTTAACAGCTTAATCAACTCGTCCTGCCACCTTCAAAGATTTGTGTATGTGAATATTACAGAACTTTTCCTTTGAATTCCCTCTCTATATTTTCACAAAGCTGTGTTATTAAACCGTTCCTTTCCAGTACCCATAGGTGGGATGGGGAAAGGTTATACAGGATAAAAGTAAGTTTAAAAGGAATTTATCATGCCTTCTACTTTTTAAAATTCTTTAATATATCATCACAAATATTCTTGTTTTTGTGAAGTCTGTGCTCTTTAAATTGAGGGATGTTGATTCTGGAAATGAACATTTCAAGTTTCAGACACCTCGTTCCCATTAAGCAGTTCCAAATCAGATACAGCACACTTTAGGTACAGATAAAGCTCCCTCTACACTGTCCCATCAAACACTCCCAGGGCAGGAACAGCATGGGTTAGGCATAGAGTACCACACTGTCCTCTACTGTATTGTACTGTACCACACTGTCCTCTACTGTATTGTAATGTACCACACTGTCCTCTACTGTATTGTACTGTACCACACTGTACTCTACTGTATTGTACTGTACTGCACTGTACTCTACTGTATTGTACTGTACCACACTGTCCTCTACTGTATTGTACTGTACCACACTGTCCTCTACTGTATTGTACTGTACCACACTGTCCTCTACTGTATTGTACTGTACCACACTGTACTCTACTATATTGTACTGTACTGCACTGTACTCTACTATATTGTACTGTACTGCACTGTACTCTACTGTATTTTACTGTACTACACTTAACTCTACTGTATTGTACTGTACTACACTGTACTCTACTGTATTGTACTGTACTACACTGTACTCTACTGTATTATACTGTACTCTACTGTAATCCACTATATTAACTGTGTACAGTTCTGGTCACCCTATTATAGAAAGGATATTATTAAACTAGAAAGAGTGCAGAAAAGATTTACTAGGATGCTACCAGGGCTTTGATGGTTTGACTTGGGAGAGGTTGGATAGACTGAGACTTTTTTCCCTGGAGAGTAGGAGGTTAAGGGGTGATCTTATAGAAGTCTATAAAATAATGAGGGGCATAGATCAGGTAGATAGTCAAAATCTTTTCCCAAAGGTAGGGGAGTCTATAACGAGGGGGCATAGATTTAAGGTGAGAGGGGAGAGATACAAAAGGGTCCAGAGGGGCAATTTTTTCACTCAAAGGGTGGTGAGTGTCTGGAACGAGCTGCCAGAGGCAGTAGTAGAGGCGGGTACAATTTTGTCTTTTAAAAAGCATTTGGATAGTTACATGGGTAAGATGGGTCTCGAGGGATATGGGCCAAGTGGGGGCAATTGGGACTAGCTTAGTGATAAACTGGGCAACATGGACATGTTGGGCCGAAGGGCCTGTTTCCATGTTGTAAACTTCTATGATTCTATATTGTATTGTACTACACTGTACTCTACTAAATTGTACTGTACTGCACTTTACTGTATTGTAATGTACTGCAGTGTACTTTACTGTATTGTACTGTACCACACTGTACTCTACTATATTGTACTGTACTACACTGTTATCTACTTTACTACACTGTACTCTACTATATTGTAATGTACTGCACTGTACTCTACAGAATTGTACTTTACTACACTGTACTCTACTGCACTGCACTGTACTCTACCGTATTGTACTGTACTGCACTGTAATCTACTTTACTACACTGTACTCTGCTATATTGTACTGTATTGCACTTTACTCTACTGTATTGCACTGTACTGCACTGTACTCTACTATATTGTACTGTACTGCACTGTACTCTGCTATATTATTCTGTATTGCACTGTACTCTACTGTATTGCACTGTACTGCACTGTACTCTACTATATTATACTGTACTGCACTGTATTGTACTGTACTGCACTGCACTCTATGATATACTGTACTGCACTGTACACTACTGTATTGTACTGTACTACACTGTACTCTACTGTATTGTACTGTACTGCACTGTACTCTACTATATTGTAATGTACTTCACTTTACTCTACTGTATTGTACTGTACTGCACTATAATCTACTTTGCTACACTGTACTCTACTGTATTGTACTGTATTGTACTGTACTCTACCATATTGTACTGTACTGCACTGTACTCTACTGTATTGTAATGTATTACAATGTACTCTACTGTATTGTACTGTATTGCACTGTACTCTACTGTATTGTACTGTACTGCATTGTACTCTACTATATTGTAATGTATTACAATGTACTCTACTGTATTGTACTGTACTACACTGTACTCTACTATATTGTAATGTACTACACTGTACTCTACTGTATTGTACTGTACTGCACTGTAATCTACTTTACTACACTGTACTCTCCTCTATTGTACTGTATTGCACTGTATTCTACTGTATTGTACTGTACTGCACTGTACTCAACTATATTGTAATGTATTGCACTGTATTCTACTGTATTGTACTGTACTGCACTGTTCTCTACCATATTGTAATGTACTACACTGTACTCTACTGTATTGTACTGTATTGCACTGTATTCTACTGTATTGTACTGTACTGCACTGTACACTACTATATTGTAATGTACTACACTGTACTCTACTGTTTTGTAATGTACTACACTGTACTCTACTGTTTTGTACTGTACTCTACTGTTTTGTAATGTACTACACTGTACTCTACTGTATTGTACTGTACTGCACTGTAATCTACTTTACTACACTGTACTCTACTGTATTGTAATGTACTACACTGTACTCTATGATATTGTACTGTACTGCACTGTACTCTACTATAGTGTACTGTATTGCACTGTACTCTACTGTATTGTACTGTACTTCACTCTACTATATTGTACTGTATTGCACTGTACTCTATTGTATTGTACTGTACTACACTGTACTCTACGGTATTATACTGTATTGCACTGTACTCTATTGTATTGTACTGTAGAAAGAAGAAGAAAGAAACACTTGCATTTATATAGTGCTTTTCATGTCCCAAAGTGCTTCACAGCCAATTAAGTACTTTTGAAGTGTAGTCACTGTTGTAATGTAGGAAATGTGGCAGCCAATTTGCACACAGCAAGGTCCCACAAACAGCAATGTGATAATGACCAGATAATCTGTTTTTGAGGTATTGTTTGAGGGATAAATATTGGCCAGGACACGGGGAGAACTTCCCTGCTCTTCATGGAAATAGGATCCATGGGATCTTTTATGTCCACCTGAGAGGGCAGACAGTGCCTCGGTTTAACGTCTCATCCGAAAGACAGCACCGCCGACAGTGCAGCACTTCCTCGGTAATGCACTGGAGTGTCAGATTTTGTGCTCAAGTCCCTGGAGTGGGACTTGAACCCACAACCTTCTGACACAACCACCGAGCCACAGCTGCAACGTATTCCACTGTAGTCTACTCTACTTTACTGTACTCGTCTCTACTGTATTATACTCTGCTGCACTATACTGTATGCCAGTAAACTGTACTGTGACTCTACTGTACTGTACTCTACTATACTGCACTGTACTTTACTGTATTGTACTGCACTGTACTCTACTGCACTGTGTTGTACTGCAGTGCACTCTACTGTATTGTACTGTACTCTGCTATACTGTCCTGTTTTGTACTTTGCTATACTATGCTGTACTGCACTGTACTCTACTGTATTATACTGTACTGTACTCTATTGCACTTACTGTACTGTACTGTATTCTACTGTATTATACTGTACTGTACTCTACTACACTTACGGTACTGTACTGCACTGTACTCTTCTGTATTTGCTGTACTGTACTCTATTGCACTTACTGTACTGTACTGTATTCTACTGTATTATACTGTACTGTACTCTGCTGCACTTACTGTACTGTACTGCACTGTACTCTTCTGTATTATACTGTACTGTACTCTATTGCATTTACTGTATTGTTCTGCACTGTATTCTATTGCATTTACTGTACTGTTCTGCACTGTACTCTTCTGTATTATATTGTACTGTACTCTACTGTACTGTACTGCACTGTATTATACTGTATTGTACTTTACTGTACTTACTGTACTGTTCTGCACTGTACTCTTCTGTATTATATTGTACTGTACTCTATTGCATTTACTGTACTGCACCGTATTCTACTGTATTATACTGTACTGTACTCTATTGCACTTACTATACTGTACTGCACTGTACTCTTCTGTATTATACTGTACTGTACTCTATTGCACTTACTGTACTGTACTGCACTGTATTCTACTGTACTGTACTCTATTGCATTTACTGTACTGTACTGCACTGTATTCTACTGTATTATACTGTACTCTACTCTACTGCACTTACTGTACTGTACTGCACTGTGCTAGATTCTAGAATGGTCCCAGTGGACTAGATTCTAGGACGGTTCCAGGGGATTGGAAGGTAGCAAATGTAACCCTGCTATTCAAGAAAGGAGGGAGAAAGACAACAGGGCCAGTTAGCCTGATTTCAGTTGTTGGGAAAATGCTGGAATCCAGTCATAAGGAAGTGCTAACAGGGCACTTAGAAAATCATAATATGATTAGGCAAAGTCAACATGGTTTTATGAAAGGGAAATCGTGTTTGACAAACTTATTAGAGTTTTTTGAGGATGTCACTAGCAGGATAGATAAAGGGGAACCAGTGGATGTAGTATATTTGGATTTTCAAAAGGCATTCGATAAGGTGCCACATAAAAGGTTGTTACACAAGATAAAAGCTCATAGAGTTGGGGTAACATATTAGCATGGATAGAGGATTAGTTAGTGGACCGAAAACAGGGAGTAGGGATAAACGGGTCATTCTCAGGTTGGCAGGCTGTAACGAGTGGAGTGCCAGAAGGATCACTGCTTGGGCCTCAGCTATTTACAATCTACATGAAGGGATCGAGTGCAATGTATCCAAGTTTGCTGACGATACAAAGCTGGGTGGGAAAGTAAGCTGTGAGGAGGACACAAAGAGTCTGCAAAGGGATATAGACAGGTTAAGTGAGTGGGCAAGAAGGTGGCGGATGGAGTATACTGTGGGGAAATGTGAGGTTATTCACTCTGGTTGGAAAAGCAGAGAAACAGAATATTTTTTAATATTCTGTTTCTAGTGATAAACTATTAAATGTTGGTGTTGAGAGAGATCTAGGTGTCCTCGTACAAGAAACACAAAAAGTTAGCATGCAGGTACAGCAAGCAATTAGGAAGGCAAATGACATGTTGGCCTTTAGTGTAATGGGGATTGGAGTACAAGAGTAAGGAAGTTGGTGAGGGTTTTGGTGAGACTTCACCTGGAGTACTGTGTACAGTTTTGGTCTCCTTATCTAAGGAAGGATATACTTGCCTTAGAGACGGTGCAATGAAGATTGATTCCTGGGATGAGAGGGTTATCCTATGAGGAGAGATTGAGTAGAATGGACCTATACTGTCTGGAGTTCAGAAGAATGAGAGGTGATCTCACTGAAACGTATAAGATTCTGAGGGGGCTTGACAGGATAGATGCTGAGAGGCTGTTTCCCCTGGCTGGAATCTAGAACTCGGGGGCATGTTCTCAGGATAAGGGGTCGGCCATTTAAGACTGAGATGAGGAGGAATTTCTTCACTCAGAGGGTTGTGAATCTTTGGAATTCTCTACCACAGAGGGCTGTGGATGCTGAGTCGTTGAGTATATTCAAGGCTGAGATGGATAGATTTTTGGACTCTTGGGGAATCAAGGGATATGGGGATCAGGCGGGAAAGTGGAGTTGAGGTCGAAGATCAGCCATGATCTGATGAAATGGCAGAGCAGGCTCGAGGGGCCGGATGGCCTACTTCTCCTCCTATTTCTTATGTTCTTATGTACTCTACTGTACTTTACTGCACTGTACTTTACTATACTTCAGTGCATTGTACTGCTCTGCACTGCAGAGCACAGTGCTGCACTGTACGATATAATATTCTGCCGTACTGCACTGCACTGTACTGGGCTACACCGAACTGCACATACAGTAATGATGTGGAGATGCCGGTGATGGACTGGGGTTGACAAATGTAAGGAATCTTACAACACCAGGTTATTGTCCAACTGTTTTATTTGAAAATCACAAGCTTTCGGAGGCTTTCTCCTTCGTCACACTTTCTCCACACTCACCTGACGAAGGAGATAATCTCCGAAAGCTTGTGATTTTCAAATAAAACAGTTGGACTATAACCTGGTGTTGTAAGATTCCTTACACATACAGTAATGCACAGTGCTGCCGATCTCAATATATTGTTCGTATTTCAGCCCTGTGCACACAAATAAGGAAACAATGATTTAAATAATCAGATTTTAGATTTCAAATTATTTCCAATCCACTTATCTTCAGGACTAGTTGAACTGAAATCACATTATCAGGAATGTGAATGACATACACACCAGGTTGATATAATTGTTGGGTTCATGTGTTTTATATATTCCCTCCTTGTTCTGTAACTTTACCTTCTCCCAGTTCCACACGTTCCCCCCTCTCGTTCACCCCTGCCCCTGTGCTCTGCACCATTCCAGAGATGGAGCGAATGGCCAGGCCTCCTTCTTCAGAAAACTCCAGCAACCCAAAGCTACACTGCCTGTTCGGAGGTGGGTGCCATGACAAAGCACCACCTGCCCTCTTGATCTTGCTTCCCTCGTTGTAATTTGCTTCGTCTTCACTCAGCACCTTACATGGCAGGTCGGGCAGGCATGGGGGAATGTCAAGGTGAGGGAGAGCACACCTTCTGTGTATCACTGTGGAACAGTGTGGAACAGTTCCCAGTGCAATGGGCTTGTCCATTAGTTCCTACAAATAGTAAAGAAAGATAACTCTTACTGATTCCCAGTGGTTTCTTCAAACACCTCTTATTGACTTGAGTTTATCTGGTACAGGATGTTCAATACTTACTCCTGACATGGGAGTGTAGGCAGGAGGAGGGCTGTGTCCTGTTTGGCTCTGGTGGGAAGAATGGAATGATGATTACATGAGTGGCTACATGAATGGCACAATGGATACAATGAATGAATGAAAATGAACATTAAAGAAAGGAAAAATGCAATGAATCGGCAAAATGGAGCAGAGGTTAGGAAAAACAAGGCACACACCAAGTTAATGAAATGAACATGATCTCTTAGTTACAACGACTAATTTGCTTTGTAGACTGATTGTTGTCACGTTCATTTTACATGTGTGGAATCTGAGATTCACTGTAGCTCACTTTCAACTAATATGTGACCGGGGACCAATGCCTCACTCAGACTTTTCTGCTCAAATTTCTCCCTTTACTCCTTTTCTGTTGCTGTGGTGTGGCTCCAGCATCACCAGCAGCCCTCTGTTGCTGTGGTGTGGCTCCAGCATCACCAGCAGCCCTCTGTTGCCTTGCCCACTGGCTATTCCTCAGGAATGAGTGCAGTGAGGGGGGGCCACAACAGCCAAGCTGAACGCTGTCAGCTTCCAGCATCTACACAGACACACACACACACACACAGACACACACACACACACACACAGAGACACACACACATACAGACACACACACACGCACACAGACACACGCACACAGACACACGCACACAGACACACACACATACAGACACACGCACACAGACACACGCGCACACACATACATACAGACACACACACGCACAAACACATACACACGCACAGATACACACACAGACACACGCACACACAGACAGACAGACACATGCACACACGCACAGACAGACACACACACACAGACAGACATAGACACACACACACACAGACACACACAGACATAGACACACACACAGACACGCATGAAAGAAAGAAAGACTTGCATTTCTATAGCGCCTTTCACGACCTCAGGATGTCACAAAGCACTTTACAGCCAATGAAATATTTTTGAAGTGTAGTCACTGTTGTAATGTAGGAAATGCATAAACACAGATGCACACGCATACACTCAGTCACACACATGTACACACACACACACACGTACACACATGCTCACATGCACATGCTTCCAGCAGGGGTCACTGGATAATCAGCAGGAGTTGGACCACTCACTGATTTGCCTCTCCCTCGTCAGGGACATTGAGGTAATACTCTCAAGGCCACCCAGCTGATCTCAGCCTTGGAGGGGGTGCAGCACAGATTCACCAGAATGATACCGGGGCTAAAAGGGTTAAATTATGAGGCCAGGTTGCACAGACTAGGCTTGTATTCCCTCCAGTATAGAAGATTAAGGGATGATCTAATTGAGGTGTTTAAGGTGATTAAAGGATTTGATAGGGTCGATAGAGAGAAACGATTTCCTCTGGAGGAAGAGTCCAGAATGTTCAGGGGTGATGTCAGGAAGCATTTCTTCACACAAGGGGTAGTGGAAATCTGGAACTCTCTCCCCCAAAAAGGCTGGGGGGTCAATTGAAATCTGAGATTGACAGATTTTTGTTAAGTAAGGGTATTATGGGATATGAAATCAAGACGGCTGGATGGAGTTAAGATACAGATCAGCCATGATCTAAATGAATGGCGGAACAGGCTTGAGGGGCTGAATGGCCTGCTCCTGTTCCTATGTTCCTATAATTAAAGGCACTATATAAATACAAGTAGATGTTGCAATTATAATCATGGTTTGGGTGCATGCTGCTGCTTTCAGTAAAATTATTGACAGGAGGAGTTTCCCTCCCACTCCATGAAATTTGGAAATTACCGTAACACAAACACTCACTGGTGCTCCTTTTCCCTTTCCTCAACCCTGGGGTGGCTGAATCAGGCCTTTGATCAGGTAGAGGCAAGGCCTGTTCCAGCCAGTTGGTGTAACGAACCCGACTGACGGGAAATATTACCGCGGCCAGGCTGATCGGCAGCACAGGTGTTCAAGGGCCTGCCCGGTGTACGTACTCAACTCCGTGTCCCATGTGTGCCCGAGTCACGTCTCACTGGAGCATGGAGGAGACGCCGAGCCTGCATTTAATGTACATGGTGTGTGAAAAAGACCTACGACCTTTGGAGCAGATGTTCTGCTGTACATGACCTGGCTATCGTAAAGTTCGGTGTTCCCAGTCCGTGGTGTTCCATCCTATTACAGGCCGGGAGCCGCAGCTTTGTGGTAGATGCTCCTAGTTACTCCATCGATGCCCGTTTCCTAACTTGCACCAAGTCCCGTTCACCCACCATGCCCTGTGCTCACTGACCTACCTTGGCTCCCGCTCCAGCAACGCCTCGATTTTAAAATTCTCATCTTTGTTTTCAAATCCCTCCATGGCCTCACCGCTCCCTATCTCTGTAACCTCCTCCAGCCGTACAACCCTCCGAGATCTCTGCACTCCTCCAATTCTTGCCCCTTGCACCTCCCCGATTTTCATAGTTCCATCATTGGCGGCCGTGCCTTCAGCTGCCTAGGCCCTGAGCTCTGGAGTTCCCTCCCTAAACCTCTCCGCCTCTCCAGCTCTTTCTTCACCTTTAAGAAGCTCCTTAAAACCTATCTCTTTGACCAAGCTTTTAGTCACCTGTCCTATTATCTCCTTAAGTGGCTTGGTGTCACATTCTGTCCGGTAACGCTCCTGCGAAATGCCTTGGGACGTTTTTCTACGATAAAGGTGCTATATAAATGCAAGTTGTTGGTGTTGTTGTTAATGGCTGATTCTAGGTAGCGGCTACGATGGGAACTGAGCCACCGGAACTTTACAGGGGAGTGGGACTAATTGGATAGCTCTTTCAAAGAGCCAGTACTGGCACGATGGGCCAAATGACCTCCTTCCATGAGATGAGAGCAATTTCAGGCGGTGCCGTACTGCGTGTATTCTTGAAAGACTAAGCAGAACGTCCCGGGCTCACAGTACAGCACATCACCCAGGTTAGACTGAGAAGACTGTAGACAAATCAGGAAGTAGTGGGCTTTTAAAAAGTTGGAAAACGAGGAATGAAATATCGAGGGAGGGAGGAAGGTCCACAGTTTTGAGCTTCTGGGGAAGAATGAGCTGTGGCTCAGTGGGTAGCACACTTACCTTTGAGTTATGAAGGTTGTGGGTTTAAGGACCCACTCCAGAGAGACTTAAGCATAGGCTCTAGTACAGTACTGAGTGAATAGTGCACCATCTGAGTGGCTGTCTTTTGTCTGAGATGTTAAACTGAGGCCCTGTCTGGCCTCTCAGGTGGATGTAAAAGATCCCATGGCTCTATTTTGAAGAAAAGCAGGGGAGTTCTCCCTAGTGTCCTGGCCAATATTTATCTCTCAACCAACATCGCCAGAAGAGATTATCTGGTCATCATCACATTTGCTGTTTGTGGGATCTTGCTGTGCGCACATTGTCTGCCTCGTTTCCTCTATTACAACAGTGACTACACTTCAAAAATACTTTATTGGCTGTAAAGAGCTTTGGGACATCCTGAGGTTGTGAAAAGTGCTGTGTAAATACAAGGGGGGTGATTTTAAACCCCAAGAACGGGTGGGAGTTGAAAATAATTGCTTTTTGGGTCGTGATCGCAACCCGGCTTTATTTCTGGGTTTAACGTTGGCGGATAAAAGTCCAGGCTTCCCACTGGGAATGAAAAGTCTGGAAATTTTGCCGTTGCGGCCCAAAAAGCAACTGTTTTCAACTCCTACCCGCCCCCAAACCCACCTGTTCTTGGGGTTTAAAATTGCCCCTAAGAACTTACTTCTTTACGTAATGTAGGTGACATTACAATTAAGCACGATGCCAACTCAGCAGGATGTAAGGAGGAGGAAGAATGTAGGACAAGATATTTGCATAAAATTTAACAAAATAGAAAATAAAATAAAACACACAATTAAGGAGATGGCTGGCATAAGTATTAAAGTGGGGGAATGTTACATTACCCCTCTCAGCCCCTGACCTTATTAAAACGCACATTAAAATACAGTAGGAAATTAGACATTGAACTACATCCGAATGCAGTGTGAGCTGTGTAGTTGGAATACTGTAATTATCATCCTGCCAATCTACTGGTATAATTGGCTTGTACCCTCTGTGGTGGAGACATGCCCCTTCAATATAACAGGCTCAGCCTGACAATGATTACATTAGTAAAACGCTCAAGAGATAGTGGATTTCAGGCTGTGTGGGAACTGCTGCCAATAAGATAGCCCCACAACAACATTATTGTGTACCTTGTACGAGGGGGAAGATACGCTCTGAGCTGCTTTCTTCTCCCAGGCACTTCAGTCAAATCCCATCAGCAGGCTCAGGCAGAATAGCAATTCGAGCATGAGAATAGGGCAGCCGCGAGGGAGCAATGTTACAGGGGAGAGCCCTGCATCTCTCTCTTCTCATTTCAACTGTCAATTGTATAGAAGGTAAAGACTGGTCGCGAACACTGAGCACAAATACCGTTCAGAGCTTGCACCCCACATGGAAGGGTAGACCTTCATGATTGGTGAAGTTCAGGCCCGAACATTTAATGAGCTCATTCTGTACAGCCACATTCCCATCAGCACCATTTTTACACGTTTTACGTCAATTTAAAACAGACAAACAGCTGCACAAAAATAACACCCATCGAAATGCAGGTACCGGTGCGTTAAGTGCTGGACTTGTCACCATGGTGACAGTGAGTCCGCCAGGAAGCCGTTTACTACAGCCCATGTCCAGTCTGCACAGATTAATGATGCTGCCATCCGACATCACCCTGGCACCTTCACCAGCGAATGGGTTCACCTCCCCCTGCCTGTATTTTCCTCGAGTAAAAAACATTCTTCCTGTGGAAGTGCAAGATCTGAAATGCTGTAAAAACTAACGAAGAGGGTGAAATGAGAATGGTTCATGTCGCAACAGAACATTTTCTTCAAAATTCAAAACTCTCTTTTATGTCTAGTTGGGGTGTTGGATAATTCTAAATCTCAAACCAGTGCTTAGCCTCAGATAGTAAATTGTGTTTGTTGTTTCCAAATTGTGCAGATCTTCAATGCAGTGTATGTGTCTGGCTACAGTGAGGTTGGTGTCAGCAATGGTTCAGTTGGTAACACTCTTGCTTCTGAGTTAGAAGGATGAAGCTTGAAATCCCACTCCAGAGACATAAGCACAAAAATCTAGGCTGGCACTTCAGTGCAGTACTGAGGGAGTGCTACACTGTTGGAGGTGCTGTTGTTTGGATGAGATGTTAAACTGAGGCCCTGTCTGCTCTCTCAGGTGGACATGAAAGATCCCATGGCACTATTTCAAAGAAGAGCAGGGGAGTTCTCCCCAGTGTCCTGGCCAATATTTATCCCTCAACCAACATCACTAAAAAAACAGATGATCTGGTCATTATCTCGATGTCTGTCTGTGGGATCTTGCTGTGTGCAATTTGGCTGCAGCGTTACCTACATTACAACAGTGACTACACTTCAAAAAGTACTTCATTGGCTGTAAAGTGCTTTGGGACGTCCTGAGGTCGTGAAAGGTAAAACAGAAATGTAAGTTCTTTCTTTCTTCTTTATGCTAAAGTCAGGTTTGCCCGATTAGTTGAAGGCACTTTGCGGCTGCTTCTGACTCACACACCAGCCACCCGTGTCCCGATCCACTGGAGAAAGCACAGACATCAGACGGGCAGTTCCAAGTACCTGAGGACAGCCGAGCTTCATTCTGTCAGCATGAGGGGACTCGTGGCTCATGGTTTTTTAATAGGAGATATTTCATCGTAACCGATTCTGCCCTGAAATTCCTACATGGCAATAACTTGGCAAAAAAGGAGTTCCGTTTGAAGCTTTCGTTATACTGTATTGTCTAACTGTTGATCTTTTAAATGTAATAATGATGTCAAATGAGCGCAATGTGGAGAAGTAATGGAGAGTTTATCATCTTCTATTTCCCGGATACAGCTGAAACGGTTGTCGTTTGATCGCTTTTGCGTTTTGATAACTGTAGCGGGGGATTTAAAGGAAATTTGGAAAAGGGAAACTATTTGATAGCCCAAATATCCCAACAAAAAATGGGTGTCTCTGCGTCCAGTAAATGCTGCAGCATCACTTCCGCTGAAGCAAGTGGACTGTACTTGATTTCAGCAAACTGTTCTCCTTGACGACTGAAGCAACATTATAAGCACTACGATTATTCGTTTTAAAAGAGGAAATAAAAGGGGTAATTTTACAGCACTGAGTGCAGGAGCCACTGCAGTGAAACAAATCACTTTGAAGCTTTGGAGACATTTACGCTGCTAAAAAAACTCAATCATAAAATGTCAATTATAGTCACTTTACAGGCATTTTCACTGTGATTGTGAAGGTAACACTGTGAGGCAGATTATACCCAGTGATTACTGCCTGCTGCGATTCAGCTACAGACCTGCATGATTACCCAAGACAAGTTGTTTTTCTAATGTTTTTTATTTATTTCCCCGCTCTAATTTTCTCCCCTCAGCTCCAGATGGCACCGGCTCACGCAGGGGTACGGCCTTCATGGGCACCAACACCCTGCAATCCCTCTCCCAAGTACCCCCACTTTCTTTTTAATTCGTTCATGGGATGTGGGCATCGCTGGCGAGGCCGGCATTTATTGCCCATCCCTAATTGCCCTTGAGAAGGTGGTGGTGAGCCGCCTTCTTGAACCGCTGCAGTCCGTGTGGTGTAGGTTCTCCCACAGTGCTGTTAGGAAGGGAGTTCCAGGATTTTGACCCAATGACGATGAAGGAACGGCGATATATTTCCAAGTCGGGATGGTGTGTGACTTGGAGGGGAACGTGCAGGTGGTGTTGTTCCCATGTGCCTGCTGCTCTTGTCCTTCTAGCTGGTAGAGGTCGTCGGTTTGGGAGGTGCTGTCGAAGAAGCCTTGGCGAGTTGCTGCAGTGCATCCTGTGGATGGTACACACTGCAGCCACGGTGCGCCGGTGGTGAAGGGAGTGAATGTTTAGGGTGGTGGATGGGGTACCAATCAAGCGGGCTGCTTTGTCCTGGATGGTGTCAAGCTTATTGAGTGTTGTTGGAGCTGCACTCATCCAGGCAAGTGGAGAGTATTCCATCACACTCCTGACTTGTGCCTTGTAGATGGTGGAAAGGCTTTGGGGAGTCAGGAGGTGAGTCACTTGCCAAAGAATATTCAACCTCTGACCTGTTCTTATAGCCACAGTATTTATGTGGCTGGTCCAGTTAAGTTTCTGGTCAATGGTGACCCCCAGGGTGTTGATGGTGGGGGATTCGGCGATGGTAATGCCGTTGAATGTCAGGGGAGGTGGTTAGACTCTCTCTTGTTGGAGATGGTCATTGCCTGGCACTTGTCTGTGCGAATGTTACTTGCCACTTATCAGCCTGGATGATGTCAATATCTTGCTGCATGCGGGCTCGGACTGCTTCATTATCTGAGGGGTTGCGAATGGAACTGAACACTGTGCAGTCATCAGCGAACATCCCCATTTCTGACCTTACGAAGGAGGGATGGTCATTGATGAAGCAGCTGAAGATGGTTGGGCCTAGGACACTGCCCTGAAGAACTCCTGCAGCAATGCCCTGGGGCTGAGATGATTGGCCTCCAACAACCACTACCATCTTCCTTTGTGCAAGGTATGACTCCAGCCACTGGAGAGTTTTCCCCCTGATTCCCATTGACTTCAATTTTACTAGGGCTCCTTGGTGCCACACTCGGTCAAATGCTGCCTTGATGTCAAGTGCAGTCACTCTCACCTCATCTCTGGAATTCAGCTCTTTTGTCCATGTTTGGACCAAGGCTGTAATGAGGTCTGGAGCAGAGTGGTCCTGGCGGAACCCAAACTGAGCATCGGTGAGCAGGTTATTGGTGAGTAAGTGCCGCTTGATAGCACTGTCGACGACACCTTCCATCACTTTGCTGATGATTGAGAGTAGACTGATGGGGTGGTAATTTGCCGGATTGGATTTGTCCTGCTATTTGTGGACAGGACCTACCAGGGTAATTTTCCACATTGTCGGGTAGATGCCAGTGTTGTAGCTGTACTGGAACAGCTTGGCTAGAGGCGCTGCTAGTTCTGGAGCACAAGTCTTCAGCACTACAGCCGGGATGTTGTTGGGGCCCATAGCCTTTGCTGTATCCAGTGCACTCAGCCGTTTCTTGATATCACGTGGAGTGAATTGAATTGGCTGAAGACTGGCTTCTGTGATGGTGAGGATATCGGGAGGAGGCCGAGATGAATCATCCACTCAGCACTTCTGGCTGAAGATGGTTGCAAATGTTTCAGCCTTGTCTTTTGCACTCTTGTCCTGGACTCCGCCATCATTGAGGATGGGGGTGTTCACGGAGCCACCTCCTCCCATTAGTCATTTAATTGTCCACCACCATTCATGACTGGATGTGGCAGGACTGCAGAGCTTTGATCTGATCCGTTGGTTGTGGGGTCACTTACCTCTTCATGTGGCTCAATGGGTCGCAATCTCATCTCTCAGTCAGTTCATAGCCCCACTCCAGAGACTGCAGCATGAAATCTAGGCTAGCGCTCCCAGTGCAGTGCTGAGGCCCCTATTTGCCCTCTCAGGTGGGTATAAACGATCCTATTTCAAAGAAGAGCAGGGGAATTCTCCCCAGTGTCCCTCAACTAATCTCACTCAAACTCATTATCACATGGCTGTTTGTGTCACCTCGCTGTGTGCAAATTGGCAGCCATGTTTCCTACATTACAACAGTGACTAAGCTTCAAAAAGTACTTCACTGGTTGTAAAACGTTTTGGGACATCCTGAGGTCATAAAAGGCGATATATAAATGCAAGTTCTTCCTTTTATGCATCAACTGAAACTCTGTCAGCAGGCGACTGACCACGGGAAGCATAGCAGCCAAGCCAGATCTTGTTCTCACCTGAAATCCGTATGGGGACACTTCCCAGCAGCAGTCACAAGATAACATGAAAAGCGGGAACCGTTTTTCCTCCCACCCCATCCCCCCAAGTCAGGGCTGCTGAGGCCAATTCGAGCGGCCCCTACAGCCACACCAACTGACAGCAGCTAACTCAGCAATACCGTCAAATGAACCCTGAGACATTGTGGATCAGATGGACAGTGCAGACTGACTGAGACATCCCTGGTCAGTGTGGCTCAGATGGACAGTGCAGACTGACTGAGACATCAGGAAGCTTGGGATGTTTATTTAACAATGTAAGTCCAAGATAGCCCAGCAGGATTGACTGTCTTATTTACACTGAGACCCCATGGGTGGGGGGGCGGAGGGAAGGGTAGTGGGAAACTATTCATGGTGCGAATGTCATGGATGTTCCTTGTTCATTGCAATGGGCCAGTGTATTTTTCAGCAGATAAAGGGAGAACATTGATCTAATCTTCAATCCATAGCACTGTGCAAAAGGTACAATGGGTCTAATTTGAACCCATAATCTACTTGTCATAAGATGAGAGCAGTACCAAGTGACACCACTGCTGTTTAATAGGGGGAGCACCAATAACTATTGGCACTTAGCTACTTTTTCTAACCTGCGTACACATTGTTATTTGTGTTTCATATCATGACTCAGGTTTTGGTTTTTGCCCCAGTATTTTCACAATGTGATCTCAGGGCAAGGTTAAATAAGCTGCTCAACTCACTAATCAGTCCCACAATTCATACCAGATTTGCATGTCACACAGAGGATCGCCCCCCTCTTAAGGAGTTGCCATAACAACAAAACTGCAGTCCATTAGCTGCCTCCCTGCAATATCTTCTACCCTCTCCTGCACAGAACCCCCACATTACAAACATAATCCTCAATCGTAAAAATGAATTAGTACCTTGAAAGGTGTGAAGTCTGGTACAACGGACACACAGCAGGTCCGAGAGGATACAACATTTATAGAACAAACCTGGCGATCCCAGCGACTGTCACCGATATTCATGGAACAAACCTGGCGATCCCAGCGACTGTCACCGATATTCATGGAACAAACCTGGCGATCCCAGCGACTGTCACCGATATTCATGGAACAAACCTGGCGATCCCAGCGACTGTCACCGATATTCATGGAACAAACCTGGCCATCCCCACGACTGTCACCGATATTCATGGAACAAACCTGGCGATCCCAGCGACTGTCACCGATATTCATGGAACAAACCTGGCGATCCCCCAGCGACTGTCACCGATATTCATGGAACAAACCTGGCGATCCCCCAGCGACTGTCACTGATATTCATGGAACAAACCTGGCCATCCCCGCGACTGTCACTGATATTCATGGAACAAACCTGGCGATCCCAGCGACTGTCACCGATATTCATGGAACAAACCTGGCCATCCCAGCGACTGTCACCGATATTCATGGAACAAACCTGGCCATCCCAGCGACTGTCACCAATATTCATGGAACAAACCTGGCGATCCCAGCGACTGTCACCGATATTCATGGAACAAACCTGGCGATCCCAGCGACTGTCACCGATATTCATGGAACAAACCTGGCGATCCCAGCGACTGTCACCGATATTCATGGAACAAACCTGGCGATCCCCACGACTGTCACCGATATTCATGGAACAAACCTGGCCATCCCAGCGACTGTCACCGATATTCATGGAACAAACCTGGCCATCCCAGCGACTGTCACCGATATTCATGGAACAAACCTGGCCATCCCAGCGACTGTCACCGATATTCATGGAACAAACCTGGCCATCCCAGCGACTGTCACCGATATTCATGGAACAAACCTGGCGATCCCAGCGACTGTCACCGATATTCATGGAACAAACCTGGCGATCCCCACGACTGTCACCGATATTCATGGAACAAACCTGGCCATCCCAGCGACTGTCACCGATATTCATGGAACAAACCTGGCCATCCCAGCGACTGTCACCGATATTCATGGAACAAACCTGGCGATCCCAGCGACTGTCACCGATATTCATGGAACAAACCTGGCGATCCCAGCGACTGTCACCGATATTCATGGAACAAACCTGGCCATCCCAGCGACTGTCACCGATATTCATGGAACAAACCTGGCCATCCCAGCGACTGTCACCGATATTCTTTTCAGGGGGTTCTGCTCAATGCCACCAATTTTTTACCCACCAAAGCTCCGACCTGGGGCCTCTGTTGAAACTAACTTTTAAAAGTGCGTGCTATCCAGTCACCATGGATTTAGAATCAGGTATTGCGTGGGACAGTAGAATAAGCTGCTGCTCGAGGGATTTAATGCAAAATAAGGACACTTCGTTCCTCCCTATTCACTGACCTTACTGCCAATTCACCTGTTCATTTTCATTGCCTCCATTTGGCCAGTAACACAGTTTCTACCTTGCATTAATGCTAACTGCAGTATAAATTGGGGGTTAGTCATCAGAGCAATACTTAGGGGAACACCTGTAGGGAACACTGAGAACACCTGTAGGGGGTAACATTGAGAACACCTATAGGGGGTAACATTGAGAACACCTGTAGGGGTTAACACCGAGAATACCTGTAGGGGGTAACATTGAGAACACCTATAGGGGGTAACACTGAGAACACCTGTAGGGGGTAACATTGAGAACACCTGTAGGGGGTAACACTGAGAACACCTGTAGGGGTAACATTGAGAACACCTGTAGGGGGTAACACTGAGAACACCTATAGGGGGTAACACTAAGCACACCTGTAGGGGGTAAAACTAAGAACATCTGTAGGGGGTAACACTGAGAACACCTGTCGGGGTTAACACTGAGAACAACTGTAGGGGGTAACACTGAGAATACCTGTAGGGGGTAACACTGAGAATACCTGTAGGGGGTAACACTGAGAATACCTGTAGGGGGTAACACTGAGAACACCTGTAGGGGTAACACTGAGAACACCTGTAGGGGTTAACACTGAGAACACCTGTAGGGGTAACACTGAGAACACCTGTAGGGGGTAACACTGAGAACACCTGTAGGGGTAACACTGAGAACACCTGTAGGGGGTAACACTGAGAACACCTGTAGGGGTAACACTGAGAACACCTGTAGGTGTTAACACTGAGAACACCTGTAGGGGTAACACTGAGAACACCTGTAGAGGGTAACACTGAGAACACCTGTAGTGGGTAACACTGAGAACACCTGTAGGGGGTAACACTGAGAACACCTGTAGGGGTAACACTGAGAATACCTGTAGGGGGTAACACTGAGAACACCTGTAGGTGTTAACACTGAGAACACCTGTAGGGGTAACACTGAGAATACCTGTAGGGGGTAACACTGAGAACACCTGTAGGGGTAACACTGAGAACACCTGTAGGGGTAACACTGAGAATACCTGTAGGGGGTAACACTGAGAACACCTGTAGAGGGTAACACTGAGAACACCTGTAGGGGTAACACTGAGAATACCTGTAGGGGGTAACACTGAGAACACCTGTAGGGGTAACACTGAGAACACCTGTAGGGGTAACACTGAGAACACCTGTAGGGGGTAACACTGAGAACACCTGTAGGGGGTAACACTGAGAATACCTGTAGAGGGTAACACTGAGAACACCTGTAGAGGGTAACACTGAGAACACCTGTAGGGGGTAACACTGAGAACACCTGTAGGGGTTAACACTGAGAACACCTGTAGGGGTTAACACTGAGAACACCTGTAGGGGGTAACACTGAGAACACCTGTAGATGGCAGTCTCAAATCACTTGGGTGTTAAAACAGCTGCCTTATGATTATGGTCCAGTGGGAAACTATGTTGAAGTAGTTCCTGGGAGCAGGCTCTGTGTGTGCCCTTCTTGAGCAGAGCGTGGTGCAGGGCTGGCCGATAACTCCAGCCTGCTGATCCCACATCACTCTGAGCAGGTACTGGCCTGGACCCTGTGTAATGGAACAACATCTCTCCTACGTGTCACCAGTCCGATAATATGCCTCATTAACTTTAAGCTGCCAGATGGCCATTAAGGATTCCATCAGCAACCATGCCGAGAGTTTGAACACTCATTAAAACACTGCATTCCGAATAAAGAGATGCAAAAGGATGTGGGGGTCATTCAAAGATCTCAACTCCATCTCTGCATTTTAATGGCAAGTGGGTTTGATACACCGAACATGAATTATATAGTCAAATCTCATTAGTGCAAACGTGTAGAGGGCAAGCAAACTATTGGTTGTGACAGAGGCCCTCGATATGAAGGATTCAACTCCTTTAGTGACAATGTTGTTGGTTCTCTCACGATTAGTGAGCAAAGTTAACACAGTCTGTCATAATATTTCAAGATGGCTCCATATATATTTATATACACGTTCGGAACATATCCAGTTCAAAAATCCTGTGGGATCTAAACCAATTTCCTGGGGAAATTCCCATGTGACTGACCAGAGATCCAGAACCGTACACTTTGTGGAATTTGTATTCCTTCTTAAGGTTGAGGGTCAAAGGGCATTCATTCAGAGAAAAAAAACAGTCAGGAAGTTGAAATCTGCGAACGGTTGAACTTTCAGCCTGCTTGTAATGAGAAGTTTACAAAGAAGTAATTTGAAAATAATTCATACTACACAGAAGCACAGGGACACTCTGGAGACAAGAACAGTGAATAAAGGGACAGCAGCTGCTTACAGCTGTGTAACAGCGTGCAAAGGGAGCGGGCTCCTCTCCGTTTTCCCTTCAGCAAGTTTCTATCCCAATGTGTGCCATTCCTTGGTTCAGTGGCAGCACTCTCACCTCGAAGTCAGAATCTCAGCCCAGAATCAGGGCTGACACTTCAGTGCGGTACTGAGGGAGTGCCGCACTGTTGGAGGTGCCGTCTTTCAGGTGAAACTTTAAACCGAGGCCCCGTCTGCCCTCTCAGGTGGACATAAACGATCCCTTAACACTATTTCGAAGAAGAGCAGGGGGGAGTTCTCCCTGGTGTCCTGGTCAATATTTATCCCTCAACCAACATCAACAAAAACAGATTATCTGGTCATTATTACATTACTGTTTGTAGGAGCTTGCTGTGCGCAAATTGGATGCTGTGACGCTACATTACGAGAATACGAACATGCCAACAATGACGGACAGGTAAAGACCCTCTGGTCCATCCAGCTGGTCCCTTGTGTATCACAATACATACGTTCCCCACCACACCCAAAACCACAGGATCTCCTGGGAGAGGCGAAAAAACAGATAAAAAATCCAGGCCAATTTGGGGGAAAAAAACCTGGGAAATTCCTCTCCAACTCCTTTGGTGATTGAAACTAGTCCAGGAGATCACTCTGACCTTGATAATTCCATGCATTACCCACCTTTTGTAAGAGGCGATCTCCGCTCCAGCCAGAAATAGGTCCAATTCTCAACAACACTTCAAAAGTACTTCATTGGCTGTAAAGCGCTTTGGGGCGTCCTGAGGTCGTGAAAGGCGATTTATAAATCTATTCTTTCTTTCTTTATTTACTGCCCTCCCTCAATCACTAATAATGCTAATTCCTGGGAAGGTGATGTGATTCCTGGGATGGCAGGACCATGGTATGGGGAGAGATTGGGTCGACTCGGCCTGTATTCACTCGAGTTTAGAAGAATGAGAGGGGATCTCATTGAAACATATAAAATTCTGACAGGGCTGGACAGACTGGATGCAGGGAGGATGTTTCCCCTGGCTGGGGGGGTCCAGAACGAGGGGTCACAGTCTCAGGATACGGGGTAGGACATTTAGGACTGAGATGAGGAGAAATTTCTTCACTCAGAGGGTGGTGAACCTGTGGAATTCTCTACCACAGAAGGCTGTGGAGGCCAAGTCACTGAATATATTTAAGAAGGAGCTAGATAGATTTCTAGACACAAAAGGCATCAAGGGGTATGGGGAGAGAGCGGGAATATGGTATTGAGATAGAGGATCAGCCATGATCATATTGAATGGCGGAGCAGGCTCGAGGGGCCGAATGGCCTACTCCTGCTCCTATTTTCTACATGATATTTAGAGGACAATGGTGCAGTCCCAGCATAGTGACAACGTGCAGTGTACGTCCTGCTTTGAGTGCGAGAGAGGGAGAGTGGGTTGGGATACCCGGTACCAGCAGCTCTTAAAGGGCTGCTGGTGGAACCGTCTCAAAATCCGGAAACTTGTTGGGAGCAAGTCGTTAGATGGGGTCCAGCTGGAAGTAACCGACTGCAAATTTGCTTCGTCCAAAACAGCAGAGCAGATTCTCAGATTAACAGATAAACAGGTGAACACCAAATAAAGCTCGGCAGTCGCTGCAAACAAACCCAGTAGGTACTGGCCGCAGGTCATACTCATTAAAACAAAAGGATCCAACATATGGTAAGAGGCTTCTCATCCAGTGCTGCTTCACATGGGCACAGAGTGTGTGGAGGGCTGGTCCAGTGCTGCTTCACATGGGCACAGAGTGTGCGGAGGGCTGGTCCAGTGCTGCTTCACATGGGCACAGAGTGTGCGGAGGGCTGGTCCAGTGCTGCTTCACATGGGCACAGAGTGTGTGGAGGGCTGGTCCAGTGCTGCTTCACATGGGCACAGAGTGTGTGGAGGGCTGGTCCAGTGCTGCTTCACATGGGCACAGAGTGTGTGGAGCGCTGGCCCAGTGCTGCTTCACATGGGCACAGAGTGTGTGGAGGGCTGGTCCAGTGCTGCTTCACATGGGCACAGAGTGTGTGGAGGGCTGGTCCAGTGCTGCTTCACATGGGCACAGAGTGTGCGGAGGGCTGGTCCAGTGCTGCTTCACATGGGCACAGAGTGTGTGGAGCGCTGGTCCAGTGCTCCAAGTACATCAGGTGGCATTCCCAAACTCACATCCAAAATGTTGTACATTTTGAATATTTCACGCTGAATGCAATTCCTCAAGCTTGATGCAGACCTGACAGTTTGGGCCCTCACACTCACGGTAGAGTCGTGGAGCTGTTGTCAGCTATAAGTCCCACCAACAAAGGTAGGATCCAGCTGAGATCAACATTCCTTCTGGTCCTCGAGAAGGATCAGGAAATGTCCAAGCCTGAAAGGATGATTCCAGCCAGGGAGGCAGTAGAGTCCCATCAGTTACTGCACTCCTCAGGCTTCTATGCTTCCTGATCAACATCCAGGGCAGGAATGTTCCCAGTCTGCATCGTCAATGGGCCTGTGGAAGATGCCAATGGATTGTCTCTGTGCTGAGCCAGGACACCTCAAATCAATCAGCTGAGGAAATGACTTTGATGTTAAAATTTCTTCGAAAAGGCCAGAGACTTTTCAGTTATGGGCTGGGGGGGACACCACTCAGCAACTAGGCAGTTGTGGCTCAGTGGTAGCACTCCTTGCCTCTGATGTTCGAAGGGTGTGGGTACAAGTCCCACTCCATGAGACTGCAGCACAGAATCTAAGCTAACACTCCAGGATACTGAGGGAGTGCTGCGCTGTGGGAGGTGCCGTCTTTTAGATGAGACGTTAAACCGAGGCCCCGTCTGCCCTCTCAGGTGGATGCAGAAGATCCCATGGCCACTATTTCAAAGAAGAGCAGGGCAGTTCTCCCTAGTGTCATAGCCAATATTTATCTCTCAACCAACGTCACGAAAGCAGATAAACAAAAGTGAATTACTGCTGGGGAAATGCAAGTCTTTCTTTTTACCCGACCTTACACCTACCTTCTCCATTTTAGAAAAGTCTTTGCGCCTCCCAGCACAATGTTAGAATGTTCTCGAGTGAAACAAGTTGGCCAATTCGGCTTAGGTGAGGTCAATTTGCTGCACTTTTGTCAGATTTCTACACTCAACCATTGTGGCCTCAGAGGACGGAGAATGAGTTCCACCCGCTAAGAAATCTTACTGACTCTCATTCCAATGGGTCAAGCCGGTTGAGACCCCTGAAATATTCTATGAATAAGAAGCAGCAAAAGACCCCCCACTGGAGAGAGAACAAACAGTGGAACAATTCCATCAAGCTTGTACAAACGTCGGTCACATTTAAAAGAACACAGTGCAATCTCCAGCTGATCAGTGAGAAATTAAGAATCAGATTGAAGTCTGCCACGGGGGAAATCCTGCCGTGTACCCCCAGCTCCTGGATCACACTCACAGCATCAACACTACACTTCCGTCAGCTTTTCAACAAGACACTTTGCTACAGCTGCTTTACACCGCACTTAAAACCAGCATGCTCCATTCTTCCAGCCACTCACAACCAGAATGTCCTGTTTTGATTTTTCAGTAATTGAAAGAAAGTCGCTCTTAAGAAGCAGAAAAAAAACTAAGTGATCCTAATCTTAGTCAGACATGCCAATCACAGTGTGGTGTTTAAGATGATTAAAGGATTTGAAAGGGTAGATAGAGAGAAACTATTTCCTCTGGTGGGGGGAGTCCAGAATAAGGGGGCATAACCTTAAAATTAGAGCTAGGCCATTCAGGGGTGATGTCAGGAAGCACTTCTTCACACAAAGGGGAGTGGAAATCTGGAACTCTCTTCCCCCAAAAATCTGTTGAGGCTGGGGGTCAATTGAAAATGTCAAAACTGAGATTGATAGACTTTTGTTGGGTAAGGGTATTAAGGGCTACGGAACCAAGGCGAGTAAATGGAGTTAAGATACAGATCAGCCATGAATTGAATGGTGGAACAGGCTCGAGGGCTGAATGGCCTCCTCCAGTTCCGATGTTCCTATGTTCCACAGCAAGGAAAACACCTGATTTTACCTTTAACTCTTTTAAAAAAATAATTCCCCAATATTTTCCTTCCTCTTCTGTCTCCTGCTGGGTTATGGGTGCTGGGTTATGGGTGCTGGGTTATGGGTGCTGGGTTATAGGTGCTGGGTTATGGGTGCTGGGTTATGGGTGCTGGGTTATGGGTGCTGGGTTATAGGTGCTGGGTTATGGGTACTGGGTTATGGGTGCTGGGTTATGGGTGCTGGGTTATAGGTGCTGGGTTATGGGTACTGGGTTATGGGTGCTGGGTTATGGGTGCTGGGTTATGGGTACTGGGTTATGGGTGTTGGGTTATGGGTACTGGGTTATGGGTGCTGGGTTATGGGTGCTGGGTTATGGGTGCTGGGTTATGGGTGCTGGGTTATGGGTGCTGGGTTATGGGTACTGGGTTATGGGTGCTGGGTTATGGGTGTTGGGTTATGGGTACTGGGTTATGGGTGCTGGGTTATGGGTGCTGGGTTATGGGTGTTGGGTTATGGGTACTGGGTTATGGGTGCTGGGTTATGGGTGCTGGGTTATGGGTTGGGTTATGGGTACTGGGTTATGGGTGCTGGGTTATGGGTGCTGGGTTATGGGTACTGGGTTATGGGTGCTGGGTTATGGGTACTGGGTTATGGGTGCTGGGTTATGGGTGTTGGGTTATGGGTACTGGGTTATGGGTGCTGGGTTATGGGTGCTGGGTTATGGGTGTTGGGTTATGGGTACTGGGTTATGGGTGCTGGGTTATGGGTGCTGGGTTATGGGTGCTGGGTTATGGGTGCTGGGTTATGGGTGCTGGGTTATGGGTGCTGGATTATAGGTGCTGGGTTATGGGTGTTGGGTTATAGGTGCTGGGTTATGGGTACTGGATTATGGGTGCTGGGTTATGGGTACTGGGTTATGGGTGCTAGGTTATAGGTGCTGGGTTATGGGTGTTGGGTTATAGGTGCTGGGTTATGGGTGCTGGGTTATGGGTGCTGGGTTATGGGTGTTGGGTTATGGGTGTTGGGTTATGGGTACTGGGTTATGGGTGCTGGGTTATGGGTGTTGGGTTATGGGTGTTGGGTTATGGGTACTGGGTTATGGGTGCTGGGTTATGGGTGTTGGGTTATGGGTGCTGGGTTATGGGTGTTGGGTTATGGGTGCTGGGTTATGGGTGTTGGGTTATGGGTGCTGGGTTATGGGTGCTGGGTTATGGGTGCTGGGTTATGGGTACTGGGTTATGGGTGCTGGGTTATGGGTACTGGATTATGGGTGCTGGGTTATGGGTGCTGGGTTATGGGTGTTGGGTTATAGGTGCTGGGTTATGGGTACTGGATTATGGGTGCTGGGTTATGGGTGCTGGGTTATGGGTGTTGGGTTATAGGTGCTGGGTTATGGGTACTGGATTATGGGTACTGGGTTATGGGTGTTGGGTTATGGGTGCTGGGTTATGGGTGTTGGGTTATAGGTGCTGGGTTATGGGTACTGGATTATGGGTGCTGGGTTATGGGTGCTGGGTTATGGGTGCTGGGTTATGGGTGTTGGGTTATAGGTGCTGGGTTATGGGTGCTGGGTTATGGGTGCTGGGTTATAGGTGCTGGGTTATGGGTACTGGATTATGGGTGCTGGGTTATGGGTGCTGGGTTATGGGTGCTGGGTTATAGGTGCTGGGTTATGGGTGCTGGGTTATGGGTGCTGGGTTATGGGTGCTGGGTTATAGGTGCTGGGTTATGGGTGCTGGGTTATAGGTGCTGGGTTATGGGTACTGGGTTATGGGAACATAGGAACAGGAGTAGGCCGTTCAGCCCCTCGTGCCTGCTCCGCCATTTGATAAGATCATGGCTGATCTCTGATCTAACTCCATATACCTGCCTTTGGCCCATATCCCTTAATACCTTTGGTTGCCAAAAAGCTATCTATCTCAGATTTAAATTTAGCAATTGAGCTGGTATCAATTGCCGTTTGCAGAAGAGAGTTCCAAACTTCTACCACGCTTTGTGTGTAGAAATGTTTTCTAATCTCACTCCTGAAAGGTCTGGCTCTAATTTTTAGACTGTGCCCCCTACTTCCAGAATCCCCAACCAGCGGAAATAATTTCTCTCTATCCACCCTATCTGTTCCCCTTAATATCTTATAAACTTCGATCAGATCACCCCTTAACCTTCGAAACTCCAGAGAATACAACCCCAATTTGTGCAACCTCTCCTCGTAACTTAACCCTTGAAGTCCGGGTATCATTCTAGTAAACCTACGCTGCACTCCCTGCAAGGCCAATATGTCCTTCCGAAGGTGCGGTGCCCAGAATTGCTCACAGTACTCCAGGTGCGGTCTAACCAGGGTTTTGTATAGCTGCAGCATAACTTCTGCCCCCTTGTACTCTAGTCCTCGAGATATAAAGGCCAGCATTCCATTAGCCTTCTTGATTATTTTCTGCACCTGTTCATGACACTTCAATGATCTATGTACCTGAACCCCTAAGTCCCTTTGGACATCCACTGTTTTTAACTTTTTACCATTTAGAAAGTACCCTGTTCTATCCTTTTTTGATCCACATTGGATGACTTCACATTTGTCTACATTGAATTCCATTTGCCACAGTTTTGCCCATTCACCTAATCTATCAATATCGCTTTGTAATTTTATGTTTTCATCTATACTGCTTACAATGCCACCAATCTTTGTGTCATCGGCAAACTTAGATATGAGACTTTCTATGCCTTCATCTAAGTCGTTAATAAATATTGTGAATAATTGAGGCCCCAAGACAGATCCCTGTGGGACTCCACTAGTCACATCCTGCCAATGTGAGTACCTACCCATTATCCCTACTCTCTGTCGCCTTTCGCTCAGCCAACTTCCTAACCAAGTCTGCACTTCTCCCTCGTTTCCATGGGTTTCTATCTTAGCTAACAGTCTCTTATGTGGGACCTTATCAAATGCCTTCTGGAGTCCATATAAATGCTATAAGAGCCAGCATTCCCCTGTCCACTACTTTAGTCACCTCTTCAAAAAATTCAATCAGGTTTGTCAGGCACGACCTACCTTTCACAAATCCATGCTGGCTCTCTCTGATTAACTGAAAATTCTCGAGGTGTTCAGTCACCCTATCCTTAATTATAGACTCCAGCAATTTCCCCACAACAGATGTTAGGCTGACTGGTCTATAATTCCCTGGTTTCCCTCTCTCTCCTTTCTTAAAAAGTGGAGTGACATGTGCAATTTTCCAATCTGGAGGGACAGTTCCTGAATCTAGAGAACTTTGAAAGATTATAGTTAGGGCATCCGCAATGTGCTCACCTACTTCGTTTAAAATCCTGGGATGGAAACCATCTGGTCCTGGGGATTTGTCACTCTTTAGTGCTATTATTTTCTTCATTACTGTTGCTTTACTTATATTAATTTTATCGAGTCCCTGTCCCCGATTCAATATTAGTTTTCTTGGGATTTCAGGCATGCTATCCTCTTTTTCGACTGTAAATACTGACGCAAAGTAATTGTTCAACATGTCCGCCATTTCCCCATTGTCAATGACAATATCCCCACTTTCAGTTTTTAAGGGGCCAACACTGCTCCTGACCACCCTCTTTTTCCTAATGTAACGATAAAAGTTCTTCGTATTGGTTTTGATATCTCTTGGAAGTTTCTTTTCATACTCTCTTTTTGTAGCTCTTATTATCTGTTTTGTGACCCTTTGTTGATCTTTGTATCTTTCCCATTCGCCAGGATCTGTGCCATTTTTTGCCTTTTTGTATGCCCTTTCCTTATGTCTTATACTGTCCCTTACCTCTTTAGTTGTCCATGGCTGTTTTTTTTCGCAAGTAGAGTTCTTGCCCCTCAGTGGTATAAACTGATTCTGTATCACGTTAAATGTTTCATTAAACATTTCCCACCGATCATCAGTCGTTTTACCCATTAACAGATTTGCCCAGTTTACTGTGGACAGCCTCTGTCTCATCCCATTGAAGTCGGCCTTACCCAAGTCTTGAATCTTAGCAGCTGACTCACTTTTTTCCCTTTCAAACACTGAATTGAATTCGATCATGTTATGATCGCTATTGGATAGATGTTCGCGTACAGTTAAGCCATTAACTAAATCTGGTTCATTATTCATTACTAAATCTAGTACGGCTTGCCCCCTTGTTGCCTCTAGGACATACTGCTGCAGAAAACTATCCCGAACACACTCAAGAAATTCACTACCTTTCTGACAGTTGCTAGTCTGCTTTTCCCAATCTATGTGAAGGTTAAAATCCCCCATTAAGACCACTATGCCTTTGTTACAAGCTTGTCTAATCTCTGCATAATAACGGTGTGCTAATACTGTACAATAATGGTGCACTAATACAGTACAATAATGGTGGGCTAGTACTGTACAATAATTGTGCACTAATAATATATAATAATGGTGTGCTAATACTGTATAATAATGGTGCGCTAATACTGTATAATAATGGTGTGCTAATACTGTATAATAATGGTGCGCTAATACTGTATAATAATGGTGTGCTAATACTGTATAATAATGGTGCGCTAATACTGTATAATAATGGTGCGCTAATACTGTATAATAATGGTGTGCTAATACTGTATAACAATGGTGCGCTAATACTGTATAATAATGGTGTGCTAATACTGTACAATAATGGTGCGCTAATACTGTATAATAATGGTGTGATAATACTGTATAATAATGGTGCGCTAATACTGTATAATAATGGTGCACTAATACTGTATAATAATGGTGTGCTAATACTGTATAACAATGGTATGCTAATACTGTACAATAATGGTGCGCTAATACTGTATAATAATGGTGTGCTAATACTGTATAATAATGGTGTGCTAATACTGTATAATAATGGTGTGCTAATACTGTATAATAACAGTGCACTAATACTGTATAATAATGGTGTGCTAATACTGTACAATAATGGTGCGCTAATACTGTATAATAATGGTGTGCTAATACTGTATAATAATGGTGTGCTAATACTGTATAATAACAGTGCACTAATACTGTACAATAATCCTGTGCTAATACTGTATAATGGTGTGCTAAAACTGTATAATAACGGTGCACTAATACTGTACAATAATGGTGCACTAATACTGTGTAATAATGGTGCACTAATACTGTATAATAATGGTGTGCTAATACTGTATAATAACAGTGCACTAATACTGTAGAATAATCCTGTGCTAATACTGTATAAAGGTGTGCTAATACTGTATAATAATGGTGCACTAATACTGTATAATAATGGTGTGCTAATACTGTATAATAATGGTGCACTAATACTGTACAATAATCCTGTGCTAATACTGTATAATGGTGTGCTAATACTGTATAATAATGGTGCATTAATACTGTATAATAGTCGTGTGCTAATACTGTATAATAATGGTGCACCAATACTGTACAATAATCCTGTGTTAATACTGTATAATGGTGTGCTAATACTGTATAATAATGGTGCACTAATACTGTATAATAATGATGTGCTAATACTGTATAATAATGGTGCACTAATACTGTATAATAATGATGCACTAATACTGTACAATAATGGTGTGCTAATAATGTACAATAAATGTGTGCTAATACTGTATAATAATGGTGCACTAATACTGTATAATAACAGTGCACTAATACTGTACAATAATCCTGTGCTAATACTGTATAATGGTGTGCTAATACTGTATAATAACGGTGCATTATTACTGTACAATAATGGTGCACTAATACTGTGTAATAATGGTGCACTAATACTGTATAATAATGGTGTGCTAATACTGTATAATAACAGTGCACTAATACTGTATAATAATGGTGTGCTACTACTGTATAATAATGGTGCACTAATACTGCATAATAATGGTGTGCTAATACTGTATAATAATCCTGTGCTAATACTGTATAATGGTGTGCTAATACTGTATAATAATGGTGCATTAAAACTGTATAATAGTCGTGTGCTAATACTGTATAATAATGGTGCACCAATACTGTACAATAATCCTGTGTTAATATTGTATAATGGTGTGCTAATACTGTATAATAATGGTGCACTAATACTGTATAATAATGATGTGCTAATACTGTACAATAATGGTGCGCTAATGGTGTATAATAACGGTGTGCTAATACTGTACAATAATGGTGCACTAATACTGTACAATAATGGTGGGCTGGTACTGTACAATAATTGTGCACTAATAATATATAATAATGGTGTGCTAATACTGTATAATAATGGTGCACTAATACTGTATAATAATGGTGTGCTAATACTGTATAATAATGGTGCGCTAATACTGTATAATAATGGTGCGCTAATACTGTATAATAATGGTGCGCTAATGGTGTATAATAATGGTGCACTAATGCTGTACAATAATGGTGTGCTAATACTGTACAATAATGGCGCACTAATACTGTATAATATTATTGTGCTAATACTGTACAATAATGTGCACTAATACTGTATAATAATGGTGTGCTAATACTGTATAATAGTGGTGCACTAATACTGTATAATAATGGTGCACGAATACTGTATAATAATGGTGCGCTAATACTGTATAATAATGTGCACTAATACTGTATAATAATGGTGTGCTAATACTGTATAATAATGGTGCGCTAATACTGTATAATAATGGTGCACTAATACTGTATAATAATGGTGCACTAATGGTGTATAATAATGGTGCACTAATGCTGTACAATAATGGTGTGCTAATACTGTACAATAATGGTGTGCTAACACTGTACAATAATGGCGCACTAATACTGTGTAATATTATTGTGCTAATACTGTACAATAATGTGCACTAATACTGTATAATAATGGTGTGCTAATACTGTATAATAGTGGTGCACTAATACTGTATAATAATGGTGCACTAATACTGTATAATAATGGTGCGCTAATACTGTATAATAATGTGCACTAATACTGTATAATAATGGTGTGCTAATACTGTATAATAAAGGTGCACTAATACTGCACAATAATGATGCGCTAATACTGTACAATAATGGTGTGCTAATACTGTATAATAATGGTGCATTAATACTGTATAATAATGGTGTGCTAATACTGTATAATAATGGTGCACTAAGACTGTACAATAATGGTGCACTAACACAGTATAATAATGGTGTGCTAATACTGTACAATAATGGTGCACTAATACTGTGTAATAATGGTGTGCTAATACTGTACAATAATGGTACACTAATACTGTAGAATAACGGTGCACCAATAATGGTGCACTAATACTGTATAATGATGTTGTGCTAATACTGTACAATAATGGTGCACTAATACTGTATAATAATGGTGCATTAATACTGTACAATAATGGTGCACTAATACTGTATAATAATGGTGCACTAATACTGTACAATAATTCTGTGCTAATACTGTATAATAATGGTGTGCTAATACTGTATAATAATGGTGCGCTAATACTGTATAATAATGGTGCGCTAATACAGTATAATAATGGTGCGCTAATGGTGTATAATAATGGTGCACTAATGCTGTACAATAATGGTGTGCTAATACTGTACAATAATGGTGTGCTAATACTGTACAATAATGGCACACTAATACTGTATAATATTATTGTGCTAATACTGTACAATAATGTACACTAATACTGTATAATAATGGTGTGCTAATACTGTATAATAGTGGTGCACTAATACTGTATAATAATGGTGCACTAATACTGTATAATAATGTGCACTAATACTGTATAATAATGGTGTGCTAATACTGTATAATAATGGTGCACTAATACTGCACAATAATGATGCGCTAATACTGTACAATAATGGTGTGCTAATACTGTATAATAATGGTGCATTAATACCGTATAATAATGGTGTGCTAATACTGTATAATAATGGTGCACTAAGACTGTACAATAATGGTGCACTAACACTGTATAATAATGGTGTGCTAATACTGTACAATAATGGTACACTAATACTGTAGAATAACGGTGCACCAATAATGGTGCACTAATACTGTATAATGATGTTGTGCTAATACTGTACAATAATGGTACACTAATACTGTAGAATAACGGTGCACCAATAATGGTGCACTAATACTGTATAATGATGTTGTGCTAATACTGTACAATAATGGTACACTAATACTGTAGAATAACGGTGCACCAATAATGGTGCACTAATACTGTATAATGATGTTGTGCTAATACTGTTCAATAATGGTGCACTAATACTGTATAATAATGGTGCATTAATACTGTACAATAATGGTGCACTAATACTGTATAATAATGGTGCACTAATACTGTACAATAATGCTGTGCTAATACTGTATAATAATGGTGTGCTAATACTGTATAATAATGGTGCGCTAATACTGTATAATAATGGCGCACTAATACTGTATAATATTATTGTGCTAATACTGTACAATAATGTGCACTAATACTGTATAATAATGGTGTGCTAATACTGTATAATAGTGGTGCACTAATACTGTATAATAATGGTGCACTAATACTGTATAATAATGGTGCGCTAATACAGTATAATAATGTGCACTAATACTGTATAATAATGGTGTGCTAATACTGTATAACAATGGTGCACTAATACTGCACAATAATGATGCGCTAATACTGTACAATAATGGTGTGCTAATACTGTATAATAATGGTGCATTAATACTGTATAATAATGGTGTGCTAATACTGTATAATAATGGTGTGCTAATACTGTACAATAATGGTGCACTAATACTGTATAATAATGGTGTGCTAATACTGTATAATAATGGTGCACTAATACTGTGCAATAACGGTGCACTAATACTGTACAATAATGCTGTGCTAATACTGTATAATAATGGTGTGCTAATACTGTACAATAATGGTACACTAATACTGTACAATAATGGTGTGTTAATACTGTATAATAATGATGTGTTAATACTGTATAATAATGGTGCGCTAATATTGTATAATCATGGTGTGCTAATACTGTAAAATAATGGTGCACTAATACTGTACAATAATGTTGTGCTAATACTGTAGAATAATGGTGTGCCAATACTGTATAATAATGGTGTGCTAATACTGTAGAATAATGGTGCACTAATACTGTACAATAATGGTGTGCTAATACTGTAGAATAATGGTGCACTAATACTGTACAGGAATGGTGTGCTAATACTGTTTAATAATGGTGCACTAATAATGTACAATAATGGTGTGCTAATACTGTATAATAATGGTGCACTAATACTGTATAATAATGGTGTGCTGATACTGTATAATAATGGTGCACTAATACTGTACAGGAATGGTGTGCTAATACTGTATAATAATGGTGCACTAATACTGTATAATAATGGTGTGCTAATACTGTAGAATAATGGTGTGCTAATACTGTACAATAATGGTGCACTAATACTGTATAATAATGGTGTGCTAATACTGTAGAATAATGGTGCGCTAATACTGTACAATAATGCTGTGCTAATACTGTATAATAATGGTGTGCTAATACTGTATAATAATGGTGCGCTAATACTGTATAATAATGGTGCGCTAATACTGTATAATAATGGTGCACTAATGGTGTATAATAATGGTGCACTAATACTGTATAATAATGGTGCACTAATACTGTATAATAATGGTGCGCTAATACTGTATAATAATGTGCACTAATACTGTATAATAATGGTGTGCTAATACTGTATAACAATGGTGCACTAATACTGCACAATAATGATGCGCTAATACTGTACAATAATGGTGTGCTAATACTGTATAATAATGGTGCATTAATACTGTATAATAATGGTGTGCTAATACTGTATAATAATGGTGCACTAAGACTGTACAATAATGGTGCACTAACACTGTATAATAATGGTGTGCTAATACTGTACAATAATGGTGCATTAATACTGTATAATAATGGTGTGCTAATACTGTACAATAATGGTACACTAATACTGTATAATATTATTGTGCTAATACTGTACAATAATGTACACTAATACTGTATAATAATGGTGTGCTAATACTGTATAATAGTGGTGCACTAATACTGTATAATAATGGTGCACTAATACTGTATAATAATGGTGCGCTAATACTGTACAATAATGGCAGACTAATACTGTATAATATTATTGTGCTAATACTGTACAATAATGTACACTAATACTGTATAATAATGGCATGCTAATACTGTATAATAGTGGTGCACTAATACTGTATAATAATGGTGCACTAATACTGTATAATAATGGTGCGCTAATACTGTATAATAATGTGCACTAATACTGTATAATAACGGTGTGCTAATTCTGTATAATAATGGTGCACTAATACTGTATAATAATGGTTCGCTAATACTGTATAATAATGTGCACTAATACTGTATAATAATGGTGTGCTAATACTGTATAATAATGGTGCACTAATACTGCACAATAATGATGCGCTAATACTGTACAATAATGGTGTGCTAATACTGTATAATAATGGTGCATTAATACTGTATAATAATGGTGCACTAAGACTGTACAATAATGGCGCACTAATACTGTATAATATTATTGTGCTAATACTGTACAATAATGGTGCACTAATACTGTATAATAATGGTGTGCTAATACTGTACAATAATGGTACACTAATACTGTAGAATAACGGTGCACCAATAATGGTGCACTAATACTGTATAATGATGTTGTGCTAATACTGTTCAATAATGGTGCACTAATACTGTATAATAATGGTGCATTAATACTGTACAATAATGGTGCACTAATACTGTATAATAATGGTGCACTAATACTGTACAATAATGCTGTGCTAATACTGTATAATAATGGTGTGCTAATACTGTATAATAATGGTGCGCTAATACTGTATAATAATGGTGCGCTAATACTGTATAATAATGGTGCGCTAATGGTGTATAATAATGGTGCACTAATGCTGTACAATAATGGTGTGCTAATACTGTACAATAATGGTGTGCTAATACTGTACAATAATGGCGCACTAATACTGTATAATATTATTGTGCTAATACTGTACAATAATGTGCACTAATACTGTATAATAATGGTGTGCTAATACTGTATAATAGTGGTGCACTAATACTGTATAATAATGGTGCACTAATACTGTATAATAATGGTGCGCTAATACTGTATAATAATGTGCACTAATACTGTATAATAATGGTGTGCTAATACTGTATAACAATGGTGCACTAATACTGCACAATAATGATGCGCTAATACTGTACAATAATGGTGTGCTAATACTGTATAATAATGGTGCATTAATACTGTATAATAATGGTGTGCTAATACTGTATAATAATGGTGCACTAAGACTGTACAATAATGGTGCACTAACACTGTATAATAATGGTGTGCTAATACTGTACAATAATGGTGCATTAATACTGTATAATAATGGTGTGCTAATACTGTACAATAATGGTACACTAATACTGTAGAATAACGGTGCACCAATAATGGTGCACTAATACTGTATAATGATGTTGTGCTAATACTGTACAATAATGGTGCACTAATACTGTATAATAATGGTGCATTAATACTGTACAATAATGGTGCACTAATACTGTATAATAATGGTGCACTAATACTGTACAATAATGCTGTGCTAATACTGTATAATAATGGTGTGCTAATACTGTACAATAAGGGGCACATAATACTGTATAATAATGGTGTGCTAATACTGTATAATGGTGCGCTAATACTGTGCAATAATGGTGCACTAATACTGTACAATAATGCTGTGCTAATACTGTATAATAATGGTGCACTAATACTGTATAATAATGCTTTGCTAATACTGTATAATAATGGTGTGCTAATACTGTACAATAATGGTGCACTAATACTGTATAATAATGGTGTGCTAATACTGTATAATAATGGTGCACTAATACTGTGCAATAATGGTGCACTAATACTGTACAATAATGCTGTGCTAATACTGTATAATAATGGTGTGCTAATACTGTACAATAATGGTACACTAATACTGTACAATAATGGTGTGTTAATACTGTATAATAATGATGTGTTAATACTGTATAATAATGGTGCGCTAATATTGTATAATCATGGTGTGCTAATACTGTAAAATAATGGTGCACTAATACTGTACAATAATGTTGTGCTAATACTGTAGAATAATGATGTGCCAATACTGTATAATAATGGTGTGCTAATACTGTAGAATAATGGTGCACTAATACTGTACAATAATGGTGTGCTAATACTGTAGAATAATGGTGCACTAATACTGTACAGGAATGGTGTGCTAATACTGTTTAATAATGGTGCACTAATAATGTATAATAATGGTGTGCTAATACTGTATAATAATGGTGCACTAATACTGTATAATAATGGTGTGCTGATACTGTATAATAATGGTGCACTAATACTGTACAGGAATGGTGTGCTAATACTGTATAATAATGGTGCACTAATACTGTATAATAATGGTGTGCTAATACTGTAGAATAATGGTGTGCTAATACTGTACAATAATGGTGCACTAATACTGTATAATAATGGTGTGCTAATACTGTAGAATAATGGTGCGCTAATACTGTACAATAATGGTGTGCTAATACTGTATAATAATGGTGTGCTAATACTGTATAATAATGGTGCACTAATACTGTATAATAATGGTGTGCTAATACTGTATAATAATGGTGCACTAATACTGTACAATAATGATGTGCTAATACTGTATAATAATGGTGCATTAATACTGTATAATAATGGTGTGCTAATACAATAGTATAATATTCTGTTACTATAACATGTGCTATTACAATAATACCATGCCATCACAATAACACTGCACTATTACAATAATATGGTGCACTATGAAAATAACATGATGTGCTATTATCGTATACAACATGCTGTTACAATAAAATTTTCACTAATACAATACACTGAAGTACACAGAAGTTACAACACGGAAACAGGCCATTTGGTCCAACCAGACCACGTCAGCATTTAACCTCCATCCGAGCAAATAGTTGTAATCACATTTACCCATCCTGTCCCCATGTCCCTTCAAC
Source organism: Heptranchias perlo (assembly GCF_035084215.1). Lineage (NCBI taxonomy): Eukaryota > Metazoa > Chordata > Chondrichthyes > Hexanchiformes > Hexanchidae > Heptranchias > Heptranchias perlo. The sequence goes on along the minus strand of NC_090331.1, from coordinate 94,489,250 downwards.
TGCTTTTCATTTATCCACCTCTCCAACCGACTCTTGAATGTTGACACATTTTCTGCCTCAACCACTAACCCTGGGGGTGAATTCCACAGCCTCACAACTCTGTAAAGAAATTTCTCCTGCCCTCTGTTCCAAATCTCTTACATTTAATCTTATATCTACGGCCCCTCATTCTTGACCCCTCAACTACTGGAAACAGTTTGCTACTATATACTATATACTCTGTCCTATTGTTTCATAATTTTAAACAGTTAGGAACATAGGAACAGGAGTAGGCTATTCAGCCCCTCGAGCCGACCTGCCTTTGTTCCATAACCTTTATTGCCCACTCCCCCGCCTTATCAATTACCTAACAAAAATCTATCGGTCTCAGTCTTGAAAATTTCAATTGACCCCCAGCCTCAACAGGGGGAGTGAGTTGCAGATTTCCACTACCCTTTGCTTCCTGATTTCACTCCTAAATAGCTTAGCTCTAATTTTAAGGTTATGCCCACTTATTCTGAATTCCCTCACCAGATGAAATAGTTTCTCTCCATCTACCCTATCGAATCCCTTAGTCATTTTAAATATCTCGATTAGATCACCCCTCAACCTTCTAAACTCAAATGAATACAAGCCACATTTATGCAAGCTGTCCCCATAATCTAACCCCTTAAGCCCTGGTCTCATTCTGGTGAATCTGCGCTGTGTCCCTTCCAAGGCCAATATATTTTTTCTGAAGTTTGGAAGCCGAAACTGAACATAGTACTAAAGATGGTGTCTGACCAAGGCTCCGTATAACTGAAGCATCACTTCCTCCCCTTTGAAGTCCAATCGCTTTGAGATAAAGACCAACGTTCCATTAGCCTTTTTGTACTTGTGCACTAGCTTATAGTGATTTATGTGCACGGACACCTAAATCCCCTTTGTTCCTCCGCAGTTCCTAGTCTCTCACCATTAAGAAAATATTCCAATTTGTCTTTCTCAGATCCAAAGTTGAAATCTTTACACTTGCCCACATTGAGCTCCATCTACCATAGTTCTGTCCACTCGCTTTGTAACTTCCTCCTCCCGTCCACACAACTTTCTGTTTGCTAATTTAATGTCATCTGCAAACTTAGATATATAACTCTCTATTCCTTCATCAAGATATGAATACATATGACTCTATCATATCGCCCAAACATCTGCATTCTTTTAACAAATTTTTCAAGCCTTTCTTTGTATTTGTACTTCCTCATACCAGGCAGCACCCTGGTGAATCTCTGTTGTACTCTCTCTAAAGACTAAATATCCTTCCTATAGTGTGGAGCCCAGTACTGCACGTGTACCCTAACTGAGGTTATATTACGGTTTTATACAGACTCATCTTGGCTTTTATATTCTACACCTTTTGTGATAAAACCTAGAATGCCATTGGCTTTTTTCACAGCCTGACCAACCTGAAGTGCTGCCTTTAATATCCTGTAGTTCAGTACCTCCAAATCCCGCTGCTCTCCACAGCACTGAGCCTATTTCCACTCACAGTATAATTACTGCTGTTATTTTTTTTACCAAAATGCATCACCTCATACTTATTGACATTGAATTCCATCTGCCAATCTATTGCCCACTCCCCTGCCTTATCAATATCCCTTTGCAGCTTCCTTTAGTCTTCTAAATAATTAACTATACCTCCTATTTTCGTATCATCTGCATATTTTGACACCACTCCCTCTAGACCTATATCCAAACCATTGAAATACACAGTGAACAGATGTCCTACACACCCCTTCAGATACACCTACAGTCACACTGTACACCCCCTCAAGTACACCTGCAGTTCCACTCCAAAACCCTCAGTTACACCTACAGTCCCACTAAACACCCCCTCAGGTATACCTACAGTCCCACTAAACACCCCCTCAGGTATACCTACAGTCCCATTCTACACCCCCTCAAGTACGCCTACAGTCTCCCTCCAAAACCCTCAGGTACACCTACAGTCCCACTCCAAAACCCTCAGTTACTCCTACAGTCTCACTCCACACTCCCTCAGGTATACCTACAGTCCCACTAAACACCCCCTCAGGTACATCTACAGTCCCAGTCCACATCCTCTCTGATACACCTATAGATGTGGCCTCAGAACCAAACCCTGTGGGACATCATTGCCCACTTCCACCCATTATGAAAAGCTGCCCTTAACTCCTACTCTTTTTCCTCTCTTCTAACTAATTTTTAATCCAGTTTCCATTTAGCTCCTAATTCCATACCACATGATCTTCTCCAGTAATCTCCCATGTGGTGCCTTGTCGCTACACCCAGTCCATTTTTCCCATCTACCATGTCTGTTACCTCCTCAAACAATTCTGTGAGGTTTGTCGAGCAGGATTGCTTCCTTTGAGATCCATGCAAGTAGTGCACTGTTATAATAACATGGTGTACATTAGGAACAATGCCTCTCGGGCCTGCTACGCCATTCAAAAAGATCATGGCTGGTCTGCACCTCACATCCATTTACCTGCCTTTGCTCCATATCCCTTGATACCCTTACCCAACAAAAATCTTTCAATCTTAGCCTTGAACGTTCCAATTGTCCCAGCATCCACAGGCTTTTGAGGGAGAGAGTTCCCGATTCCTACTACCCCCTCAGGTACACCTACAGTCCCACTAAACACCCCCCTCCGATACACCTACATGTGAAAAAGTGCTTCCTAATTCCACTTTAATTTTAAGGATATGTCCCCTTGTTCTGGATTCCCCCATCAGAGGAAATAGTTTCTCCGTATTGAACCTATCAAATCCTTTTAACATTTTAAACACCTCAATCAGATCACCCCTCGATCTTCTACACTCAAGGGAATACAAACCAAGTTAATGCAACATTATAATAACATGGCTCAGTATCGCAGTCACGTAATGAAATATCACAGCGATACAATGCACATGCACTATTGCAATAACAGTGTGAGCTGCTGCAAAAATACACTGAGCTATCACAACACCATGTACTATTGCAATTAAACAGCAATGCTACTCCTGTAGCAATGTGCCACTATCCTTCCTTCTGCACTGCAGCGAGCTTTGCTGCCCATGCAAAAATTCCACATGGATTACGACCAACAGCAGGAAATCTCCCCCTTCCTACATTATCGAACCGATGGCAGTCCTGGCTGAAATCTGCTAACTCAGCGCAAAGCAGGAACCCTAATCTGGGCCATCCCTGGTCCGTATGTATTGAGCTGTTGGAAGAGCCCACTGGTTAAACTAGTCTACTCACAGTGGGTGGCTGCTTTCTCTCCCTAACTTCTTAAGTTGTTTTTTGTTTTGCTTTTGGTGTATCCTGATAAGGCCCGTGGGGAGGCCTGGGAAAAAGCAATGTGGGTATTTATATTGTCAGAGTCAGTGCTCGACACTGCTGTAGGAGAGATTCTAGCTTGAATTCCGATCCACGCTGTTTTCATACTGGGGGAGATTATAATTGACATGTAAATAGTGTCTTCTGTTTCTGTTTGTATCACATGTACTTTCACCAATGGAGCTGTGATAATTAGTTCTTGACACCAAGGATTGTCTTGACACTCTGTGTGTCCCCGTGTCCCTGAGTGAAGTGTTGTCCACCTTCCACGTAGTTTAAGGATTGTACGAGGAGACACCGCTTTGTGGGCAGGAGATTGAGCCGGAAACACTGAAAATGGCGATTTCTCCTCGTCCCACGGCCAAACTAAATTAGCGCTCAGTCAAAAGGGTCACTGAGCTGTGAGGCAAGATGTTCTGGCTCACCAGGAACTCACCAAGCTGTGAGACTGGACATCTACCCATGGTCCAGGACCTTGCAGGATAGATCAGTCTGCTGCTGAATTACGCTATTCACCATCCTCAGTACAGTGCACAACAGTTCCTAATGATTATTTGATTATTATAAGGGAGGGCCTCAGTAGGTTTCAGAACACAGTAGCTCCTCACCAATACTGTACAACCAGTGACTGGGAACGCTGTAGCTCCTCACCAATACTGTACAACCAGTGACTGGGAACGCTGTAGCTCCTCACCAATACTGTACAACCAGTGACTGGGAACGCTGTAGCTCCTCACCAATACTGTACAACCAGTGACTGGGAACGCTGTAGCTCCTCACCAATACTGTACAACCAGTGACTGGGAACGCTGTAGTCTTTATCTCTCTGTATAACAACTGTTCTAATGGGGGTGGGGGGGAACTTGGTAGAGTGAAACCCCACCATTTGTTAATCCTTGTATATATCCCTTTATATGTCCCATCTTTGGTTTTCTGGACGTGCATGTGTGTTTTTTAAAATATTTGTTGTTGGGATGTGGGCGATGCTGGTGAAGCCATATTTATTGTTAATCCCTAGTTGCCCTGAGGGCATGAGGAGTCAACTGCGCAATGTGGGACTGGAGTCACATGTAGGCCAGACTGGATAAGAGAGAAAGGTCCTCTTCCCTGAAGGACATTAGCCATCATCTCAGGGCAATTATGGACGGGAAATAAATGCCGGCCTTGCCAGCAATGCCCAGATCCTGAGACTGGAAATATGAGCAATAAAGTTCTACTGCTGAATCATACACCAGGAAGGAAGGCCAGGTTCAGTCTCCAGTCTGTGCTGACTGGCTGATCTCAGGGGTGCTACAATTGGTGGCAGGATTGGGCTTTAGCGCCTTTGGGTTAGGAAGGCCAAAGTAAGATAAGCTTCCTGCTCCTGGCTGTTATCCAATTAGTCCTGCTCAAAACTTCTTGTGTGGGTATCAAATAAGACTGTGATGTCATCGCTCAATGTCTAGCCTCACAGATGATAAAAACTGCAGTTTGGAATGGGTACAACAACAACTTGTATTTATATAGCGCTTTTGACGTAGAAAAACATCCCAAGGCGCTTCACAGGAGCGATTATCAGACAAAATGTGACACTGAGCCACATAAGGAGATATTAGGACAGGTGACAAAAAGTTTGGTCAAAGAGGTAGGTTTTAAGGAGCGTCTTAAAGGAGGAGAGAGAGGCAGAGAGACGGAGAGGTTTAAGGAGGGAATTCCAGAGCTTAGGGCCCAGGCAGCTGAAGGCACGGCCGCCAATGGCGGGGCGAAGGAAATAGGGGAGGCACAAGGGGCCAGAATTGGAGGAGCGCAGATTCTGGGAGGAGGAGGGTTGGAGGAGATTACAGAGATAGGGAGGGGTGTAGGGCTGGAGGGGGTTACAGAGATAGGGAGGGGTGTAGGGCTGGAGGAGATTACAGAGATAGGGAGGGGTGTAGGGCTAGAGGAGGTTACAGAGATAGGGAGGGGTGTAGGACTAGAGGAGATTACAGAGATAGGGAGGGGTGTAGGGCTGGAGGAGATTACAGAGATAGGGAGGGGTGTAGGGCTAGAGGAGGTTACAGAGATAGGGAGGGGTGTAGGACTAGAGGAGATTACAGAGATAGGGAGGGGTGTAGGGCTGGAGGAGATTACAGAGATAGGGAGGGGTGTAGGGCTGGAGGAGATTACAGAGATAGGGAGGGGTGTAGGACTAGAGGAGATTACAGAGATAGGGAGGGGTGTAGGGCTGGAGGAGATTACAGAGATAGGGAGGGGTGTAGGACTGGAGGAGGTTACAGAGAGACAGAGGGGTGTAGGACTGGAGGAGGTTACAGAGATAGGGAGGGGTGTAGGACTGGAGGAGGTTACAGAGAGACAGAGGGGTGTAGGGCAGGAGGAGGTTACAGAGATAGGGAGGGGTGTAGGACTGGAGGAGGTTACAGAGATAGGGAGGGGTGTAGGGCAAGAGGAGATTACAGAGATAGGGAGGGGTGTAGGGCAGGAGGGGGTTACAGAGATAGGGAGGGGTGTAGGACTGGAGGAGATTACAGAGATAGGGAGGGGTGTAGGGCAGGAGGGGGTTACAGAGATAGGGAGGGGTGTAGGGCTAGAGGAGATTACAGAGATAGGGAGGGGTGTAGGGCTGGAGGAGATTACAGAGATAGGGAGGGGTGTAGGGCTTTTTTTATTCGTTCACGGGATGTGGGCGTCGCTGGCAAGGCCGGCATTTATTGCCCATCCCTGATTGCCCTTGAGAAGGTGGTGGTGAGCCGCCTTCTTGATCCGCTGCAGTCCGTGAGGTGAACGTACTCCCGCAGTGATGTTAGATAGGTCTTTTTGTAGCGGGATTGTATAACTGAGTGGCTTGCTAGGCCATTTCAGAGAGCAGTTAAGAATCACCCACATTGCTGTGGGTCTGGAGTCACGTATAGGCCAGACCGGGTAAGGACGGCAGGTTTCCTTCCCCTCTCTCTCCCTCTCCCTCTCCCTCTCTCTCTAGAGAGTGCAATACGTGTATTACAATATATAAATACTGCACTGTGTTAAATATAGGTAGATAGTAGCACAATGTGATGGGTCATTTAGTGCAAGGGGGTCAAATTAACATTAGTTTCTTTTCATGCGCACAGGCTGATGGTGAGCAAGTTCCGGTTGTCTAATGAGATGTTTGACTGCTAACTATCTGACACATTTTGCTGTTGGTTTTACAAAAGCACTGTGTTGTGCCTGCCTTGCAGTTGTCTCGACTTACAAAACATGTGGCAGTGCAACTATTGATCGCCACGTATCCAGTCCACAAAAAATCAGTTATGAACACTGAAAAGATCAGTTCCTGATCACAACAATCTTTGAAATAAAGGAGTATGTTTCTGGCAAATGGAACTCATCGTTAACAGGAAACGACTGTGTGTGTCACAAATTCTGAGTCTGCCATAGATAGTCTCTCGGATTCAGCGGTACTGGTCATTTCCCTACACCCCTCCCTATCTCTGTAACCTACCTCGAGGGTCCGATAGCATACTGGACCAGTAATCCAGAGGCCTGGATTAATAATCCAGAGACATGAGTTCAAATCCCGCCACGGCAGCTGGGGGATTTAAATTCAGTTAATTAACAAATAAAAACCTGGAATAAAAAAGTTAGTATCAGTAATGGTGACCATGAAACTACCGGATAGTTGTAAAAACCCATCTGGTCCACAAATGTCCTTTAGGGAAGGAAACCTTCCGTCCTTACCCGGTCTGGCCTATGTGTAACTCCAGACCCATAGCAATGTGGTTGATTCTTAAACAGCCGAGCAAGCCACTCAGTTGTACAATCCTGCTACAAAAAGACATAAGAATAAAACCAGACAGACCACTGGCATCAGACCACGAGGGACCCGACATGACAAAGGCAAACCAAGCCCAGTCAACCCTGCAAAGTCCTCCTCCCGAACATCTGGGGACTTGTGCCAAAATTGGGAGAGCTGATCTGCAGACTAGTCAAACAACAGCCTGACAGAATCATACCTTTCAGCCAACGTCCCAGACTCTTCCATCACCATCCCTGGGTAAGTCCTGTCCCACCAGAGGTGGCGGTACAGTGATATACAGTCAGGAGGGAGTGGCCCTGGGAGTCCTCAACATTGACTTCGGACCCCATGAAATCTCATGGCATCAGGTCAAACATGGGCAAGGAAACATCCTGCTGATACCACCTACCGTCCTCCCTCAGCTGATGAATCAGTCCTCCTCCATGTTGAGCGCCACTTGGAGGAAGCACTGAGGGTAGCAAGGGCACGGAATGTACTTGGGTAGGGGACTTCAATGTCCATCACCAAGGAGATAGCTGCCAGACCAGGCCTGTGGTGAGAGGACCAACACAAGGGGAAAAAAAACTACTTCACCTCATCCTCATCAATCTATCTCTGTCCATGACAGTATTGGTAGGAGTGACCACAGTCCTTGTGGAGATGAAATCCCATCTTCACACTGAGGACACCGTCCATTGTGTTGTGTGGCACTACCACCGTGCTAAATGGGATAGATTCAGAACAGATCTAGCAGCTCAAAACTGGGCATCCATGAGGTGCTGTGGGCCATCAGCAGCAGCAGAATTGTATTCCAGCACAATCTGTAACCTCATGGCCCGGCATATTCCTCACTCTACCATTACCAACAAGCCAGGGGATCAACCCTGGTTCAATGAAGAGTGTAGAAGAGCATGCCAGGAGCAGCACCAGGTATACCTAAAAATGAGGTGCCAACCTGGTGAAGCTACAACTCAGGACTACATGCATGCTAAACAGCGGAAGAAGCAACATGCTATAGACAGAGCTAAGCGATTCCACAACCAACGGATCAGATCAAAGCTCTGCAGTCCTGCCATATCCAGTCGTATAACTAATGCAAGGAGGAGGCTCCGTGAACATCCCCATCCTCAATGATGGCAGAGTCCAGCATGTGAGTGAAAAAGACAAGGCTGAAGCGTTTGTAACCATCTTCAGCCAGAAGTGCCAAGTGGATGATCCATCTTGGCCTCCTCCCAAGATCCCCCCCAACACAGAAGCCAGGCTTCAGCCAATTCGATTCACTCCACGTGATATCAAGAAACGGCTGAGTGCACTGGATACAGCAAAGGCTATGGGCCCCGACAATTTGTGCTCCAGAACTAGCTGCGCCTCTAGCCAAACTGTTCCAGTACAGCTACAACACTGGCACCTACCCGACAATGTGGAAAATTGCTCAGGTATGTCCTGTCCACAAAAAGCAGGACAAATCCAATCATGCCAATTACCGCCCCATCAGTCTACTCTCAATCATCAGCAAAGTGATGGAAGGTGTCGTCGACAGTGCTATCAAGCGGCACTTACTCACCAATAACCTGCTCACCGATGCTCTGTTTGGGTTCCGCCAGGACCACTCGGCTCCAGACCTCATTACAGCGTTGGTCTAAACATGGACAAAAGAGCTGAATTCCAGAGGTGAGGTGAGAGTGACTGCCCTTGACATCAAGGCAGCATTTGACCGAGTGTGGCACCAAGGAGCCCGAGTAAAATTGAAGTCAATGGGAATCAGGAGGAAAACTCTCCAGTTGCTGGAGTCATACCTAGCACAAAGGAAGATGGTCGTGGTTGTTGGAGGCCAATCATCTCAGTCCTAGGACATTGCTGCAGGAGTTCCTCAGGGCAGTGTCCTCGGCCCAACCATCTTCAGCTGCTTCATCAATGACCTTCCCTCCATCATAAGGTCAGAAATGGGGATGTTCGCTGATGATTGCACAGTGTTCAGTTCCATTCGCAACCCCTCACATAATGAAGCAGTCCATACCCGCATGCAGCAAGACCTGGACAACATCCAGGCTTGGGCTGATAAGTGGCAAGTAACATTCGCGCCAGATAAGTGTCAGGCAATGACCATTTCCAACAAGAGACAGTCTAACCACCTCCCCTTGACATTCAATGGCATTAACATTGCCGAATCCCCCACCATCAACATCCTGGGGGTCACCATTGACCAGAAACTTAACTGGACCAGCCACATAAATACTGTGGCTACTAGAGCAGAGGCTGGGTATTCTATGGCGAGTGACTCACCTCCTGACTCCCCAAAGCCTTTCCACCATCTACAAGGCACAAGTCAGGAGGGTGATAGAATACTCTCCACTTGCCTGAATGAGTGCAGCTCCAACAACACTCAAAAAGCTCGACACTATCCAGGACAAAGCAGCCCGCTTGATTGGCACCCCATCCACCACCCTAAACATTCACTCCCTTCACCACCGATGCACTGTGGCTGCAGTGTGCACCATCCACAGGATGCACTGCAGCAACTCGCCAAGGCTTCTTCGACAGCACCTCCCAAACCCGCGACCTCTACCACCTAGAAGGACAAGAGCAGCAGGCACATGGGAACAACACCACCTGCACGTTCCCCTCCAAGACACACACCATCCCGACTTGGAAATATATCGCCGTTCCTTCATCGTCACTGGGTCAAAATCCTGGAACTCCCTTCCGAACAGCACTGTGGGAGAACCGTCACCACACGGACTGCAGCGGTTCAAGAAGGCGGCTCACCACCACCTTCTCAAGGGCAATTAGGGATGGGCAATAAATGCCGGCCTCGCCAGCGACGCCCACATCCCATGAACGAATAAAAAAATGGGCAGTGGTTATGGGTGACTTGAGTGTTTGACTGGGGAGGGGGATGGTTTCAGTGGCAAATGAGGGGGCAAAACCATGGCTACGATCTTCTTGATGCTCAGTCGGAGAATGTTTTGACCCTGGAAGCTGATTCCAGGCTTGCAGATAATATTGCTAAGGGTGAGCATGAAGGTGAGGGGACGAAGAATGAGCCTTTGGGGACACCGGAGGTGACAGTTTGGAAGCGGGTGGAGAACTCATTGTTGGATATACATTGGCTGCATTAAGACACATATACACAGTAAATATATTACAGACAGTGTACAGTATCTCTCGCTGTCTATATATATTTATTACAATAGTCTATATATTACAGTACTGTGTACATGTATTGAGTACAGTGTACATTAGGTATATATTGCACTAAATATGTTATAGTCGTCTAAATATTGCAGTGTGTATAAACATATGTTACAGTACATCTGTATATTACAGTATTATTATTACAAACTTGCTCAATTACTGGAATTTGCCTTATTTTTTCACCATTTTCTCTCCTCCCCTCCTCCCCTGAAGGTAATGACTCCCTGCTTGTTTATGTGTGGGATCATGACAAGTGCTAGCAGGTTATTTGACTTTGGACGCACACACACGCACACAAACACATATACACATATACACACACATAAATACACACACACAATCAGATACACACTATATAAACACACAGAAGCACATATACACACACGCACGTACATGCTATATAGACACACGCACAAGCACATATATACACAGACATACACACACACATAATATATAAACACACACACAAACACACAGAGATACATACATATACATGCACATACACACTATATAAACACACATGCACACAAGCACATATATACACAGACAAACATTCACAATATATAAACACACACAAACACATATGTATATATGTATATATATACACCCACATATATACACACATTCAAGCACATGTACACATATATACTCTCACACCCACTTTCCAGCAGGGGTCAGAGGAGGAGCAGAAACCCGAGCTGATTTTCCCTTCCCGAACACCAATTGCAGGGCCCTTACAGTCACCTAGCTCAGCACAGACAGGACATCAAGCATGTGTGGCTTAGCTACTGACTGAACCGGCCACCAGATCCTATTTTACACCATTCACACCTACCTTTACTGCAGTCATAACATTGCATTTCTCATTCTCTGACCCCCCCCCTCCCACCCGAACCCCATCCCATAAGTGAAGAAACAGGAAACACTTTAATCCCCCTTCCTTATTGAAGTGATGAGTGACCTCCTCCACCCACAGCCTGGTGATACTGAACACTCCTACTGCACTGAACGATACATGTTACGCATCCTAACATTTCTTGAAATGAAAATATAGTGAAATGTGATTAATGCTGACATTTGCTGTTGTCCAATTAGACCTGCTTCCAGCAGTTAGCAGAGCAATTGGTTCCAGCCTTGCGGGATATTGCACTGGTGACAGGGTGTTAACACTGATGCGTTCAGTGTGTGAAAGACCCACATTAGGTAGCTCGCAGAGGGAAGGCCCAGCCCACATGAGCAGTGGTTAGTCTGGGCGCACAAATCCGATCTCTCTCTGCCTCTTCCATTCCGCTGTTGTTACAGAAATGCCTCCAGCCAAAGTGATTCTGCAGCATGCTGGCACTGCAAAATGCTCTATGTTCACCACTCTCACACTGTCAGGTAAACGGCTTGTCCAAGCCCGCGCTGATGTTAGCACTTTACCACTGTGACTACAACGGGGATTTATTAAGGGCCTTAGCATCGAAAAAAACCTCAAGGCGCTTCACAGAAGCATGAGGAAAGCTAGCCAAATAATACCTGAAACCTTAACTCCGCTTCCCTCTCTCCACAGATGCTGCCTGGCCTGCTGAGTTTTTCCAGCATTTTCTGTTTTAAAGTCATAAGCACCATTCATTTCTGCTGGGGAGGGGTCTCCCAATCATCCATCCCCTCTCCGAGGACAACTGGGAGAATCCCCGCGGAAATTCCACCCCACAATATTGATGGTTTGGCTTTTGAACAGAACACTAGATTGTGGGACTCTCGTTTCAGGAAGGTTTACTAAAGACAAAAGCAAAATACTGAGGATGCTGGAAATCTGAAATGAAAGGTTTGCCACAGGTATGTTTGAGAATTTGGGCTTTTCACTCATAACAAAACTTTGTTCAGTCAATGTTCCATCTTATACAGTGTGTGGAGGAGGGAGAGTTTTATTATAAATCTGAAAATGTGGTCATAGCCTCATTTTAAGTCCATTATCTGTAGTCAGCCACCAAAGGGATTAAATGGTCTATCTTCTTAAATTGCTGCCCTTTCCTTACTGATACAGCAATCAAGCCTATTGATACGGTCCCATTACTGTCTGCTGGATCCAACTGAATTGGAACCTGTGGGTACTCATCTGCATCATTTCGAGAAGTAGCATGTACTGGATTAGCCATTGTAATGATCCATTCTCCTTGAGCTGAAAAGCACAATGTCCCAGAGCCCTGAGACAGCTCTATCTGAATAGGGAGCTAATGATAATGGGTCCTTCCCACAGCTCTTATCTGAAGCATTCTGATAGTAATTTCTAGTAGTACTTTAAAAAAATCTCCAGTCTTCTTATTCCAACCTCTTTTGCTTACAAGACCTCCAGAATAGGTATTAACTCTTTCAGCGCTGGTATTTTTTAGATGTTATTGCTGTACTTGGCTGTGTCAGCTGTGGCTCAGTTGGTAGCACTCTTACCTCTGAGATAAGAAGGGTTATGGGTTTTAAGCCCCACTCCTGAGACTTGAGCATGTAATCCAGGCTGACACTCCCAGTGCAGTACTGAGGGAGTGCTGCACTGTTGGAAGCGTCATCTTTCAGATGAGACGTTAAACTGAGGCCCTGTCTACCCTCTCAGGTGGATATAAAAGATCCAACTACACTATTTCGAGGAAGAGCAGAGAAAATCTCCCTGGTATCCTGGAAAATATTTATCCCTCAACCAACATCACTAAAAAAACAGATTATCTGATCGTTATCTTGTTGTGTTTGTGGGACCTTGCTGTGTGCAAATTGGCTGCTGCGTTTCCTACATTACAACAGTGAATACCCTTCAACAGGACTTCATTGGCTGTAAAGTGATTTGGGACATCCTGAGGGAATGTCTAGGGCACAATTAGATCTGGGGCCTGGATTCTAGGCCAAGCCTTAGTGATTTTTATTGCAGGAGGGGGTTCATTTTACTAATAATTTCCATTTTATTGTGACACAACCATCTTCCCACAGACTGCGCCTCGTCTGGTCCTGTGATTATTCTACAGGTACCATTATTACTGTACACGTTGGCCGAGAAAATAAAGTCCTCTGGTTCTATGCAAAAATAATGAGCGGGATATTGAAATTCGGCAAGGGCGCACGATGGGCGTTAACGGATCGGCTGCCAGTTATATGCCCCTCACGATCTACCGGAGGAAAATCAGGCGGGGTATAAAATGGGCGGCCGATCCACCCCCGCCCAAGTTGAACATTCCGTCCGCTGTTTCTTAGAGAGAGTGGGGGGCGGGTGGGTGGGGGACATGAACGGGACATGAATCTCCGAAGGGGGCGGGCTCAGGAAAAAAAAATTGGGATGCTCTGCCCCAGGCCATCGGGAGAGGCTCTCTGGAAACGATCATTACAGTGATGTCATTCTTCCCAGAACGCAACGCGCGAAAGACAACCAAAGGGAATTCGCTCAGCTGTAAAGAAAGGGTCATTTTAAACATGGAATTGCCATCATAGCAGCATCTGAGGAGATCCCTTGAAGAGGACTGTACCAACAGCTGATGTCGACCACTGTTCAAATGGTCCTGAGTTCTGCCCCTTTAAAACTCAGTGTTAAAATTAATCACTGCATGATATTGGGTTATGACCCAGCCTTGATTTCATGGCTGCAAAAAAATGGCTCAGGCAGCTTGACAAAATGAATACTTTTACAAGAGGTATGGGGATGAGGTTGGAATAAACTGGGAAAAATCTAATTTATTAAGCCTTACCACCAATTGGAGACAGTTCAAATCAAAGAATAAAGTTATGAACTGCTGTGCCTGTCACATTGAAACCAACATTGCTATAGCAATTGAAAACATGATGAATAAAATACCACTGACACATAAATATTGTCTTTTGTCATACAGAAGGATTTACCAGTGCATAGAAAATCTTGAAAGCTCAGGAAAATCTCCAAACACTTCCACACTGATAATGTACCACAAATAACAGGAGTAAGCACCTCCCATTGGTAAAGGGAGCCCATGACTCCAAAAAGAGCACAGCACCCCTCGGGATGTGGAAACAAGTGCCCCCTTCTACTGGTCCTAAAACAGGAACCAGAGGCAACATAAAGTGTGGCTCGGACACCACGGGTCTTTGATGTCGTAGTGCAAGTGCCTTTAAAGATGATAACTTAAAGCCCGTTAGTAATGCCAGTCTGACTTTGAATTGTTCCCACTTGAGATTAGCCCAGAGGTGCTCCTTCACTTTGTAAATCGGAGGTCGCGATTAGTTCTACTCACCCGGTTGGAATCGATTCTCTGCCTCGAGCTATAGATCGGTGGTGGGATGTTGAAGGCCTGGGGGACCAGGTACTCCTCAGCATCCATCATGTCTTCCAGCTCCTCCTCGTCCAGCAGGCTCTGGAAGAACTTGCTGTCGTTGGGGCTGGGCAGCTTCATGCGGTCATCTCCCTGTAACAATGAGGAGTGTTCTTTCAGGGTAGAATGTCACACTTGTCTCTGCCTCACACCCTGTTATGAGCACAGATGAGCTTCCCGCTTTCAAGGTTCAACCAGAATGGCGGTTCTGGGTGGGCCGCTCCTACTTTCAGAGGTTCAGTCCATGGCCACATTAGAAACTGCAGGCGGATCTCATCGCTTGGTTGGCTGCCTAACTCAATAAAGTGCTACATTCTAGAAATCCAAGTAAAGATGAGAATCCTGCAGTGATACTGATCATAGAGCTCTGGGGAAGAGTAAAGAAAACGACGCAGAATATACTGTACTTTCTGACTTCTAAAGGTGAAAAATGGAATTTCAAACGTTCAAAAGGTCCAATCCGATGCACTTAATAAATAGGAGCAGGAGTAGACCCCTCATGCCCGCTCTGCCATCTTTGGCTGATCTTTGGCCTCAACTCCACTTTCCTGCTGAGGTACATCAGGGACCTGGAGACTCTGGGCAATAAACTGCTACTGGGCACACAGTTCATCAATTAACCCATTTAGGTCAGGAATTAACCCAGGAATGGTCTCTTTTCTGGAAACCATCAGATGTCTGTGAGTCTTTATGCGTATACACACATTCAGCCATTTCTATATGCCTTTAGATTGCTTCATGTTGGACTATCGCTGTTTCTGGGACACATTGGCGTTTTGAGTCAGATTTTTGACATCAGTTTGAAGTTGGAGTTTAGAGGGTGCAATTACTAAGAGCCATTTTGTGGCTAGAAAGAACTTGCGTTTACCTTTAGCACCTTATTACATCTCAAAACGCTTCACATACAACAAATTACTTTGAGGTGTAGTCACTGATGTTATGTCAGTAAATGCAGCAGCTACTTGTGCACAGGAAGATCTCACAAGCAGCTGGTAATGTTTGAGGGACCATCGTTGGTCAAGGCACCAGGAGAACTCTTTCCTCTTCTTTCAATCGCAACATGGCCTCTTTAACATCCACCTGAACAGGACCTTGGATTAACATCTCACTGGAAGGACAGTACCTCAAGACATTGTAAGGCTGAGGTGCTGGACTGGGGCTCGGACCCACAACCGACTGACCCAAAGGTCTAACATCTCAGCTAAGCTGACACAACTCTTGGACTTTCAAAATCTGTTCACACTTAAATGTGACAGTCATGGGAATCTCATCTTTTATTGGTTGGGGGAGGGTGGGGGGTTCCCGATTGGTGCTTTTGTTATCTGCCTATAACAAATAGGAACATAGGAACAGGAGTAGGCCATTCAGCCCCTCGAGTCTGTTCCACTTTACTTACTGCCTTACTCCGCATCCTGTGTCATTGCAATCGCAATATGATTGATGTTAGCATCAATTTTTTTAATGAATATATATCCCATGTATTATCATGTGACATGTCATCGAACAGTTTGTGCTGGTGGGAAGTATAATCCAACACTTTGATGGTTCTGTTTGTAAGTGTCCAGGTTGGAACCGAGACATACAGACCAGAGAAGGTCTCAGGTTAGATCAGTGCTGTGCTAGCGTCACTACAAATGACCCCAGCGCCCGTAGGATTGGGAGTGAAAACATCCACCAAAGTACATAATCCAGGGACCCCCCCTTGCTGGAAAGTGCATGTGTGGGTGTCAGATGGGGAAACGATGAGGCTTGGTTGCGATGCACCCAATGTGGAATAGCCCGCTGATACTCATCATTCAGACTCACGTGTATGAGGGGCACCAGGGCTAGATGCTGGAGGACTCCTGGTGCCTGTGGCATCACACCTCAGCATGAGTCCGTGACTTCAGGAGGTAAGGGGAAGAGCGAGTATTGGAAGAGAAATTATATATTTTAAAATCAGTTCAGATGTCACTCTTGCTGTGGGAGCGTTTTATTTGCCTAACTGTCAATAGATACGGTCACTAAATTACATTTTTTTTTAATATAGAAAATGTATAGAATTCCAGAATCTGACTCCCACAATACTGGTAAAAATCCTGGAATCTGACTTATTCAGGCATCATAAACCAATGTCCTTGTCAGTGGTTTTCAGCTGTCACACAGTGGGCACTTTCTAGAGCTCGGAGTTGATTTTTTGGATGGCACAAATTCTGACAAAAGTTGTCTCTTGTCCGAGTTTGGACTGGAACAGCCTGGTTTCTCAGGAAGCTGGCTGCAAAATCTTTTAAACTTCAACTAACCTCCAAGAGGTTAAACCCCTTTCGAGGGCAATTCTTAGTGAACAAGTTGTTCACTCGCTGTGTCAAACTTCTTGTGTGTGCTATTCAGAGGCTTGAGCACACCATCCAGGCTGACGCTCCAGTGCAGTACTGAGGGAGTGCTGCACTCAGGTACCATCTTTTGGATGAGATGTTAAACCAAGTCCCCGTCTGCCCTCTCAGGTGGATGTAAAAGATCCCATGGCACTATTCGAAGAAGAGCAGGGGAGTTCTCCCCGGTGTCCTGACCAATATTTATCCCTCAACTAACATCACTAAAGCAGATTATCTGGTCATTAGCTCATTGCTGTTTGAAGTGTAATCACTGATGTAATGTTGGGAAATGCGACAGCCAATTTGCACACAGCAAGGTCCCACAACTCGGGAATTCCCTCTCTAAACCTCTCCACCTCTCTCTCCTCATTTAAGACGTTCCTTAAAACCTCCCTCTTTGACCAAGCTTTTAGTCACCTGTCCTAATATCTCCTTTTGTGGCTCGGTGTCAAATTTTGTTTGATATTTGCTCCTGTGAAGCACCTTGGGATGTTTTACCACGTTAAAGGCGCTATATAAATGCAAGTTGTCGTTGTTGATTTCCGACATGCTCAAAGGAAAATGCCGCCCTCCTTGGCAAGAAGACTTTTGAGATTGCCCGGTAGTTTGGCCAGCTCAAAGCTGCGTCAGCTCTAGGGCCGCGTGTCACTGAGCAAACTGCTGAGCTAATCCCTTTAAAACAAGTCATCCTTTAATTCATGCACCTGTTCCCTTGTCAATTAACCTCCCTGACCAGTCTGAAAAGGCAGGCTGGTATTATGGACGATGTGCACAGTGTGCTGATTGCACGGAGGTACAATCTGCACAGCATGAGGAGTCTGCTTTATTTTAAGACCCAGTTGTCATGTGACATGTCATTCAGATTCCATAGATGGCAATAATGAAAGTGAACGGTGTATTGTTATTGCATAAACAGGCACCATCCAATTTTCTCCCCTTCTCTCCACAGGTAAATGCACTTTGGGCACTTTCTAGAAGCTCAGATACATTAAGGTACGCTCAAAGTTACACATAGCTGAGTGACCAATTGGAGAGTACCCGCAAGAATATTACTCAGTCAGTTGAGAATTAGTGCAGCACGATCAAAAGGAGGATGCAGAATGAGGTGGCAAGGGATGGTTGAAAACTGACTGTAATTATCCACATGTATAGCTGACAATTCAAGTGCAGCTAGTCAGCTCTCAAACAGTGTCACAGACGGCCTGTGGACATGGCCTTTACATTCAGGTCAGCTACACATAGGTTCCTGGAAATAGGCCGCTGCCTAAAACACCAGCATAAAAAATTAGCTCATTCTCCTTCCTGTAAAAGACAACCCTTAAGAGAAAATACAGACTGCAGACAGGTGGAGGGACAGAGCAGGCCAAACCTCTTACCCCTATAAAATTACATCATGAAGATCATTTGTAGGGACATTGTACGTGGCTTTTGCAGCCTGCAAGTTAGAGGAGCGGTGTCAACCGAGGCTCAGTGGTAGCACTCTGAGCCCTAAAGGGTGTGGGTTCGAGCCCCCACTCCAGAGACTTAAGCATGTAATCCAGGCTGATTCTTCAGTGCAGTACGAAGGGAGTGCTGCACTGTCAGAGGTGCAGATGTCCGGTGTCTCATCCAGGTGTTAGGATGAGATGTTGAACTGAGGCCCTGTCTGGCCTCTCAGGTGAATGCAAAAGATCCCATGGCACTATTTTGAAGAAGAGGAGGGGAGTTCTCCCCGGTGTCCTGGGCCAATATTTATCCCTCACCAGCATCACTAGAAAAACAGATTATCTGGTCATTGTCATGTTGCTGCTCGTGGGAGCTTGCAAAAATTAGCTGCTGCGTTTCTGACATTACAACAGTGACTACACTTCAAAAAGTACTTAATTGTGTGTAAAGGGCTTTGGGACGTCCTGAGGCCGTGAAAGGCGCTATATAAATGCAAGTTATTTCTTTTGCACTGCAGATTTGTACAATTGGAGTTCTCCCTGTGTAAATCAGCTGGTGCAGGTGTAAAGCAGTGACTGTGCTGCCTGTGCAGCGACATGTCAAACTATCCACTTGAATTATCAGCAGGTCTTTTCCTGCTGCTGACGGTAAGCCAGGAGCATTAAGCCAAGACCTCTCTGCACCGAACTGCACCACAATGGTCAGTATCCTCACCACTTCAAGTGCCCGCTGGCCCAGAGACATGGGGTGGCATTTTAACCGCACCCACCTGGTAGAAACCGCGCAGGTGGGCAGTTAAAATTGCCCGGGTTACTAACCAGTCGGAAGCTCACCGTTCCGAATTTTAACCCTTTACTGAGCAGACGCCAAGGCACTCGCCCAAAGCCAGCGAGGTCCTTCTTTACCGATGCATGTTGGGTGTCAATGACATCATCGGGACCCGACCGCAATTTTAACTGGAAGACCTAAGGGGGAAAAGGCCGGTGGAGTCTTCCCGCCAGGTGAAGACAGCGGGGAAGAGGAGTCGGGGCCAAATGAGACCCAAACAGGTAAGATGTTGTACTTTCCTTGTTTGGCCAGGAAGAGCGGGAGTGCTCCTTCGGATCTCACAAGGAGAGTTTAGACCTCCCCTTGTGGCGGACACACCGTCCCCCCTACCTGAACACGAGACTCCCTTCCATATGACGGCCGCCCAAAGTCAATCTCATGACTTACCTTGCTGTCGTCAGGTGGCCTCCAGACAGGATTTAAATGAAGAGTTAAAATAGCCTGAGCCTCACTTCTGGACCAACTTAGCTCACCACCCGCCCGAAACCTGCCCTGAGTTAAAATCAGGAGGTGGGGGGGTCATAAACTCTGGAAGGGTTCAATGATTTAGAAGAGGAAACGGGGGATGAGCTTAGGGTGACTAGGCTTGTATTCCATTGAGTATAGAAGATTAAGGGGTGATCGAATTGAGATGTTTAAGATGATTAAAGGATTTGATAGGGTAGATGGAGAGAAACTATTTTCTCTGGTGGGGGGAGTCCAGAACAAGGGGACATAACCTTAAAATTAGAGCTGGGCCGTTCAGGGGTGATGTCAGTGCACTTCTTCACACAAAGGGGAGTGGAAATCTGGAACTCTCTCCCTCAAAAAGCTGTTGAGGCTGGGGGTCAATTGAAAATTTCAAAACTGAAATTGATAGATTTTTGTTAGACAAGGGTATGAAGGGTTATGGAACCAAGGTGGTTAGATGGAGTTAAGATACAGATCAGTCATGATCTAAATGAATGAAGGAACAGGCTGGAGGGGGCTGAATGGCCTCCTTCTGTTCCTAAGGTGCTAGGAGTCACTTCTTATGGTATAAGATGGGCAGGTCTGGCTGAAGCTGGCCCAGCTTCACCAAACTGCCTTGTACTTCGGAAGGACATATCG
Organism: Heptranchias perlo; assembly: GCF_035084215.1. Taxonomy (NCBI): domain Eukaryota; kingdom Metazoa; phylum Chordata; class Chondrichthyes; order Hexanchiformes; family Hexanchidae; genus Heptranchias; species Heptranchias perlo. The sequence goes on along the minus strand of NC_090331.1, from coordinate 94,468,988 downwards.
GCCTTGGAGGGGGTGCAGCGTAGGTTTACTAGATTGATACCAGGACTTCAAGGGTTAAGTTACGAGGAGAGATTACACAAATTGGGGTTGTACTCTCTGGAGTTTCGAAGGTTAAGGGGTGATCTGATTGAAGTTTATAAGATATTAAGGGGAACAGATAGGGTGGATAGAGAGAAACTATTTCCGCTGGTTGGGGATTTTAGGAGTAGGGGGCACAGTCTAAAAATTAGAGCCAGACCTTTTAGGAGTGAGATTAGAAAACATTTCTACACACAAAGGGTGGTAGAAGTTTGGAACTCTATTCCGTAAACGGAATTGATACTAGCTCAATTGCTAAATTTAAATCTGAGATAGATAGCTTTTTGGCAACCAAAGGTATTAAGGGATATGGGCCAAAGGCAGGTATATGGAGTTAGATCACAGATCAGCCATGATCTTATCAAATGGCGGAGCAGGCACGAGGGGCTGAATGGCCTACTCCTGTTCCTATGTTCCCTATGTTCCTACTTGCAACCTCACAGTGCCAGCTCTATAAATAAAAGCGGCTCCAGGAAACTTGAACAAGGGTTGGCCAGCCACTGGTGTGTCGTTTAACAGGGATGATCTGAAGGAATTTCTTTCAGTTTTTAATCATACAATAATTCCAAGTGAGAAGCTGAAATCAAATTAGACTGACCTGAATTACCAAGTACCTCTGTGGATCTCGAGCCATTCTAGAAAATTCTGCTGCCAATTCTTTGAACTTTGGCCTGCTGTCGGCATCAATCATCCAGCCTAGGACAGGGAACAAGGAGAATAGCGACTTATAGAACCGTGAGATCCTTGGCGATCTGCGACATCATTTTGTTTTCGGTTTGGTATCAGTTTGATATAGTTCGGTCCTGGCCCCTCCCGTGCCTTCAGCTGTCTAGGCCCCTGAACGCTGGAATTCCTTCCCTAAAACTCTCTGCCTCTCTACCTCTGATGGTTTACTACGTTAAAGGCGCTATATAAATGCACGTTGTTGTCGTTGTCCTGCCCTTCCCAAAAAAAACTTAATAAAACGTTTTATTTAGCATCAATTCAGCTTCAAAACAGTGTGTATCATCAGTAACCCTGCACGTTAGATGGTCACGTTGATTGATCTATTCTCCTTATCACTGCTTGAGATGTTCAAATTTGTACAATAACCTCGATTTTAACTCAGGCCGTGACGGCCCCAGCACAAGGCCTGGGTCACTTTAACTCCCTGGCCTCATTGCCATGTTGGAGAACGGACTCCCACCTGAGTCCAGGGGGAATGAGGAGTGGGCGGGAGACAGATATTAGGTGGCAGAAGATTGCTGCCGGGGATCCAAGGTAATGGTTCCTGGCACTGAGGTACATGGTCGGGGGTAGGGGGGTTGCAGCTGGTAAGGGGTCACGGCTGGGGGAGGGGAGGGAAGCCCGGGGAGGGGGAGGGAAGCCCGAGGCAGATAGGGGTCCAGGTTTCCTAGTGGGACCCAGTAACTCCTGCTACTCCTGGCCCACAAGGAAATCTTACCAAAATTAAATATTGAAACTTATCTGGGCCTCTTCCAGCCACACAACTGCTCAACAACACAATGCTCAGGGCACAGTTCAAGTTATTATGTGCTCTTTTGTGCTCCATTTTATATGGAGAACATCCAAACCATAGAAAGCGTATGGCATAGGTTCACTGGGGTGATATCAGGGATGGCAAACTACAGTTTATGAGGAGTGACTTGTAATAACGAGACTATCTCCAGTGGAGCAGAGATCACGAAGAGCAGATTTAATAGAGGTTTTTAAAATTCTCAAGGGTTTCGATGGGAAGAATCGAGAAAAGATATCTCTTTTTTTTTTATTCGATCATGGGGTTTGGGCGTCGCTGGCAAGGCCAGCATTTATTGCCCATCCCTAATTGCCCTTGAGAAGGTGGTGGTGAGCCGCCTTCTTGAACCGCTGCAGTCCGTGTGGTGACTGTTCTCCCACAGTGCTGTTAGGAAGGGAGTTCCAGGATTTTGACCCAGCGACGATGAAGGAACGGCGATATATTTCCAAGTCGGGATGGTGTGTGACTTGGAGGGGAATGTGCAGGTGGTGTTGTTCCCATGGACCTGCTGCTCTTGTCCTTCTAGGTGGTAGAGGTCGCGGGTTTGGGAGGTGCTGTCGAAGAAGCCTTGGCGAGTTGCTGCAGTGCATCCTGTGGATGGTACACACTGCAGCCACTGTGTGCCGGTGGTGAAGGGAGTGAATGTTTAGGGTGGTGGATGGGGTGCCAATCAAGCGGGCTGCTTTGTCTGTTTTTTTTCTGGTTGGGGGAGTCGGTGGCCAGGGTTCATCAATTTAAAATTGACACTTAGAAGGCTGCTGGAGCATGGAATGTTCTAGCACATGGAATGGCTGAGGCAAAGACCATTGCATCTTTTAAGGGAAAATTGGATAAATGTTCGAAGTAGAAGATGATACAGAGTTATGGGGGAGAGAGCAGGGCAGTGGGATTAACTTTGGATCATTCTTTCAAAGAGCCAGCATAGACACGAGGGGCCAAATGGCCTCCTTCAACATTGTAATTCTCTACATTTCAAAAGTCATCCCCAGCGTCATTAAGATGAGACATGTTTCTGCCGTGGAAGTCCATTCCAGAAAGATCTGGCTCATTAGCGGACTTGGCGGTGCATTGGGTTAAAAATTGGCCTTTCACCTTTCAGAAAAGAATTCAGATCCAGTCCAGACTGGTGGGATGGAAGTTTCCTCTGTCTGCTGGCTGTAAGGAACCCCTCACACATTGGGTTTGGGAAATAGAAAAATGTCATGCTGGGGCAAAAGCTGATTGCTCTTCTGAGGCTGGGTTGAGATAAGCTCTTGGGGCAGAGTAGAGGCAGCTGTGTCTTGTGTCTAGCCTGTGTTCCACCTGATCGGGAAGATCTTGGTACAGACACTGGGATGGAAAGTGTTCCATTTCCCAGCACTTACATTCCTCACCTTCAAGAAAACAAAATCAAATGAAGTCACTAAAAAGAAATATGTGACTTATAGAAAGATGCCAGTGACTATTGCCTTGAAGTCAGGTCCCCTGTTAATCATAGAACCAGAACCTAGAAGTAAAGAATGGATGTCAGTGTCCATTAGTACACAAGCTGAGGTCTGTCCTTGTGACTACACAAGCCATGTTCAGTGTCCATTAGTACACAAGCTGAGGTCTGTCCTTGTGACTACACAAGCCATGTTCAGTGTCCATTAGTACACAAGCTGAGGTCTGTCCTTGTGACTACACAAGCCATGTTCAGTGTCCATTAGTACACAAGTCATATGCTCAGTGTCCATGTACACAAGCCACAGTCAGTGTCCATGAGTACACAAGTCATATGTTCAGTGTCCATTAGTACACAAGTCATATGCTCAGTGTCCATGTACACAAGCCATGTTCAGTGTCCATTAGGACACAAGTCATATGCTCAGTGTCCATGTGCACAAGCCACAGTCAGTGTCCATGAGTACACAAGTCACGGTCAGTGTCCATTTGTACACAAGCCACAATCATTGATTGTGGCTTATGTACAAATGGACACAATCATGACTTGTGTACTCATGGACTCTGACCACGACTTGTGTACTCATGGACACTGACCACGACTTGTGTACTCATGGACACCATCCACGGACTTGTGTACTCATGGGCATCGACCACGACTTGTGTACTCATGGACACCATCCACGGACTTGTGTACTCATGGGCATCGACCACGACTTGTGTACTCATGGACACCATCCACGGACTTGTGTACTCATGGACACTGACCACGACTTGTGTACTCATGGACACCATCCACGGACTTGTGTACTCATGGGCATCGACCACGACTTGTGTACTCATGGACACCATCCACGGACTTGTGTACTCATGGACACTGACCACGACTTGTGTACTCATGGACACCATCCACGGACTTGTGTACTCATGGGCATCGACCACGACTTGTGTACTCATGGACACCATCCACAGACTTGTGTACTCATGGGCATCGACCACGACTTGTGTACTCATGGACACCATCCACGGACTTGTGTACTCATGGGCATCGACCACGACTTGTGTACTCATGGACACCATCCACGGACTTGTGTACTCATGGGCATCGACCACGACTTGTGTACTCATGGACACTGACTGTGGCTTATGTACAAATGGACACCGACCGAGATTTGTGTACTCATGGGCACCGACCGCGATTTGTGTACTCGTGGACACTGACTGCGATTTGTGTACTCATGGACACTGACCGCGGACTTGTGTTGGGGGGGGGGTCTAGGACAAGGGGACCTAACTTTAAAATCGAGCCTGGCCATTCAGGAGAGAAGTGAGGAAACTTTCTTTCACACAAAGGGTGGTGGAAATGTATCGCCAACAAAAAGCAGTCGACACTAACTAAATTAATAATTATAATTCTGAGGCCGATAGATTTTTGCGAGCCCAGGGTATGGAGCCAAGGCGGGGAATGGAGATACGAATCAAATTAGCCATAATCTCATCGAATGGCGGAAGAGGCTCGAGGGGCTGAATGGCCTCCTCCTGTGTTATGATGCCATGTTCTTATGTATACAAGTTACAGACATTGCCCATGAGTACACAAGTTGTGGTCAATGTCAGTGAGTACACAAGCTGTGGTCAGTGTGTGTGAGTACACAAGCTGTGGTCAGTGTGTGTGAGTACACAAGCTGTGGTCAGTGTGTGTGAGTACACAAGCTGTGGTCAGTGTGTGTGAGTACACAATCTGTGGTCAATGTGTGTGAGTACACAAGCTGTGGTCAGTGTGTGTGAGTACACAAGCTGTGGTCAGTGTGTGTGAGTACACAAGCTGTGGGTCAGTGTGTGTGAGGACACAAGCTGTGGTCAGTGTGTATGAGTACACAAGCTGTGGTCAGTGTGTGTGAGTACACAAGCTGTGGTCAGTGTGTGTGAGTACACAAGCTGTGGTCAGTGTGTGTGACTACACAATCTGTGGTCAATGTGTGTGAGTACACAAGCTGAAGTCAGAGTGTGTGAGTACACAAGCTGTGGTCAGTGTGTGTGAGTACACAAGCTGTGGGTCAGTGTGTGTGAGGACACAAGCTGTGGTCAGTGTGTATGAGTACACAAGCTGTGGTCAGTGTGTGTGAGTACACAAGCTGTGGTCAGTGTGTGTGAGTACACAAGCTGTGGTCAGTGTGTGTGAGTACACAATCTGTGGTCAGTGTCTGTGAGTACACAAGCTGTGGTCAGTGTCTGTGAGTACACAAGCTGTGGTCAGTGTGTGTGAGTACACAAGCTGTGGTCAGTGTCTATGAGTACACAAGCTGTGGTCAGTGTGTGTGAGTACACAAGCTGTAGTCAGTGTGTGAGAGTTCACAAGCTGTGGTCAGTGTCTGTGAGCACACAAGCTGTGGTCAGTGTCTGTGAGTACACAAGCTGTGGTAAGTGGGTGTGAGTACACAAGCTGGGTCAGTGTGTGTGAGTACACAAGCTGTGGTCAGTGTGTGTGAGGACACAAGCTGTGGTCAGTGTGTGTGAGTACACAAGCTGTGGTCAGTGTCTGTGAGTACACAAGCTGTGGTCAGTGTCTGTGAGTACACAAGCTGTGGTCAGTGTGTGTGAGTACACAAGCTGTGGTCAGTGTCTGTGAGTACACAAGCTGTGGTCAGTGTCTGTGAGTACACAAGCTGTAGTCAGTGTGTGAGAGTTCACAAGCTGTGGTCAGTGTCTGTGAGTACACAAGCTGTGGTCAGTGTCTGTGAGTATACAAGCTGTGGTCAGTGTCTGTGAGTACACAAGCTGTGGTCAGTGTGTGTGAGTACACAAGCTGTGGTCAGTGTGTGTGAGTACACAAGCTGTGGGCAGTGTGTGTGAGTACACAATCTGTGGTCAGTGTGTGTGAGTACACAAGCTGCGGTCAGTGTGTGTGAGTACACAAGCTGTGGTCAGTGTCTAGGAGTACACAAGCTGTGGTCAGTGTGTGTGAGTACACAAGCTGTGGTCAGTGGGTAGGAGTACACAAGATGTGGTCATGTGTGTGAGTACACAAGCTGTGGTCAGTGTCTGTGAGTACACAAGCTGTGGTCAGTGTGTGTGAGTACACAATCTGTGGTCAGTGTGTGAGAGTACACAAGCTGTGGTCAGTGTGTGTGAGTACACAAGCTGTGGTCAGTGTGTGTGAGTACACAATCTGTGGTCAGTGTGTGTGAGTACACAAGCTGTGGTCAGTGTCTGTGAGTGCACAAGCTGTGGTCAGTGTGTGTGAGGACACAAGCTGTGGTCAGTGTGTGTGAGTACACAATCTGTGGTCAGTATCTGTGAGTGCACAAGCTGTGGTCAGCGTGTGTGAGTACACAATCTGTGGTCAGTGTGTGTGAGTACACAAGCTGTGGTCAGTGTCTGTGAGTGCACAAGCTGTGGTCAGTGTGTGTGAGTACACAAGCTGTGGTCAGTGTGTGTGAGTACACAATCTGTGGTCAGAATCTGTGAGTGCACAAGCTGTGGTCAGTGTGTGTGAGTACACAATTTGTGGTCAGTATCTGTGAGTGCACAAGCTGTGGTCAGTGTGTATGAGTACACAAGCTGTGGTCAGTATCTGTGAGTACACAAGCTGTGGTCAGTGTCTGTGAGTACACAAGCTGTGGTCAGTGTGTGTGAGTACACAAGCTGTGGTCAGTGTCTGTGAGTGCACAAGCTGTGGTCAGTGTGTGTGAGTGCACAAGCTGTGGTCAGTGTGTGTGAGTACACAAGTTGTGGTCAGTGTGTGTGAGTACACAAGCTGCGGTCAGTGTGTGTGAGTACACAAGCTGTGGTCAGTGTCTAGGAGTACACAAGCTGTGGTCAGTGTGTGTGAGTACACAAGCTGTGGTCAGTGGGTATGAGGACACAAGATGTGGTCATGTGTGTGAGTACACAAGCTGTGGTCAGTGTGTGTGAGTACACAAGCTGTGGTCAGTGTGTGTGAGTACACACGCTGTCGACAGTGCCTGTGAGTACACAAGCTGTGGTCAGTGTCTGTGAGTACACAAGCTGTGGTAAGTGGGTGTGAGTACACAAGCTGGGTCAGTGTGTGTGAGTACACAAGCTGTGGTCAGTGTGTGTGAGGACACAAGCTGTGGTCAGTGTGTGTGAGTACACAAGCTGTGGTCAGTGTGTGTGAGTACACAATCTGTGGTCAATGTGTGTGAGTACACAAGCTGTGGTCAGTGTGTGTGAGTACACAATCTGTGGTCAATGTGTGTGAGTACACAAGCTGTGGTCAGTGTGTGTGAGTACACAAGCTGTGGTCAGTGTGTGTGAGTACACAAGCTGTGGGTCAGTGTGTGTGAGGACACAAGCTGTGGTCAGTGTGTATGAGTACACAAGCTGTGATCAGTGTGTGTGAGTACACAAGCTGTGGTCAGTGTGTGTGAGTACACAAGCTGTGGTCAGTGTGTGTGAGTACACAATCTGTGGTCAGTGTCTGTGAGTACACAAGCTGTGGTCAGTGTCTGTGAGTACACAAGCTGTGGTCAGTGTGTGTGAGTACACAAGCTGTGGTCAGTGTCTATGAGTACACAAGCTGTGGTCAGTGTGTGTGAGTACACAAGCTGTAGTCAGTGTGTGAGAGTTCACAAGCTGTGGTCAGTGTCTGTGAGTACACAAGCTGTGGTCAGTGTCTGTGAGTACACAAGCTGTGGTAAGTGGGTGTGAGTACACAAGCTGGGTCAGTGTGTGTGAGTACACAAGCTGTTGTCAGTGTGTGTGAGGACACAAGCTGTGGTCAGTGTGTGTGAGTACACAAGCTGTGGTCAGTGTCTGTGAGTACACAAGCTGTGGTCAGTGTCTGTGAGTACACAAGCTGTAGTCAGTGTGTGAGAGTTCACAAGCTGTGGTCAGTGTCTGTGAGTACACAAGCTGTGGTCAGTGTCTGTGAGTATACAAGCTGTGGTCAGTGTCTGTGAGTACACAAGCTGTGGTCAGTGTGTGTGAGTACACAAGCTGTGGTCAGTGTGTGTGAGTACACAAGCTGTGGGCAGTGTGTGTGAGTACACAATCTGTGGTCAGTGTGTGTGAGTACACAAGCTGTGGTCAGTGTCTAGGAGTACACAAGCTGTGGTCAGTGTGTGTGAGTACACAAGCTGTGGTCAGTGGGTAGGAGTACACAAGATGTGGTCATGTGTGTGAGTACACAAGCTGTGGTCAGTGTCTGTGAGTACACAAGCTGTGGTCAGTGTGTGTGAGTACACAATCTGTGGTCAGTGTGTGAGAGTACACAAGCTGTGGTCAGTGTGTGTGAGTACACAAGCTGTGGTCAGTGTGTGTGAGTACACAATCTGTGGTCAGTGTGTGTGAGTACACAAGCTGTGGTCAGTGTCTGTGAGTGCACAAGCTGTGGTCAGTGTGTGTGAGTACACAAGCTGTGGTCAGTGTGTGTGAGTACACAATCTGTGGTCAGTATCTGTGAGTGCACAAGCTGTGGTCAGTGTGTGTGAGTACACAAGCTGTGGTCAGTGTCTGTGAGTGCACAAGCTGTGGTCAGTGTGTGTGAGTACACAAGCTGTGGTCAGTGTGTGTGAGTACACAATCTGTGGTCTGTGTGTGTGAGTACACAAGCTGTGGTCAGTGTCTGTGAGTGCACAAGCTGTGGTCAGTGTGTGTGAGTACACAAGCTGTGGTCAGTGTGTGTGAGTACACAATCTGTGGTCAGTATCTGTGAGTGCACAAGCTGTGGTCAGTGTGTGTGAGTACACAATCTGTGGTCAGTATCTGTGAGTGCACAAGCTGTGGTCAGTGTGTGTGAGTACACAAGCTGTGGTCAGTATCTGTGAGTACACAAGCTGTGGTCAGTGTCTGTGAGTACACAAGCTGTGGTCAGTGTGTGTGAGTACACAAGCTGTGGTCAGTGTCTGTGAGTGCACAAGCTGTGGTCAGTGTGTGTGAGTGCACAAGCTGTGGTCAGTGTGTGTGAGTACACAAGTTGTGGTCAGTGTGTGTGAGTACACAAGCTGCGGTCAGTGTGTGTGAGTACACAAGCTGTGGTCAGTGTCTAGGAGTACACAAGCTGTGGTCAGTGTGTGTGAGTACACAAGCTGTGGTCAGTGGGTATGAGTACACAAGATGTGGTCATGTGTGTGAGTACACAAGCTGTGGTCAGTGTGTGTGAGTACACAAGCTGTGGTCAGTGTGTGTGAGTACACACGCTGTCGTCAGTGCCTGTGAGTACACAAGCTGTGGTCAGTGTGTGTGAGTACACAAGCTGTGGTCAGTGTCTGTGAGTACACAAGCTGTGGTCAGTGTCTGTGAGTACACAAGCTGTAGTCAGTGTGTGAGAGTTCACAAGCTGTGGTCAGTGTCTGTGAGTACACAAGCTGTGGTCAGTGTCTGTGAGTATACAAGCTGTGGTCAGTGTCTGTGAGTACACAAGCTGTGGTCAGTGTGTGTGAGTACACAAGCTGTGGTCAGTGTGTGTGAGTACACAAGCTGTGGGCAGTGTGTGTGAGTACACAATCTGTGGTCAGTGTGTGTGAGTACACAAGCTGCGGTCAGTGTGTGTGAGTACACAAGCTGTGGTCAGTGTCTAGGAGTACACAAGCTGTGGTCAGTGTGTGTGAGTACACAAGCTGTGGTCAGTGGGTAGGAGTACACAAGATGTGGTCATGTGTGTGAGTACACAAGCTGTGGTCAGTGTCTGTGAGTACACAAGCTGTGGTCAGTGTGTGTGAGTACACAATCTGTGGTCAGTGTGTGAGAGTACACAAGCTGTGGTCAGTGTGTGTGAGTACACAAGCTGTGGTCAGTGTGTGTGAGTACACAATCTGTGGTCAGTGTGTGTGAGTACACAAGCTGTGGTCAGTGTCTGTGAGTGCACAAGCTGTGGTCAGTGTGTGTGAGGACACAAGCTGTGGTCAGTGTGTGTGAGTACACAATCTGTGGTCAGTATCTGTGAGTGCACAAGCTGTGGTCAGCGTGTGTGAGTACACAATCTGTGGTCAGTGTGTGTGAGTACACAAGCTGTGGTCAGTGTCTGTGAGTGCACAAGCTGTGGTCAGTGTGTGTGAGTACACAAGCTGTGGTCAGTGTGTGTGAGTACACAATCTGTGGTCAGAATCTGTGAGTGCACAAGCTGTGGTCAGTGTGTGTGAGTACACAATTTGTGGTCAGTATCTGTGAGTGCACAAGCTGTGGTCAGTGTGTATGAGTACACAAGCTGTGGTCAGTATCTGTGAGTACACAAGCTGTGGTCAGTGTGTGTGAGTACAAAGCTGTGGTCAGTGTCTGTGAGTGCACAAGCTGTGGTCAGTGTGTGTGAGTGCACAAGCTGTGGTCAGTGTGTGTGAGTACACAAGTTGTGGTCAGTGTGTGTGAGTACACAAGCTGCGGTCAGTGTGTGTGAGTACACAAGCTGTGGTCAGTGTCTAGGAGTACACAAGCTGTGGTCAGTGTGTGTGAGTACACAAGCTGTGGTCAGTGGGTATGAGGACACAAGATGTGGTCATGTGTGTGAGTACACAAGCTGTGGTCAGTGTGTGTGAGTACACAAGCTGTGGTCAGTGTGTGTGAGTACACACGCTGTCGACAGTGCCTGTGAGTACACAAGCTGTGGTCAGTGTCTGTGAGTACACAAGCTGTGGTAAGTGGGTGTGAGTACACAAGCTGGGTCAGTGTGTGTGAGTACACAAGCTGTGGTCAGTGTGTGTGAGGACACAAGCTGTGGTCAGTGTGTGTGAGTACACAAGCTGTGGTCAGTGTGTGTGAGTACACAATCTGTGGTCAATGTGTGTGAGTACACAAGCTGTGGTCAGTGTGTGTGAGTACACAATCTGTGGTCAATGTGTGTGAGTACACAAGCTGTGGTCAGTGTGTGTGAGTACACAAGCTGTGGTCAGTGTGTGTGAGTACACAATCTGTGGTCAGAATCTGTGAGTGCACAAGCTGTGGTCAGTGTGTGTGAGTACACAATTTGTGGTCAGTATCTGTGAGTGCACAAGCTGTGGTCAGTGTGTATGAGTACACAAGCTGTGGTCAGTATCTGTGAGTACACAAGCTGTGGTCAGTGTGTGTGAGTACAAAGCTGTGGTCAGTGTCTGTGAGTGCACAAGCTGTGGTCAGTGTGTGTGAGTGCACAAGCTGTGGTCAGTGTGTGTGAGTACACAAGTTGTGGTCAGTGTGTGTGAGTACACAAGCTGCGGTCAGTGTGTGTGAGTACACAAGCTGTGGTCAGTGTCTAGGAGTACACAAGCTGTGGTCAGTGTGTGTGAGTACACAAGCTGTGGTCAGTGGGTATGAGGACACAAGATGTGGTCATGTGTGTGAGTACACAAGCTGTGGTCAGTGTGTGTGAGTACACAAGCTGTGGTCAGTGTGTGTGAGTACACACGCTGTCGACAGTGCCTGTGAGTACACAAGCTGTGGTCAGTGTCTGTGAGTACACAAGCTGTGGTAAGTGGGTGTGAGTACACAAGCTGGGTCAGTGTGTGTGAGTACACAAGCTGTGGTCAGTGTGTGTGAGGACACAAGCTGTGGTCAGTGTGTGTGAGTACACAAGCTGTGGTCAGTGTGTGTGAGTACACAATCTGTGGTCAATGTGTGTGAGTACACAAGCTGTGGTCAGTGTGTGTGAGTACACAATCTGTGGTCAATGTGTGTGAGTACACAAGCTGTGGTCAGTGTGTGTGAGTACACAAGCTGTGGTCAGTGTGTGTGAGTACACAAGCTGTGGGTCAGTGTGTGTGAGGACACAAGCTGTGGTCAGTGTGTATGAGTACACAAGCTGTGATCAGTGTGTGTGAGTACACAAGCTGTGGTCAGTGTGTGTGAGTACACAAGCTGTGGTCAGTGTGTGTGAGTACACAATCTGTGGTCAGTGTCTGTGAGTACACAAGCTGTGGTCAGTGTCTGTGAGTACACAAGCTGTGGTCAGTGTGTGTGAGTACACAAGCTGTGGTCAGTGTCTATGAGTACACAAGCTGTGGTCAGTGTGTGTGAGTACACAAGCTGTAGTCAGTGTGTGAGAGTTCACAAGCTGTGGTCAGTGTCTGTGAGTACACAAGCTGTGGTCAGTGTCTGTGAGTACACAAGCTGTGGTAAGTGGGTGTGAGTACACAAGCTGGGTCAGTGTGTGTGAGTACACAAGCTGTTGTCAGTGTGTGTGAGGACACAAGCTGTGGTCAGTGTGTGTGAGTACACAAGCTGTGGTCAGTGTCTGTGAGTACACAAGCTGTGGTCAGTGTCTGTGAGTACACAAGCTGTAGTCAGTGTGTGAGAGTTCACAAGCTGTGGTCAGTGTCTGTGAGTACACAAGCTGTGGTCAGTGTCTGTGAGTATACAAGCTGTGGTCAGTGTCTGTGAGTACACAAGCTGTGGTCAGTGTGTGTGAGTACACAAGCTGTGGTCAGTGTGTGTGAGTACACAAGCTGTGGGCAGTGTGTGTGAGTACACAATCTGTGGTCAGTGTGTGTGAGTACACAAGCTGTGGTCAGTGTCTAGGAGTACACAAGCTGTGGTCAGTGTGTGTGAGTACACAAGCTGTGGTCAGTGGGTAGGAGTACACAAGATGTGGTCATGTGTGTGAGTACACAAGCTGTGGTCAGTGTCTGTGAGTACACAAGCTGTGGTCAGTGTGTGTGAGTACACAATCTGTGGTCAGTGTGTGAGAGTACACAAGCTGTGGTCAGTGTGTGTGAGTACACAAGCTGTGGTCAGTGTGTGTGAGTACACAATCTGTGGTCAGTGTGTGTGAGTACACAAGCTGTGGTCAGTGTCTGTGAGTGCACAAGCTGTGGTCAGTGTGTGTGAGTACACAAGCTGTGGTCAGTGTGTGTGAGTACACAATCTGTGGTCAGTATCTGTGAGTGCACAAGCTGTGGTCAGTGTGTGTGAGTACACAAGCTGTGGTCAGTGTCTGTGAGTACACAAGCTGTGGTCAGTGTGTGTGAGTACACAAGCTGTGGTCAGTGTGTGTGAGTACACAATCTGTGGTCTGTGTGTGTGAGTACACAAGCTGTGGTCAGTGTCTGTGAGTGCACAAGCTGTGGTCAGTGTGTGTGAGTACACAAGCTGTGGTCAGTGTGTGTGAGTACACAATCTGTGGTCAGTATCTGTGAGTGCACAAGCTGTGGTCAGTGTGTGTGAGTACACAATCTGTGGTCAGTATCTGTGAGTGCACAAGCTGTGGTCAGTGTGTGTGAGTACACAAGCTGTGGTCAGTATCTGTGAGTACACAAGCTGTGGTCAGTGTCTGTGAGTACACAAGCTGTGGTCAGTGTGTGTGAGTACACAAGCTGTGGTCAGTGTCTGTGAGTGCACAAGCTGTGGTCAGTGTGTGTGAGTGCACAAGCTGTGGTCAGTGTGTGTGAGTACACAAGTTGTGGTCAGTGTGTGTGAGTACACAAGCTGCGGTCAGTGTGTGTGAGTACACAAGCTGTGGTCAGTGTCTAGGAGTACACAAGCTGTGGTCAGTGTGTGTGAGTACACAAGCTGTGGTCAGTGGGTATGAGTACACAAGATGTGGTCATGTGTGTGAGTACACAAGCTGTGGTCAGTGTGTGTGAGTACACAAGCTGTGGTCAGTGTGTGTGAGTACACACGCTGTCGTCAGTGCCTGTGAGTACACAAGCTGTGGTCAGTGTGTGTGAGTACACAAGCTGTGGTCAGTGTGTGTGAGTACACAAGCTGTGGTCAGTGTGTGTGAGTGCACAAGCTGTGGTCAGTGTGTGTGAGTACACAAGCTGTGATCAGTGTGTGTGAGTACGCAAGCTGTGGTCAGTGTGTGTGAGTACACAAGCTGTGGTCAGTGTGTGTGAGGACACAAACTGTGATCAGTGTGTGTGAGTACACAAGCTGTGGTCAGTGTGTGTGAGTACACCAGCTGTGGTCAGTGTGTGTGAGGACACAAGCTGTCGTCATTGTGTGTGAGTACACAAGCTGTGGTCAGTGTGTGTGAGTACACAATCTGTGGTCAGTGTCTGTGAGTACACAAGCTGTGGTCAGCATGTGTGAGTACACAAGCTGTGGTCAGTGTGTGTGAGTACACAATCTGTGGTCAGTGTCAGTGAGTACACAAGCTGTGGTCAGTGTGTGTGAGTACACAAGCTGTGGTCAGTGTGTGAGTACAAAAGTTGTGGTCAGTGTGTGTGAGTACACAAGCTGCGGTCAGTGTGTGTGAGTACACAAGCTGTGGTCAGTGTCTAGGAGTACACAAGGTGTGGTCAGTGTGTGTGAGTACACAAGCTGTGGTCAGTGGGTATGAGTACACAAGATGTGGTCATGTGTGTGAGTACACAAGCTGTGGTCAGTGTGTGTGAGTACACAAGCTGTGGTCAGTGTGTGTGAGTACACACGCTGTAGTCAGTGCCTGTGAGTACACAAGCTGTGGTCAGTGTGTGTGAGTACACAAGCTGTGATCAGTGTGTGTGAGTACGCAAGCTGTGGTCAGTGTGTGTGAGTACACAAGCTGTGGTCAGTGTGTGTGAGTACACAAGCTGTGGTCAGTGTGTGTGAGTACACAAGCTGTGGTCAGTGTGTGTGAGTGCACAAGCTGTGGTCAGTGTGTGTGAGTACACAAGCTGTGATCAGTGTGTGTGAGTACGCAAGCTGTGGTCAGTGTGTGTGAGTACACAAGCTGTGGTCAGTGTGTGTGAGTACACAAGCTGTGATCAGTGTGTGTGAGTACACAAGCTGTGGTCAGTGTGTGTGAGTCCACTAGCTGTGGTCAGTGTGTGTGAGTACACAAGCTGTGGTCAGTGTGTGTGAGTACACAAGCTGTGGTCAGTGTGTGTGAGTACACAAGCTGTGGTCAGTGTGTGTGAGTACACAAGCTGTCGTCATTGTGTGTGAGTACACAAGCTGTGGTCAGTGTGTGTGAGTACACAAGCTGTGGTCAGTGTGTGTGAGGACACAAGCTGTGGTCAGTGTGTGTGAGTACACAAGCTGTGGTCAGTGTGCGTGAGGACACAAGCTGTGGTCAGTGTGTGTGAGTCCACAAGCTGTGGTCGGTGTCAGTGAGTGCACAAGCTGTGGTCAGTGTCTGTGAGTGCACAAGCTGTGGTCAGTGTGTGTGAGTACACAAGCTGTTGTCAATGTGTGGGAGTACACATGCTGGGTCAGTGTGTGTGCGTACACAAGCTGTGGTCAGTGTGTGAGAGTTCACAAGCTGTGGTCAGTGTCTGTGAGTACACAAGCTGTGGTCAGTATCTGTGAGTACACAAGCTGTGGTCAGTGTCTGTGAGTACACAAGCTGTGGTCAGTGTGTGTGAGTACACAAGCTGTGGTCAGTGTCTGTGAGTGCACAAGCTGTGGTCAGTGTGTGTGAGTGCACAAGCTGTGGTCAGTGTGTGTGAGTACACAAGTTGTGGTCAGTGTGTGTGAGTACACAAGCTGCGGTCAGTGTGTGTGAGTACACAAGCTGTGGTCAGTGTCTAGGAGTACACAAGCTGTGGTCAGTGTGTGTGAGTACACAAGCTGTGGTCAGTGGGTATGAGTACACAAGATGTGGTCATGTGTGTGAGTACACAAGCTGTGGTCAGTGTGTGTGAGTACACAAGCTGTGGTCAGTGTGTGTGAGTACACACGCTGTCGTCAGTGCCTGTGAGTACACAAGCTGTGGTCAGTGTGTGTGAGTACACAAGCTGTGATCAGTGTGTGTGAGTACACAAGCTGTGGTCAGTGTGTGTGAGTGCACAAGCTGTGGTCAGTGTGTGTGAGTACACAAGCTGTGGTCAGTGTGTGTGAGTACACAAGCTGTGGTCAGTGTGTGTGAGGACACAAACTGTGATCAGTGTGTGTGAGTACACAAGCTGTGGTCAGTGTGTGTGAGTACACCAGCTGTGGTCAGTGTGTGTGAGTACACAAGCTGTGGTCAATGTGTGTGAGTACATAAGCTGTCGTCATTGTGTGTGAGTACACAAGCTGTGGTCAGTGTGTGTGAGTACACAATCTGTGGTCAGTGTCTGTGAGTACACAAGCTGTGGTCAGCATGTGTGAGTACACAAGCTGTGGTCAGTGTGTGTGAGTACACAATCTGTGGTCAGTGTCAGTGAGTACACAAGCTGTGGTCAGTGTGTGTGAGTACACTAGCTGTGGTCAGTGTGTGAGTACAAAAGTTGTGGTCAGTGTGTGTGAGTACACAAGCTGCGGTCAGTGTGTGTGAGTACACAAGCTGTGGTCAGTGTCAAGGAGTACACAAGGTGTGGTCAGTGTGTGTGAGTACACAAGATGTGGTCAGTGGGTATGAGTGCACAAGATGTGGTCATGTGTGTGAGTACACAAGCTGTGGTCAGTGTGTGTGAGTACACAAGCTGTGGTCAGTGTGTGTGAGTACACACGCTGTAGTCAGTGCCTGTGAGTACACAAGCTGTGGTCAGTGTGTGTGAGTACACAAGCTGTGATCAGTGTGTGTGAGTACACAAGCTGTGATCAGTGTGTGTGAGTACACAAGCTGTGGTCAGTGTGTGTGAGTACACAAGCTGTGGTCAGTGTGTGTGAGTACACAAGCTGTGGTCAGTGTGTGTGAGTGCACAAGCTGTGGTCAGTGTGTGTGAGTACACAAGCTGTGATCAGTGTGTGTGAGTACGCAAGCTGTGGTCAGTGTGTGTGAGTACACAAGCTGTGGTCAGTGTGTGTGAGTACACAAGCTGTGGTCAGTGTGTGTGAGTACACAAGCTGTGGTCAGTGTGTGTGAGTACACAAGCTGTGGTCAGTGTGTGTGAGTACACTAGCTGTGGTCAGTGTGTGTGAGTACACAAGCTGTGGTCAGTGTGTGTGAGTACACAAGCTGTGGTCAGTGTGTGTGAGTACACAAGCTGTGGTCAGTGTGTGTGAGTACACAAGCTGTGGTCAGTGTGTGTGAGTACACAAGCTGTGGTCAGTGTGTGTGAGGACACAAGCTGTGGTCAGTGTGTGTGAGTACACAAGCTGTGGTCAGTGTGCGTGAGGACACAAGCTGTGGTCAGTGTGTGTGAGTCCACAAGCTGTGGTCAGTGTCAGTGAGTGCACAAGTTGTGGTCAGTGTGTGTGCGTACACAAGCTGTGGTCATTGTGTGTGAGTACACAAGCTGTGGTCAGTGTGTGCGAGTACACAAGCTGTGGTCAGTGTCTGTGAGCACACAAGATGTGGTCAGTGTGTGTGCGTACACAAGCTGTGGTCAGTGTGTGTGAGTACACAAGCTGTGGTCAGCGTGTGTGAGTACACAAGCTGTGGTCAGCGTGTGTGAGTACGCAATCTGTGGTCAGTGTGTGTGAGTACACAAGCTGTGGTCAGTGTGTGTGAGTGCACAAGCTATGGTCAGTGTCTGTGAGTACGCAATCTGTGGTCAGTGTCTGTGAGTACACAAGCTGTGGTCAGCGTGTGTGAGTACACAATCTGTGGTACGTGTCAGTGAGTACACAAGCTGTGGTCAGTGTCTGTGAGTGCACAAGCTGTGGTCAGTGTGTGTGAGTACACAAGCTGTTGTCAATGTGTGGGAGTAAACAAGCTGGGTCAGTGTGTGTGCGTACACAAGCTGTGGTCAGTGTGTGAGAGTTCACAAGCTGTGGTCAGTGTCTGTGAGTACACAAGCTGTGGTCAGTGTCTGTGAGTACACAATCTGTTGTCAGTGTCTGTGAGTACACAAGCTGTGGTCAGTGTGTGTGAGTACACAATCTGTGGTCAGTGTGTTTGAGTACACAATTTGTGGTCAGTGTCTGTGAGTACAAAATCTGTGGTCAGTATCTGTGAGCACACAAGCTGTGGTCAGCATGTGTGAGTACACAAGCTGTGGTCAGTGTGTGTGAGTACACAAGCTGTGGTCAGTGTGTGTGAGGACACAAGATAGGGTCAGTGTGTGTGAGTACACAAGTTGTGGTCAGTGTGTGTGAGTACACAAGCTGTGGTCAGCGTGTGTGAGTACACAATCTGTGGTCAGTGTGTGTGAGTACACAATCTGTGGTCAGTGTCTGTGAGTACACAAGCTGTGGTCAGCATGTGTGAGTACACAATCTGTGGTCAGTGTCAGTGAGTACACAAGCTGTGGTCAGTGTGTGTGAGTAAACAAGCTGTGGTCAGTGTCTGTGAGTACACAAGCTGTGGTCAGTGTCTGTGAGTGCACAAGCTGTGGTCAGTGGGTGTGAGTACACAAGCTGTGGTCAGTGTCTGTGAGTACACAAGCTGTGGTCAGTGTCTGTGAGTACACAAGCTGTGGTCAGTGTGTGTGAGTACACAAGCTGTTGTCAATGTGTGGGAGTACACAAGCTGTGGTCAGTGTGTGTGAGTACACAAGCTGTGGTCAGCGTGTGTGCGTACACAAGCTGTGGTCAGTGTGTGTGAGTACAGAAGCTGTGGTCAATGTTTGGGAGTACACAAGCTGTGGTCAGTGTGTGTGAGTACACAAGCTGTGGTCAGTGTGTGTGCGTACACAAGATGTGGTCAGTGTGTGTGAGTACACAAGCTGTGGTCAGTGTGTGTGAGTACACAAGCTGTGGTCAATGTGTGCGAGTATACAAGCTGTGGTCAGTGTGTGTGAGTACACAAGCTGTGTTCAGTGTGTGTGAGTACACAAGCTGTGGTCAGTGTGTGTGAGTACACAAGCTGTGGTCAGTGTGTGTGAGTGCACAAGCTGTGGTAAGTGGGTGTGAGTACACAAGCTGTGGTCAGTGTGTGTGCGTACACAAGCTGTGGTCAGTGTGTGTGAGTTCACAAGCTGTGGTCAGTGTCTGTGAGTACACAAGCTGTGGTCAGTGTCAGTGAGTACACAAGCTGTGGTCAGCGTGTGTGAGTACACAAGCTGTGGTCAGTGTCTATGAGTACACAGGCTGTGGTCAGTGTGTGTGAGTGCACAAGCTGTGGTCAGTGGGTATGAGTACACAAGCTGTGGTCATGTGTGTGAGTACACAAGCTGTGGTCAGTGTGTGTGAGTACACAAGCTGTGGTCAGAGTGTATGAGTACACAAGCTGTGGTCAGTGTGTGTGAGTACACAAGCTGTGGTCAGTGTGTGTAAGTACACAAGCTGTGGTCAGTGTGTGTGAGTGCACAAGCTGTGGTCAGTGTCAATGAGTACACAAGCTGTGGTCAGTGTGTGTGAGTACACAAGCTGTGGTCAGTGTGTGTGAGTACACAAGCTGTGGTCAGTGTGTGTGAGCACACAAGCTGTGGTCAGTGTGTGTGAGTACACAATCTGTGGTCAGTGTGTGTGAGTGCACAAGCTGTGGTCAGTGTCTGTGAGTGCACAAGCTGTGGTCAGCGTGTGTGAGTACACAAGCTGTGGTCAGTGTGTGAGTACACAATCTGTGATCAATGTGTGTGAGTACACAAGTTGTGGTCAGTGTCTGTGAGTACACAAGCTGTGGTCAGTGTGTGTGAGCACACAAGCTGTGGTCAGTGTGTGTGAGTACACAATCTGTGGTCAGTGTGTGTGAGTACACAAGCTGTGGTCAGTGCCTGTGAGTGCACAAGCTGTGGTCAGCATGTGTGAGTACACAAGCTGTGGTCAGTGTGTGAGTACACAATCTGTGATCAATGTGTGTGAGTACACAAGCTGTGGTCAGTGTGTGAGTACACAAGCTGTGGTCAGTGTGTGTGAGTACACAAGTTGTGGTCAGTGTCTGTGAGTACACAAGCTGTGGTCAGTGTGTGTGAGTACACAAGCTGTGGTCAGTGTCTGTGAGTACACAAGCTGTGGTCAGTGTGTGTGAGTACACAAGCTGTGGTCAGTGTCTGTGAGTACACAAGCTGTGGTCAATGTGTGGGAGTACACAAGCTGTGGTCAGTGTGTGTGAGTACATAAGCTGTGGTCAGTGTCAGTGAGTGCACAAGTTGTGGTCAGTGTGTGTGAGTCCACAAGCTGTGGTCAGTGTCTGTGAGTACACAAGCTGTGGTCAATGTGTGGGAGTACACAAGCTGTGGTCAGTGTGTGTGAGTACACAAGCTGTGGTCAGTGTGTGTGAGTACACAAGCTGTGGTCAATGTGTGGGAATACACAAGCTGTGGTCAGTGTGTGTGAGTACACAAGCTGTGGTCAGTGTGTGTGAGTACACAAGTTGTGTTCAGTGTGTGTGAGTACACAAGCTGTGGTCAGTGTATGAGAGTACACAAGCTGTGGTCTGTGTGTGTGAGTACACAAGCTGTGGTCAGCGTGTGTGAGTACACAAGCTGTGGTCAGTGTGTGTGAGTGCACAAGCTGTGGTCAGTGTCAATGAGTACACAAGCTGTGGTCAGTGTGTGTGAGTACACAAGCTGTGGTCAGTGTGTGTGAGTACACAAGCTGTGGTCAGTGTGTGTGAGCACACAAGCTGTGGTCAGTGTGTGTGAGTACACAAGCTGTGGTCAGTGTCTGTGAGTACACAAGCTGTGGTCAATGTGTGGGAGTACACAAGCTGTGGTCAGTGTGTGTGAGTACACAAGCTGTGGTCAGTGTGTGTGAGTACACAAGTTGTGTTCAGTGTGTGTGAGTACACAAGCTGTGGTCAGTGTGTGAGAGTACACAAGCTGTGGTCTGTGTGTGTGAGTACACAAGCTGTGGTCAGTGTGTGTGAGTACACAAGCTGTGGTCAGTGTCTGGGAGTGCACAAGCTGAGGTCAGTGTCTGTGAGTACACAAGCTGTGGTCAGTGTCTGTGAGTACACAAGCTGTGGTCAGTGTCTGTGAGTACACAAGCTGTGGTCAGTGTATATGAATACACAAGCTGTGGTCAGTGTGTGTGAGTGCACAAGCTGTGGTCAGTGTCCGTGAGTACACAAGCTGTGGTCAGTGTGTGTGAGTACACAAGCTGGGTCAGTGTGTGTGAGTACACAAGCTGTGGTCAGTGTCCGTGAGTACACAAGCTGTGGTCAGTGTGTGTGAGTACACAAGCTGGGTCAGTGTGTGTGAGTACACAAGCTGGGTCAGTGTGTGTGAGTACACAAGCTGTGGTCAGTGTCTGTGAGTACACAAGCTGGGTCAGTGTGTGTGAGTACACAAGCTGTGGTCAGTGTGTGTGAGTACACAAGCTGGGTCAGTGTGTGTGAGTACACAAGCTGTGGTCAGTGTCTGTGAGTACACAAGCTGGGTCAGTGTGTGTGAATACACAAGCTGTGGTCAGTGTGTGTGCGTGCACAAGCTGTGGTCAGTGTCCGTGAGTACACAAGCTGTGGTCAGTGTGTGAGTACACAATCTGTGATCAGTGTGTGTGAGTACACAAGCTGTGGTCAGTGTGTGAGTACACAAGCTGTGGTCAGTGTGTGTGAGTACACAAGTTGTGGTCAGTGTCTGTGAGTACACAAGCTGTGGTCAGTGTGTGTGAGTACACAAGCTGTGGTCAGTGTGTGGAGTACACAAGCTGTGGTCAGTGTGTGTGAGTGCACAAGCTGTGGTCAGTGTCAATGAGTACACAAGCTGTGGTCAATGTGTGGGAGTACACAAGCTGTGGTCAGTGTCAGTGAGTGCACAAGTTGTGGTCAGTGTGTGTGAGTACACAATCTGTGGTCACTGTGTGTGAGTACACAATCTGTGGTCAGTGTCTGTGAGTACACAAGCTGTGGTCAATGTGTGGGAGTACACAAGCTGTGGTCAGTGTGTGTGAGTACACAAGCTGTGGTCAGTGTGTGTGAGTACACAAGCTGTGGTCAATGTGTGGGAGTACACAAGCTGTGGTCAGTGTGTGTGAGTACACAAGTTGTGTTCAGTGTGTGTGAGTACACAAGCTGTGGTCAGTGTGTGAGAGTACACAAGCTGTGGTCAGTGTGTGTGAGTACACAAGCTGTGGTCAGCGTGTGTGAGTACACAAGCTGTGGTCAGTGTGTGTGAGTACACAAGTTGTGTTCAGTGTGTGTGAGTACACAAGCTGTGGTCAGTGTGTGAGAGTACACAAGCTGTGGTCAGTGTGTGTGAGTACACAAGCTGTGGTCAGCGTGTGTGAGTACACAAGCTGTGGTCAGTGTCTGTGAGTACACAAGCTGTGGTCAGCGTGTGTGAGTACACAATCTGTGGTCAGTGTCAGTGAGTACACAAGCTGTGGTCAGTGTGTGTGAGTACACAATCTGTGGTCAGTGTGTGTGAGTACACAATCTGTGGTCAGTGTCTGTCAGTACACAAGCTGTGGTCAGTGTGTGTGAGTACACAAGCTGTGGTCAGTGTGTGTGAGTACACAAGCTGTGGTCAGTGTCTGGGAGTGCACAAGCTGAGGTCAGTGTCTGTGAGTACACAAGCTGTGGTCAGTGTCTGTGAGGACACAAGCTGTGGTCAGTGTCTGTGAGGACACAAGCTGTGGTCAGTGTCTGTGAGTACACAAGCTGTGGTCAGTGTATATGAATACACAAGCTGTGGTCAGTGTGTGTGAGTGCACAAGCTGTGGTCAGTGTCCGTGAGTACACAAGCTGTGGTCAGTGTGTGTGAGTACACAAGCTGGGTCAGTGTGTGTGAGTACACAAGCTGTGGTCAGTGTCTGTGAGTACACAAGCTGTGGTCAGTGTCTGTGAGTACACAAGCTGGGTCAGTGTGTGTGAGTACACAAGCTGTGGTCAGTGTCAGTGAGTACACAAGCTGGGTCAGTGTGTGTGAGTACACAAGCTGTGGTCAGTGTGTGTGAGTACACAAGCTGGGTCAGTGTCTGTGAGTACACAAGCTGTGGTCAGTGTGTGTGCACACAATCTGTGATCAGTGTGTGTGAGTACACAAGCTGTGGTCAGTGTGTGTGCATACAAGTTGTGTTCAGTGTGTGTGAGTACACAAGCTGTGGTCAGTGTCAGTGAGTACAGAAGCTGTGGTCAGTGTGCATGAGTACACAAGCTGTGGTCAGTGTCTGTGAGTACATAAGCTGTGGTCAGTGTGTGAGAGTTCACAAGCTGTGATCAGGGTGTGTGAGTACACAAGCTGTGGTAAGTGTGTGTGAGTACACAAGCTGTGGTCAGTGTGTGTGAGTAAACAAGCTGTGGTCAGTGTGTGTGAGCACACAAGCTGTGGTCAGTGTGTGTGAGTACACAAGCTGTGGTCAGTGTCTGTGAGTACACAAGTTGAGGTCAGTGTATGTGAGTACACAAGCTGTGGTCAGTGTGTGTGAGTACACAAGTTGTGGTCAGTGTCAATGAGTACACAAGCTGTGGTCAGTGTGTGAGAGTACACAAGCTTTGGTCAGTGTCTATGAGTACACAAGCTGTGGTTAGTGTGTATGAGTACGCAATCTGTGGTCAGTGTGTGTGAGTACACAAGCTGTGGTCAGTGTGTGTGAGGACACAAGCTGTGGTCAGTGTGTGAGTACACAAGCTGTGGTCAGTGTCTGTGAGTACACAAGCTGTGGTCAGTGTCAGCGAGTACACAAGCTGTGGTCAGTGTGTATGAGTACACAAGCTGTGGTCAGCGTCTGTGAGTACACAAGCTGTGGTCAGTGTGTGTGAGTGCACAAGCTGTGGTCAGTGTGTGTGAGTACACAACCTGTGGTCAGTGTGTGTTTGAGTACACAAGCTATGGTCAGTGTGTGTGAGTACACAAGCTGTGGTCATTGTGTATGAGTGCACAAGCTGTGGTCAGTGTGTGTGAGTACACAAGCTGTGGTCAGTGTGTGTGAGGACACAAGCTGTGGTCAGTGTCAGCGAGTACACAAGCTGTGGTCAGTGTGTATGAGTACACAAGCTGTGGTCAGTGTCAGTGAGTACACAAGCTGTGATCAGTGTGTGTGAGTACACAAGCTGTGGTCAGTGTCTGTGAGTACACAAGCTGTGGTCAGCGTCGTGTGTGCACAAGTTGTGGTCAGTGTATGTGAGTACACAAGCTGTGGTCAGTGTGTGTGAGTAAACAAGCTGTGATCAGTGTCAATGAGTACACAAGCTGTGGTCAGTGTGTGAGAGTGCACAAGCTTTGGTCAGTGTCTATGTGTACACAAGCTGTGGTTAGTGTGTATGAGTACGCAATCTGTGGTCAGTGTCTGTGAGTACACAAGCTGTGGTCAGCGTCTGTGAGTACACAAGTTGTGGTCAGTGTATGTGAGTACACAAGCTGTGGTCAGTGTGTGTTTGAGTACACAAGCTGTGGTCAGTGTATGTGAGTACACAAGCTGTGGTCAGTGTCTGCGAGCACACAAGTTGTGGTCAGTGTATGTGAGCACACAAGCTGTGGTCAGTGTGTGTTTGAGTACACAAGCTGTGGTCAGTGTGTGTGAGAACACAAGCTGTGGTCAGTGTCTGTGAGTACACAAGCTGGGTCAGTGTGTGTGAGTACACAAGCTGTGGTCAGTGTCCGTGAGTACACAAGCTGTGGTCAGTGTGTGTGAGTACACAAGCTGGGTCAGTGTGTGTGAGTACACAAGCTGTGGTCAGTGTGTGTGAGTACACAATCTGTGGTCAGTGTCTGTGAGTACACAATCTGTGGTCAGTATCTGTGAGTGCACAAGCTGTGGTCAGCGTGTGTGAGTACACAAGCTGGGTCAGTGTGTGTGAGTACACAAGCTGTGGTCAGTGTCTGTGAGTACACAAGCTGGGTCAGTGTGTGTGAGTGCACAAGCTGTGGTCAGTGTGTGTGAGTACACAAGCTGGGTCAGTGTGTGTGAGTACACAAGCTGTGGTCAGTGTCTGTGAGTACACAAGCTGGGTCAGTGTGTGTGAATACACAAGCTGTGGTCAGTGTGTGTGAGTGCACAAGCTGTGGTCAGTGTCCGTGAGTACACAAGCTGTGGTCAGTGTGTGTGAGTACACAAGCTGTGGTCAGTGTGTGTGAGTGCACAAGCTGTGGTCAGTGTGTGTGAGTACACAAGCTGTGGTCAGTGTGTGAGTACACAATCTGTGATCAGTGTGTGTGAGTACACAAGCTGTGGTCAGTGTGTGAGTACACAAGCTGTGGTCAGTGTGTGTGAGTACACAAGTTGTGGTCAGTGTCTGTGAGTACACAAGCTGTGGTCAGTGTGTGTGAGTACACAAGCTGTGGTCAGTGTGTGGAGTACACAAGCTGTGGTCAGTGTGTGTGAGTGCACAAGCTGTGGTCAGTGTCAATGAGTACACAAGCTGTGGTCAATGTGTGGGAGTACACAAGCTGTGGTCAGTGTCAGTGAGTGCACAAGTTGTGGTCAGTGTTTGTGAGTACACAATCTGTGGTCACTGTGTGTGAGTACACAATCTGTGGTCAGTGTCTGTGAGTACACAAGCTGTGGTCAATGTGTGGGAGTACACAAGCTGTGGTCAGTGTGTGTGAGGACACAAGCTGTGGTCAGTGTGTGTGAGTACACAAGCTGTGGTCAATGTGTGGGAGTACACAAGCTGTGGTCAGTGTGTGTGAGTACACAAGCTGTGGTCAGTGTGTGTGAGTACACAAGTTGTGTTCAGTGTGTGTGAGTACACAAGCTGTGGTCAGTGTGTGAGAGTACACAAGCTGTGGTCAGTGTGTGTGAGTACACAAGCTGTGGTCAGCGTGTGTGAGTACACAAGCTGTGGTCAGTGTCTGTGAGTACACAAGCTGTGGTCAGCGTGTGTGAGTACACAATCTGTGGTCAGTGTCAGTGAGTACACAAGCTGTGGTCAGTGTGTGTGAGTACACAATCTGTGGTCAGTGTGTGTGAGTACACAATCTGTGGTCAGTGTCTGTCAGTACACAAGCTGTGGTCAGTGTGTGTGAGTACACAAGCTGTGGTCAGTGTGTGTGAGTGCACAAGCTGTGGTCAGTGTCCGTGAGTACACAAGCTGTGGTCAGTGTGTGTGAGTACACAAGCTGTGGTCAGTGTCTGTGAGTACACAAGCTGTGGTCAGTGTCTGTGAGTACACAAGCTGGGTCAGTGTGTGTGAGTACACAAGCTGTGGTCAGTGTCAGTGAGTACACAAGCTGGGTCAGTGTGCGTGAGTACACAAGCTGTGGTCAGTGTGTGTGAGTACACAAGCTGGGTCAGTGTCTGTGAGTACACAAGCTGTGGTCAGTGTGTGTGCACACAATCTGTGATCAGTGTGTGTGAGTACACAAGCTGTGGTCAGTGTGTGTGCATCCAGGTTGTGTTCAGTGTGTGTGAGTACACAAGCTGTGGTCAGTGTCAGTGAGTACAGAAGCTGTGGTCAGTGTGCATGAGTACACAAGCTGTGGTCAGTGTCTGTGAGTACATAAGCTGTGGTCAGTGTGTGAGAGTTCACAAGCTGTGATCAGGGTGTGTGAGTACACAAGCTGTGGTCAGTGTGTGTGAGTACACAAGCTGTGGTCAGTGTGTGTGAGTAAACAAGCTGTGGTCAGTGTGTGTGAGCACACAAGCTGTGGTCAGTGTGTGTGAGTACACAAGCTGTGGTCAGTGTCTGTGAGTACACAAGTTGAGGTCAGTGTATGTGAGTACACAAGCTGTGGTCAGTGTGTGTGAGTACACAAGTTGTGGTCAGTGTCAATGAGTACACAAGCTGTGGTCAGTGTGTGAGAGTACACAAGCTTTGGTCAGTGTCTATGAGTACACAAGCTGTGGTTAGTGTGTATGAGTACGCAATCTGTGGTCAGTGTGTGTGAGTACACAAGCTGTGGTCAGTGTGTGTGAGGACACAAGCTGTGGTCAGTGTGTGAGTACACAAGCTGTGGTCAGTGTGTGTGAGTACACAAGCTGTGGTCAGTGTCAGCGAGTACACAAGCTGTGGTCAGTGTGTATGAGTACACAAGCTGTGGTCAGCGTCTGTGAGTACACAAGTTGTGGTCAGTGTGTGTGAGTACACAAGCTGTGGTCAGTGTGTGTGAGTACACAACCTGTGGTCAGTGTGTGTTTGAGTACACAAGCTATGGTCAGTGTGTGTGAGTACACAAGCTGTGGTCATTGTGTGTGAGTGCACAAGCTGTGGTCAGTGTGTGTGAGTACACAAGCTGTGGTCAGTGTGTGTGAGGACACAAGCTGTGGTCAGTGTCAGCGAGTACACAAGCTGTGGTCAGTGTGTATGAGTACACAAGCTGTGGTCAGTGTCAGTGAGTACACAAGCTGTGGTCAGTGTGTGTGAGTACACAAGCTGTGGTCAGTGTCTGTGAGTACACAAGCTGTGGTCAGCGTCGTGTGTGCACAAGTTGTGGTCAGTGTATGAGAGTACACAAGCTGTGGTCAGTGTGTGTGAGTAAACAAGCTGTGATCAGTGTCAATGAGTACACAAGCTGTGGTCAGTGTGTGAGAGTGCACAAGCTTTGGTCAGTGTCTATGTGTACACAAGCTGTGGTTAGTGTGTATGAGTACGCAATCTGTGGTCAGTGTCTGCGAGTACACAAGCTGTGGTCAGCGTCTGTGAGTACACAAGTTGTGGTCAGTGTATGTGAGTGCACAAGCTGTGGTCAGTGTGTGTTTGAGTACACAAGCTGTGGTCAGTGTATGTGAGTACACAAGCTGTGGTCAGTGTCTGCGAGTACACAAGTTGTGGTCAGTGTATGTGAGCACACAAGCTGTGGTCAGTGTGTGTTTGAGTACACAAGCTGTGGTCAGTGTGTGTGAGAACACAAGCTGTGGTCAGTGTGTGTGAGTACACAAGCTGTGGTCATTGTGTGTGAGTACACAAGCTGTGGTCTCTGTGTGTGAGTACACAATCTGTGGTCTGTGTGTGTGAGTACACAAGCTGTGGTCAGTGTCTGTGAGTACACAAGCTGTGGTCAGTGTGTGTGAGTACACAAGCTGTGGTCAGTGTGTGTGAGTACACAAGCTGTGATCAGTGTCTGTGAGTACACAAGCTGTGGTCAGTGTCTGTGAGGACACAAGCTGTGGTCAGTGTCTGTGAGTACACAAGCTGTGGTCAGTGTCTGTGAGTACACAAGCTGTGGTCAGTGTATATGAATACACAAGCTGTGGTCAGTGTGTGTGAGTACACAAGCTGTGGTCAGTGTGTGTGAGTACACAAGCTGGGTCAGTGTCAGTGAGTACACAAGCTGTGGTCAGTGTGTGTGAGTACACAATCTGTGGTCAGTGTGTGTGAGTACACAATCTGTGGTCAGTGTCTGTCAGTACACAAGCTGTGGTCAGTGTGTGTGAGTACACAAGCTGTGGTCAGTGTGTGTGAGTACACAAGCTGTGGTCAGTGTCTGGGAGTGCACAAGCTGAGGTCAGTGTCTGTGAGTACACAAGCTGTGGTCAGTGTCTGTGAGGACACAAGCTGTGGTCAGTGTCTGTGAGTACACAAGCTGTGGTCAGTGTATATGAATACACAAGCTGTGGTCAGTGTGTGTGAGTGCACAAGCTGTGTTCAGTGTCCGTGAGTACACAAGCTGTGGTCAGTGTGTGTGAGTACACAAGCTGGGTCAGTGTGTGTGAGTACACAAGCTGTGGTCAGTGTCTGTGAGTACACAAGCTGTGGTCAGTGTCTGTGAGTACACAAGCTGGGTCAGTGTGTGTGAGTACACAAGCTGTGGTCAGTGTCAGTGAGTACACAAGCTGGGTCAGTGTGTGTGAGTACACAAGCTGTGGTCAGTGTGTGTGAGTACACAAGCTGGGTCAGTGTCTGTGAGTACACAAGCTGTGGTCAGTGTGTGTGCACACAATCTGTGATCAGTGTGTGTGAGTACACAAGCTGTGGTCAGTGTGTGTGCATACATGTTGTGTTCAGTGTGTGTGAGTACACAAGCTGTGGTCAGTGTCAGTGAGTACAGAAGCTGTGGTCAGTGTGCATGAGTACACAAGCTGTGGTCAGTGTCTGTGAGTACATAAGCTGTGGTCAGTGTGTGAGAGTTCACAAGCTGTGATCAGGGTGTGTGAGTACACAAGCTGTGGTCAGTGTGTGTGAGTACACAAGCTGTGGTCAGTGTGTGTGAGTAAACAAGCTGTGGTCAGTGTGTGTGAGTACACAAGCTGTGGTCAGTGTGTGTGAGTACACAAGCTGTGGTCAGTGTCTGTGAGTACACACGTTGAGGTCAGTGTATGTGAGTACACAAGCTGTGGTCAGTGTGTGTGAGTACACAAGTTGTGGTCAGTGTCAATGAGTACACAAGCTGTGGTCAGTGTGTGAGAGTACACAAGCTTTGGTCAGTGTCTATGAGTGCACAAGCTGTGGTTAGTGTGTATGAGTACGCAATCTGTGGTCAGTGTGTGTGAGTACACAAGCTGTGGTCAGTGTGTGTGAGGACACAAGCTGTGGTCAGTGTGTGAGTACACAAGCTGTGGTCAGTGTCTGTGAGTACACAAGCTGTGGTCAGTGTCAGCGAGTACACAAGCTGTGGTCAGTGTGTATGAGTACACAAGCTGTGGTCAGCGTCTGTGAGTACACAAGTTGTGGTCAGTGTGTGTGAGTACACAAGCTGTGGTCAGTGTGTGTGAGTACACAACCTGTGGTCAGTGTGTGTTTGAGTACACAAGCTATGGTCAGTGTGTGTGAGTACACAAGCTGTGGTCATTGTGTGTGAGTGCACAAGCTGTGGTCAGTGTGTGTGAGTACACAAGCTGTGGTCAGTGTGTGTGAGGACACAAGCTGTGGTCAGTGTCAGCGAGTACACAAGCTGTGGTCAGTGTCAGTGAGTACACAAGCTGTGGTCAGTGTGTGTGAGTACACAAGCTTTGGTCAGTGTGTGAGTACACAAGCTGTGGTCAGTGCCTGTGAGTACACAAGCTGTGATCAGTGTGTGTGAGTACACAAGCTGTGGTCAGTGTCTGTGAGTACACAAGCTGTGGTCAGCGTCTGTGTGTGCACAAGTTGTGGTCAGTGTATGTGAGTACACAAGCTTTGGTCAGTGTCTATGTGTACACAAGCTGTGGTTAGTGTGTATGAGTACGCAATCTGTGGTCAGTGTCTGTGAGTACACAAGCTGTGGTCAGCGTCTGTGAGTACACAAGCTGTGGTCAGTGTGTGTTTGAGTACACAAGCTGTGGTCAGTGTATGTGAGTACACAAGCTGTGGTCAGTGTCTGTGAGTACACAAGTTGTGGTCAGTGTATGTGAGCACACAAGCTGTGGTCAGTGTGTGTTTGAGTACACAAGCTGTGGTCAGTGTGTGTGAGAACACAAGCTGTGGTCAGTGTGTGTGAGTACACAAGCTGTGGTCATTGTGTGTGAGTACACAAGCTGTGGTCTCTGTGTGTGAGTACACAATCTGTGGTCTGTGTGTGTGAGTACACAAGCTGTGGTCAGTGTCTGTGAGTACACAAGCTGTGGTCAGTGTGTGTGAGTACACAAGCTGTGGTCTCTGTGTGTGAGTACACAATCTGTGGTCAGTGTGTGTGAGTACACAAGCTGTGATCAGTGTCTGTGAGTGCACAAGCTGTGGTCAGTGAGTGTGAGTACACAAGCTGTGGTCAGTGTGTGTGAGTAAACAAGCTGTGGTCAGCGTGTGAGTACACAAGCTGTGGTCAGTGCCTGTGAGTACACAAGCTGTGATCAGTGTGTGTGAGTACACAAGCTGTGATCAGTGTGTGTGAGTACACAAGCTGTGGTCAGTGTCTGTGAGTGCACAAGCTGTGGTCAGCGTCTGTGAGTACACAAGTTGTGGTCAGTGTATGTGAGTACACAAGCTGTGATCAGTGTGTGTGAGTGCACAAGCTGTGGTCAGCGTCTGTGAGTACACAAGTTGTGGTCAGTGTGTGTGAGTACACAAGCTGTGGTCAGTGTCTGTGAGTACACAAGTTGTGGTCAGTGTGTGTTTGAGTACACAAGCTGTGGTCAGTGTATGTGAGTACACAAGCTGTGGTCAGTGTGTGTGAGTACACAACCTGTGGTCAGTGTGTGTTTGAGTACACAAGCTGTGGTCAGTGTGTGTGAGTACACAAGCTGTGGTCATTGTGTGTGAGTACACAAGCTGTGGTCTGTGTGTGTGAGTACACAATCTGTGGTCAGTGTCTTTGTGTACACAAGCTGTGGGCAGTGTCTGTGAGTACACAAGCTGTGGTCAGTGTGTGTGAGTACACAAGCTGTGGTCTGTGTGTGTGTACACAATCTGTGGTCAGTGTGTGTGAGTACACAATCTGTGGGCAGTTTGTGTGAGTACACAATCTGTGGTCTGTGCATGTGAGTGCACAAGCTGTGGTCAGTGTGTGAGAGTGCACAAGCTTTGGGCAGTGTGTGAGAGTACACAAGCTGTGGTCAGCGTGTGAGAGTACACAAGCTGTGGTCAGCCTGTGAGAGTACACAAGCTGTGGTCAGCGTGTGTGAGTGCACAAGCTGTGGTCAGCGTGTGAGAGTGCACAAGCTGTGGTCAGCGTGTGAGAGTACACAAGCTGTGGTCAGCGTGTGAGAGTACACAAGCTGTGGTCAGCGTGTGAGAGTACACAAGATGTGGTCAGCGTGTGAGAGTACACAAGCCGTGGTCAGCGTGTGAGAGTACACAAGCCGTGGTCAGCGTGTGAGAGTACACAAGCCGTGGTCAGCGTGTGAGAGTACACAAGCCGTGGTCAGTGTGTGAGAGTGCACAAGCCGTGGTCAGCGTGTGAGAGTACACAAGCCGTGGTCAGCGTGTGAGAGTACACAAGCCGTGGTCAGCGTGTGAGAGTACACAAGCCGTGGTCAGCGTGTGAGAGTACACAAGCCGTGGTCAGCGTGTGAGAGTACACAAGCCGTGGTCAGCGTGTGAGAGTACACAAGCTGTGGGGAGCATCCTTGGCTGCAGAAACTACCATCTTTTATTCATTATCACTTGCAAAAAAAAATAGAATATCTTCTCATCAGCAGGGCAAAAACAGAACATTACTCAAGCAGGCAGCTCCTTGAGAAGACGGTGAAAATAAATAATTTTGCAAAGACTGCAGGGCACAATGGAGCTTTCAATTATAAAAGATATAATTTAAATTATAATATTTTGCCTGAATGCTGACAAGGATATGTACTGTTGAACTATCCTGTCCTGATGAAATGCGATTGAAGTGGTTCTTCATTTCATGAAAAGTAAAGGGTGAATATTAAAAGGAAATGGCAAATACTCCGATAAACTTCACTAAAATTAGAATTCAGCAGAAGAGCAGAGGCTTCTGAGAATAAGATGGTTCATCGGGGCTCCATTAATGAGATTGCTGTATAAAGGATTTATTTGCAGAATCTGATTTGCCTGCAGTTATTAGCCTTCATGTAACCAAGATTGGTTGAACTCGTCATTCCCAGTTTGCTTCATGCAGTGCAGTACTGAGGCATACTGACCACTGCATCCCCTGTCCAATCACCGACCTATCTGTCCCTAGCCAGGGTGTCAGTGGCGAGTGTGACAATCGGCTGCAGTATCCACCGCAAGGAGTCTGTCAGAATTCTGTTCCCACTGGCAGGAGGGTCAGACACCAAAAGTCACAGGTTTAATTAGCAAAATATCCAGGGGGGAGATGAGGAGAATTCTTTTTGAACATGATCTGGAATGCACTGCCTGAAATTGTAGTGGAAGCAGGTTCAATAGTAACTTTCTACTTGAAAATGAGAAAATTTGCAAGGCTATGGGGAAAGAGCAGGGGAGTGGGACTAATTGGATCGCTCTTTCAAAGAGCCTGCACAGGAACAATGAGCCGAATGGCCGCCTTCTGTGCTTTATGATTATAACCATGATGTGGAGATGCCGGTGATGGACTGGGGTTGACAAATGTAAGGAATCTTACAGCACCAGGTTATAGTCCAACTGTTTTATTTGAAAATCACAAGCTTTCGGAGGCTTTCTCCTTCGTCAGGTGAGCTTTTTCCTTCGCTCACCTGACGAAGGATGAAGCCTCCGGAAGCTTGTGATTTTTCAAATAAAACAGTTGGACTATAACCTGGTGTTGTAAGATTCCTTACATTTATGATTATAAGATTGCAACTGCCATTCCTTATCCAATATCCTCGGCTGGAAAGTGGATGTCAGGTTAGGAAAGGCTGGGACTGAATGCCGTACTACGTGTGGAATTTTACTCTGCGTTTCTTCTTCTCGATGGTTTCGAATTTTAATCATCACAAAGGAGACGACCATCGCCACCATCGCACACACAATTCTGTCAACGAACCCAGGAAAAGTGTGTCGGTAATGAAACCTCACGTCATCGAACAGCTCAGATAGTTTTACAAAGGGAGGACAGTTGGACGCTGAGCAGCAGGTGAAGGAGTTTTTTTTTTTGCGGGGGACCAGGGAGGAGATCAACGGAGCACTGAAAGCGATGGCTTTTGTTGTTGGGAGGCTTAGAAGGCAGAGCGAGAAAGCGGGGTGAGTGGTTTTGGAAGGGAATTTGATAAGTTAGGGAGCTGACCAGTTAACAATGCCCCTTTAAACTGGGGAGCAGCAGCAAAAAAGCTGACTTCAAATCATTCAGATGGGCACACTTGGAACTTGTGTGCACAGATGCACAGAGTGGAGGTGAGGGTTATTGTGTGTGGTCGTGTTATGACAGCCTGTCATCTTTGTGCCAACACTGCTACAGTGGTGTGTTTGTTCCCCCTGCACACACTGGGCTAGGAACCAAGACTTTCCATTAGATCTGGATTTAAAAAGTGCAGGAGTAAATCTGAAGACTAACTCCCCGTGTGACCATCTGCTGCTTTCACTCTGTGTACAAAAGGGACCCTTCAATCTTTTGGAGACTTTGCACTTCAAATGAGGTCTTTGTCATTCTGCTCTATTCATCCCCAGGCAGATCTGTGCCCGAGCATTGTTTAAAGAGTCACTTTTCAACGTTGCTGGAGTAACGCTTACATTTGACCATCACCATGTAGACGTCAATGGTACAGATCGGAGGTTGAGAAAGACGCTCTCCTTTCTCCAAAATGTCCGGGATTTCACGGGCTGGGATCCCGTCGTACGGCTTCCCGCCAAAAGTCATCAACTCCCAAATGGTGACGCCTGCGGGAGAGAAACGAAAAAAAAAAATCCACTTATCACCCACCGCAGGCCTGAACCTCAGGACGGATTCAGAAAGGTCAAGGGAAATCTGATAGGCGTGTTGCGCGTCGCGTGGCACAACGCCACCTCTTGCCAGAAAACACGCAGTACCTCAGTCTAGAACCTACCGTAGCTCCACACGTCACTTTGATGAGTGAACTTCCTGTAGTGAATACATTCCAAAGCCATCCACTTAATCGGCATCTGCAAGGATATGGCAAAGAACATTAGAGCAATGCTCACAACTGTTCTCATACAAGTAACATGGAGACAATGTTTGGATTCTATACGCCGCCCTCATTATAACGTTTGCCCCATCTCGATTACAAAGTTACTGCCATTATTTTTTTTCCCCTAATTTTCCGCTCCCTTTGTCCAAGTAGCCATTTTTCATGGGTGAGCTATGCTGGTGAGTGGCAGCCGGCTGTTCAGCCATGGAGATATCACAGCCGACTCCAATCCTGTCCTGACTGGACATCCTTCCATACAACAGCACTTCCCGGCAGGGAGTCACTTGAATAGGGATCTGGAGCAGGAACCCTGCCCAATTTCCCCTTCCCTCACCTAGGAGACTAACTAGAGCTCCTATCCTGAGAGCAGCTAAATCAGCACAGGTATCCCCATTCTGTGTGGCACAGTCACTCACTGGTTAAACACACTGAGCTGTTGGAGTTGGAGGGAGGGAGGGAGGGGGGGAAAGAGGGGGTCTCCCAACATGTCTATTTAATATTTTCTATCGCAAGATAATATCACTATAGCAGGAACCTCAAGGCAACAAAGGGACAGTTTCTTATTCTGGCAATTTGATTTATTGAATGAAGCCAGGGAGAATCAGAAGATGCATTTCAGTTCTCCCATCATTTCCTGAATATCTAGAAATGTCCTGCTTAAAGTGTTTGGATCCCACCAGCAAGCCAGGGGAATGTCTGACAACGTGTCCACGTTAGAAGAGTCCACCTGTTTCCCACTGCAGGAATATTCCCCCAATCCTACTCCTGAGCCTTCCCGTAAGCCAGGAATTCCAGGCGTGCCATGAATTTGGAGAGTTTGCACTGTGCCAAGCATTAAGTGAAGTTGGCAACTGTGCCAGTGCTGCCTCTTCATAGATTGGGATGGCAGCAGGTTCAATGAAGAATCATGAAGATCTGGAGTGACTATAAGGCAGTCATCTATTGGAGACTTTGGGATGGATTCCGAAACCATGAGAGGAAACAAGTAACTCACAACTACAGTGTCAGGGGTAGCACTTTTGCCTCGGAGTCCCACTCCAGAGACTTAAGCACAAAATCTAGGCTGACACTCTAATGCAGTACTGAGGGAGTGCCGTTTGTCAGGTGAGATGTTAAACTGAGGCCCTGTCTGCCCTCTCAGCTGGATGTGAAAGATCCCATGGCACTATTTTGAAAAACAGCAGGGGAGTTCTCCCCGGTGTCCTGGCCAATATTTATCTCTCAACCAACGTCACTAAAAAACAGACGATCTGGTCACTATCACATGGCTGTTTGTGGGATCTTGCTGTGAGCAAATTGGCTGCCGTGTTTCCTACATTACAACAGTGACTACGCTTCAAATGTACTTCATTGGCTGTAAAGCACTTTGAGGCGTCCTGAGGTCATGAAAGGCGCAATATAAATGCAAGTTCTTTCTTTCTTTTTCTCTATTAGCCGAACGACTCAAGAGGATTACAAAGTCAGTGCTACAAGTTTAGTAGGATTACTGGGAGCTTCTAAGTCTGCTACAACAATAATTTTATTTAGTGCCTTTAATGTGAAAAAAAATCTCAAGGTGCTTCACAAATGAAAATATGTAGAGAACCCCCGCCAGGCCGTGGAGGGAGTGATTGGGAGGGGGGACTGAAAGCTTTCTTCAAAAGATTGGTTTGGACAAGAAGGCGAACTGGGAGGGGAGGGAGGGGCAGTTTAAAGAGGGTGGTCCAAAGGTTGGGAGTGCACAAAAGGCCGATTCAGAGGTCCAAAGCGTGTGGGAGGGAATATGAGATATGTGAGGTCGCATTGATTGGTGGGATGAGGCTGTCGAGGGATCTGAAGATGAGGAAAAGGAGTTTAATTTTAAACAGGAGTAGAGTTGTGTAACATTTGTGGCACTTGACTAGCAACCCGAGGATCATGAGTTCAAATCCCACCAGTTCTATCAATCTGGTTAATTCGTGGGCCGCACCAGAAAATAAAAATGACCATGAAAGCTGCTGGTTCACTGGTGTCTTTCAGGGAAGGCAACTAGCCACTCCCACCAGGTCTGGCCTCAATATGACTCCAGTCTCAGTCTAAATGGTTGACTCTCAGGGCAACTAGGGATGGGCAATAAATGTAGCCTTGCCAGGGTTGCCCACACCCAAAGAACAAATAAACATTGGGAGACAGGGATCCAGTTTAGGTCATTGAGGACAGGGGTGTGATGGGCGGGTCGGGCTTCGTGTGAGGTTACGAGCAGCTGTGTCGGAGTTTATGGAAAGTCCAGGATGGGAGTCCAGCAAGGAGGATGCTGGATTAATCAGGCTTACAGGTGACAAAAGTGTGGGTAATGCTTTCAGCAGTGGAGCAGCTGAGGTAGAGCAGAGGTGGCACTGGGTCATATAGAATCATAGAATCATAGAAGTTACAACATGGAAACAGGCCCTTCGGCCCAACATGTCCATGTCACCCAGTTTATACCACTAAGCTAGTCCCAATTGCCTGCTTGGCTCAGTCAGTACCTCTCTTGCCTCTGGTATCAGAAGGCTGTGGGTTCAAGGCAGGGCATGAAATCTAGGCTGACAATCCAATGTAGTACCGAGGGAGTGTTGTGTCTTACTTTGGATGGGGAGTCAAGCTGAAGTCTTATCTAATGATTCGCGTGGATGTTAATTTGAAAAAAGGAAGGCCGAGAGTTCTCCTGGTATCCTAAGCAACAATTCAAAACTGAGATTGATAGATTTTTGTTCGGTCAGTGTATTAGGGATATGAAACCAAGGCAGTAAATAGAGTTGAGATACAGATCAGCCATGATCGAATTGATTGGCAGAACAGGTTTGAGGGGCTGAATGGCCTACTCCTCTTCCTCTGTTCCATCCCTTTTCAACCAACACCATACAAAACAGATTAACTGCTGTCTGTGGGGCATGGCTGGCACTGAATTTGTGTCCATAACAACAGCATTTTAAGATGTTTTGATATGATAAGGCACAATATAAGCATTATTATATTTAAACCCAATTATATCAGCCCACATTTTCAAGCTTAGAATTACGTAGAATTTTACAGCACAGAAACAGGCCATTCGGCCCAACTGGTCCATGCCGGCGTTTATGCTCCACACGAGCCTCCTCCTTCCCTACTTCATCTCACCCTATCAACATATCCTTCTATTCCTTTCTCCCTCATGTACTTGTCTAGATTCTGCTTAGATGCATCTGGGAACGGAGCTCGCTCAATACTTCCGAGGGCTTTAAATCTGCTGAAGTCCCCACAAGCCAGGGTACATTGAGTTGGTAAAAGGCAGAATATTATGATGGGCATTCGAATTGGGAGCGGTGATTTCATGCACAGTGAATTAGAAGTCACTGGCTACATATCTGTCCTGCACGTTTCGGTGTCATTGCTGCAATCAGCTGTCAGTCTGCTCAGGGAGAATGACCATACAGACTGCCGTAAAGGGTTTGATTCACCTGACAGCCGAAAATTATTAAAAATATATATACAAACATTCTAACACATTTTTCCAAAGACCCTGTGAATGTGAATATGATTTTAGATACATTCCCTTTCTGCGGTGAATAACCAATGCCAGGGAGTGATTTTAAAACTGTAATCTCATTGAGCAGTTGGGATTATCTATAAGAGTAAATCTTGAGCAGTTTATAACCGTCACGTGAAGCCTGAAATTACATTACAGCCTTGAAATCACTGGAAGGTATGAGTTATTTTTTATGATATATATACCACTTCAATTTTCTATGGCTATATTATTCCGTTTCTGTGGAGACACCAGCTGCCAGTACAGATGGTAAAACTATTAACCTGTTCCATGCTCCTGATGTTTGGTGGTTTCGGGCAAGGGAAGTAACAATTGTGACTTCATTCCTCTGCCTTTATTGAGAAATGACCTCTGGTTGATTACTGGAGACTGCTATGTCCAACGTCCAGCAAAAATGGGGAATGGAACAGTCTCCCCAGTGCAGCACTAAACCAAATGGACCAGACAGCCCCAGGTTCAAGTCCTGGGCTTTGCTGAGGTAGCCGACCTCAGCAAGGGCAGTAGCATCGCATCGAACTTGGCCTCAGAGCCATGGACTAGCAGGGTGGGAGGGGGGAGCGGGGGTAGGGGAAGAAATCAGTCAAGGTGTCTGCTCATTATCACATTGCTGCTTGTGGGATCTTGCTGTGCGCAAATTGGCTGCCGCGTTTCCTACATTACAACAGTGACTACGCTTTAAAAAGTGCTTCATTGGCTGTAAAGCACTTTGGGACATCCTGAGGTCATGAAAGGCGCCAAACAAATGCAAGTCTTTCTTTCTTTTCTGATGGGCATCGAGAGGCCCTCGTGGGCATGCGCTTTTGAGGATATTGGGTAGAGGAAAGAATTGGGCTCGACTGTAATTGAATAGGCCACTGAGACTCACAGCCCAGGTTAGCACATGAGGAATGACCACTAGGGTGGGCTGCCAAAAACTGAACAGCACCTCTAGGCCTGCACCCCAAGCAAAAGCCAGCATCTTCAGGAGGGGAGGGTGGAAGAACTGGGAAAAATGGGAAAGAATGATCTGAAGAAAAACGATGGTCCATCATTGTTCTCTTCTGTACTTAACAAATTATTGATAATCTTATTAAATCAGTTACTGTTCAGAGTGACAGGGGATCTTTTCTTGCATATGAAAGGTGTAGGAAGCAGAGTCCAGTAGGTAATATGTCTTCTGTGGGTTTATGAAAGGTGCATTGTAAAACTAAAATTGAATTTTCAAGAAGTACATTAAAGGACTAAGAATTATTTCAAGGAGTAAGGATTGGTGTTTTGCATTAGTCAGACATAGAAGGACCCTCAATTTCTCTGTAGTCATTGAAGGGTAAAATTCTTTATTATCCTTTTGTAGGTTGGATTTCCCGTATGGGGAATGAAACAGGCCTATGTTTCTGCTGTATAATTTATCTACTGCACTTGACTCTGTGGCTCACTGGTAGTACTCCTGCCTCTGAGATAGATAGTTGTGGGTTCATAGCCCCTCTCTAGAGACTTCAGCACAAAATTCAGGCTGGCTCTCCAGTGCAGTACTGTCGGAGGTACCGTCTTTTGGTTGAGGCCCTGTCTGCCCTTGCAGGTAGACGTAAAATATCCCATCACACTATTTTGAAGAAGACCAGGAAAGTTCTCTCTCTGGTGTCCTGGCCAATATTTACCCCTCAACCAACACCTAAAAATGGATGAGAGGGTTGTCCTATGAAAAGAGGTTGAGTGAAATGGGACTATACTCTCTGGAGTTTAGAAGAATGAGAGGTGATCACATTGAAACATATAAGATTCTGAGGGGGCTTAATAAGTTAGTTGCTGAGAGGTTGTTTCCCCTGGCTTGAGAGTCTAGAACTAGGGTACATAGCCTCAGGATAAGGGGTTGGCCATATAAGACGAGGAGGAGGAATTTCCTCACTCAGAGGGTTGTGAATCTTTGGAATTCTCTATCCCAAAGGACTGTGGATGCTGAGTCGTTGACTATATTCAAGGCTGAGATTGATAGATTTTTGGACTCCAGGGGAATCAAAGGATATGGGGATTGGGCGGGAAAGTAGAGTTGAGGTCGAAGATCAGCCATGATCTTATCGAATGGCGGAGCAGGCTCGAGGGGCTGCATGGCCTACTCCTGCTTCTTATGTTCTTATGCTCTTAAAGGAGGAGAGAGAGATAGAGAAGCAGAAAGGTTTAGGGAGGGAATTCCAGAGCTCGGTCTAGACGGCTGAAGGCGCAGCCACCAATGGTGGGGCGAAGGGAGTGGGGGATGCAGCAGAGGCCAGAATTGGAGGAGAGCAGAGTTATCCGGGGGAAACATCTGGAAACAATTTGAGTGGAGACAATAATGTGAAAAAAAGCAATCGCATTCTTATATGGGGGGAGATTTACTCTAATCGTTATTGCTAGTGAAACTGTTATTTTGAACACTTTCACTCGAAAGTTGGAACAGAGGGCAGTCCACACTGTGAGCAGAGGAAGTCTCTCCCCTATAGTGAGGTAAAAAATTGTAGGTTTAGAATGGCATTAGTGCCTCCCTCACAATGGGGGGCCTTCGAGATAAATAACTGAGGAGGCATGTGAAAATTTAAATAGACCTTCACTTTAATGAGACCCTCAGTCAGCGACAAAAGCAACACAAAAAATACAATTGTTTGCTATAATTTCACTGAAGGTGATCTCTGCAAATGAAGTAAAGTTTGCCCAATTTGAGATAAAGGCTGACCAAGCACTGTCAAACTCCTGTATATTTATGCAATAACATATTGCTTTCGGGAGGGCCATTATCACTTACAAACAAAGAGCCTTCTCCAAATGAGACACACACAGCGCATTACCAGAAAGTAGCATGGATAAAGATCGCAATTAGACAATAAATATGTAAATAAGTTGCTCACACTTACTGAGCTGAAACTCCCATCCAGTACCTTGACTCGGTGACACTTACATAAAAAGGACATAGAGGCACTGGAGAAAGTGCAAAAAAGATTCACAAGGATGATACCAGAACTGAGAGGTTATAACTAACAGGAAAGACTGAACAGGCTGGGGCTCTTTTCTCTAGAAAAGAGAAGGCTGAGGGATGACCTGATAGAGGTCTTTAGAATTATGAAAGGGTTTGATAGGGTAGGTGTGATGAAGATGTTTCCATTTGTGGGAAAGACCAAAAGTAGAGGCCATAAATATAAGATAGTCACTAATAAATCCAATAAGGAATTCAGGAGAAACTTCTTTACTCAGAGGGTGGTGAGAATGTGGAACTCGCTACCACAAGGAGTGGTTGAGGAGAATAGCATAGATGTATTTAAGGGGAAACTAGATAAGTACATGAGGGAGAAAGGAATAGAAGGTTATACTGATAGGGTGAGATGAAGTAAATAGGGAGGGAGGAGGCTAGTGAGCCCGAGATCGGTTGGGCCGAATGGCCTGTTTCTGGGCTGTATATTCTATGTAATTCTATGCAATTCTACGTACGTTAATGAATGATTTCACCAACCTTTCCGCCATCTGCATTGTATTCTTTCTCATCTACGTCCAGCAGCCTGGCCAAGCCAAAGTCGGTGATCTTAATGTGATTCGGTGACTTTACCAAAACGTTTCTTGCCGCCAGGTCTCGATGAACCAGGCGTCTCTCCTCTAGGTACATCATTCCCTGCGGTGCACAAATTAGCCTCCCTATTAATTTGTTCAGTTTTAATGGCTGCAGTAGATTTTTTTTTAAAAAACATATAGAGTGCAGAAATAAACAGTGTTTAAAAATATTGCAGCAATGTTTCACTTTTAGTTAGATATGTTCTCAATCATTCTGCTGGTTGGAGAATTTCTTGACAGGCACAGCTCCAGAAATATCCCCCTCTGAATCGCCCATTGATGCCAAGTTGGCCGTTGTCAGTGGTTCAGCAACATAAGTTGTGCAATTGAGCTTCTGTTCAAGCTAAAATGGAAATTAAAATAACATTATGCATCTTTGGAAGGGTCTCGCTCACTCTCATCATCTGTGTACAAAAGAATAGGCTGTCATCCAATGTGGGAAGTTGCCCAGGCACTGCCCCTTTAAGACTTTTATATCCAGCTGAGGCCTGTAATCATCACTCTGAATTCCCATCCCACATACAGGGATTTCTTCAGCTCTTTGATGGACAAGACAATTACACTAACACTGATGAAACTCCAAACACTCCGGGCCGGAGAAAGTAAAAAACATAGAAAATAGGAGCAGGAGTAGGCCATTCGGCCCCTCGAGCCTGTTCCGCCATTCAATATGATCATGGCTGATCCTCTATCTCAGTACCATATTCCCGCTCTCTCCCCATACCCCCTTGATGCCTTCTGTGTCTAGAAATCTATCTAGCTCCTTCTTAAATATATTCAGTGACTTGGCCTCCACAGCCTTCTGTGGTAGAGAATTCCACAGGTTCATCACCCTCTGAGTGAAGAAATTTCTCCTCATCTCAGTCCTAAATTTCCTACCCCGTATCCTGAGACTGTGACCCCTCGTTCTGGACCCCCCCAGCCATTGGGAACATCCTCCCTGCATCCAGTCTGTCCAGCCCTGTCAGAATTTTATATGTTTCAATGTGATCCCCTCTCATTCTTCTGAACTCTAGTGAATACAGGCCGAGTCGACCTAATCTCTCCTCATGTGACAGTCCTGCCATCCCAGGAATCAGTCTGGTGAACCTTCGCTACACTCCCTCCATGGCAAGTATATCCTTAGGTAAAGAGACCAAAACTGCACACAATACTCCAGGTGTGGTCTCACCAAGGCCCTGTATAACTGCAGTAAGACATCATTGTTCCTGTACTCAAATCCTCTTGCAATGAAGGCCAACATACCATTTGCCTTCCTAACTGCTTGCTGCACCTGCATGTTTGCTTTCAGTGACTGGTGTACAAGGACACCCAGGTCCCTTTGTACATCAACATTTCCCAATCTATCACCATTTAAATAATACTCTGCCTTTCTGTTTGTCCTTCCGAAGTGGATAACTTCACATTTATCCACATTATACTTCATCTGCCATGTATTTGCCCACTCACTCAACTTGTCTAAATCGCCTTGAAGCCTCTTTGCATCCTCCTCACAACTCACAATCCCACCTAGTTTGTGTCGTCAGCAAACTTGGAAATGTTACATTTGGTTCCCTCATCCAAATCATTGATATATATTGAGAATAGCTGGGGCCCAAGCACTGATCCCTGCGGTACCCCACTAGTCACCGCCTGCCATCCCGAAAAAGACCCATTTATTCCTACTCTCTGTTTCCTGTCTGTTAACCAATTTTCAATCCATGCCAATATATTACCCCCAATCCCATATGCTTTAATTTTGCACACTAACCTCTTATGTGGGACTTTATCAAAGGCCTTCTGAAAATCCAAGTACACCACATCCACTGGTTCTCCCTTATCTATTCTACCAGTTACATTCTCAAAAAACTCCAGTAGGTTTGTCAAACATGATTTCCCTTTCATAAATCCATGCTGACTTTGTCGAATCCCGTTGATATTTTCTAAGTGTCCTGTTATCACATCCTTTATAATAGACTCTAGCATTTTCCCTACTACTGATGTTAGGCTAACCGGTTTGTAGTTCCCTGTTTTCTCTCTCCCTCCTTTTTTAAATAGTGGGGTTACATTTGCCACCCTCCAATCTGCAGGAACTGTTCCATAACCTATTTTGGAATTTTGGAAGATGACAACCAATGCATCCACTATTTCCATGGCTACCTCTTTTAATACTCTGGGATGCAGATTATCAGACCCTGGGGATTTATCGGCTTTCAGTCCCGTTAATTTCTCCAGCACTATTTTTTTACTAATACTAATTTCCTTTAATTCCTCCTTCTCACTAGACCCTTGGTTCCCAGCATTTCTGGGAAGTTATTTGTGTCCTCTTCCGTGAAGACAGAACCGAAGTATTTGTTTAATTGTTCTGCCATTTCCTTGTTCCCCATTATAAATTCTCCCGTTTCCGACTGTAAGGGACCTACATTTGTCTTCACTAATCTTTTTCTTTTTACATACTTGTAGAAGCTTTTACAGTCCACTTTTATGTTTCTTGCAAGTTTACTCTCATACTCTATTTTCCCCTCTTAATCAATCTCTTGGTCCTTTTTTGCTGAATTCTAAACTGCTCCCAATCCTCAGGCTTGCTACTT
The DNA here is from genome assembly GCF_035084215.1 of Heptranchias perlo. NCBI lineage: Eukaryota > Metazoa > Chordata > Chondrichthyes > Hexanchiformes > Hexanchidae > Heptranchias > Heptranchias perlo. The sequence goes on along the minus strand of NC_090331.1, from coordinate 94,425,469 downwards.
TTTCTGGCAACTTTATACAACTCCTCTTTGGATCTAATACTATCCTTAATTTCTTTTGTTAGCCATGGTTGGGCCGCTTTTCCATTTGTGTTTTTGTGCCAGAAAGGAATGTATAATTGTTACAATTCGTGCATTCGTTCCTTAAATGTCAGCCATTGCCTATCCACCGTCATGCCTTTTAATGAAGCTTCCCAATCTATCATAGCCAACTCACTCCTCATACCTTTGTAGTTTCCTTTGTTTAGATTTAGAACCCTAGTTTCGGATTGGACTATTTCAATTTCCATCTTAATGAAGAATTCTATCATGTTATGGTCACTCTTCCCTAAAGGACCCCGCACAACAAGATCATTAATTAACCCTTTCTCATTGCACAATATCCGATCTAGGATAGCCTGTTCCCCAGTTTGCTCCTCAAAAGGAGGCAACATGTGGAAATTGAACTCTGGTCAAGGACTGAACAAACCTACAGTGCGGTTCGAGGGCTGAACACACCTACAATGCGGTTCGAGGGCTGAACACACCTACAGTGCGGTTCGAGGGCTGAACACACCTACAGTGCGGTTCGAGGGCTGAACACACCTACAGTGCGGTTCGAGGGCTGAACACACCTACAGTGCGGTTCGAGGGCTGAACACACCTACAGTGCGGTTCGAGGGCTGAACACACCTACAGTGCGGTTCGAGGGCTGAACACACCTACAGTGCGGTTCGAGGGCTGAACACACCTACAGTGCGGTTCGAGGGCTGAACACACCTACAGTGCGGTTGAAGGGCGGAACAAACCTGTCGTGCAGTTCAAGCGTTAGTCATCACTCACTATCTCATAAAAATAAATGATGTGAATGTAGTTGGGATCAGGGACACCCATGAGTTATTGCGGTGTTCTGGAGTTTGCTTGATTGCCTTCAGGGGTCTGAATGGAATTCCCCAGAGTTTTTTCTAAATTGGCCCAGGGATCTTTTCTCCTCTCCCAGATTATGCAGCTGTTTTTTTTTAATACTCATTCTTGGGGTATGGGCGACACTGGCAAGGCCAGCATTTATTGCCCATATCCCCAATTGCCCTTGAGAAGGTAGTGGTGAGCCGCCTTCTTGAACCGCTGCAGTCCGTGTGGTGACGGTTCTCCCACAGTGCTGTTAGGAAGGGAGTTCCAGGATTTTGACCCAGTGACGATGGAGGAACGGCGATATATTTCCAAGTCAGGATGGTGTGTGACTTGGAGGGGAACGTGCAGGTGCTGTTGTTCCCATGCACCTGCTGCCCTTGTCCTTCTAGGTGGTGGAGGTCACAGATTTGGGAGGTGCTGCCGAAGAAACCTTGGCAAGTACATCCTGATGGTAGTACACACTGCAGCCTCGGTGGTGGGGAAAGGGCTTGGGTGCCATGTCTGAATGAGGCAGCCTTGATTGACCAAATAGTCTTTGGTGTCCGTTTTCATATGTCCGTATGGTAATGGAAGCAGGTAACTCCAGGGCTTTCTTTTGAGACCAAATTGGAGCACAGATGTGCCAACACACTTGGGAGGGGTCATTTTCACCATTACTGCCTGGAAGATAATCTGGCAGAGCATACGTATCGGCTAAAGTGCAACAGAAAAATTACATTCCAAGATCCATTAAGCCAGACACAGTGGAGGTTTTGTTGCCAATTGATTCAATTAATTGCCTGAGGTGGGAATAATCTTGGTTCTGCCAATCTTGAAAGCCAAAGCTCTAATAAACCAAAAAAGTGGCATTTTACAAAGAGGATGCGTTCAGTGATGGGTGAAACAGAGAGAAACACAAGTATCAAAATCTCCTCAAGCAGATAAAGTTCAGGCACAATATTAGGGCATGAATCTTGGTGAGATCTCAGGACTGGCAAAATCTAAGTGACAAACAACATCAAATGGCTCAAGTGACAAGGTTTGTAGCTCACTTATTCAGTGCGCAGAGTTGAGTGTGGGAAAGAAAGAAAGAAAGATTTTGCATTTATATAGCATATTTCACAACCTCGGGACGTCCCAAAGCGATTTACAGCCAATGTACTTTTGAAGTGTAGTCACTGCTGTAATGTAGGAATCGGGGCGGCCAATTTGCGCACAGCAAGATCCCACCAACAGCAATGTGATAATGACCTGATAATCTGTTTTAGTGATAATGGTTGAGGGGTAAATATTGGCCAGGGCATCGGGGAGAACTCCCCTGCTCTTCTTCGAAATAGTGCCATTGGATCTTTTACGTCCACCTCAGAGGGCAGACGGTTTAACATCTCATCTGAAAGAAGCGTAATTATTGGCAAAGTGAAAGATCACATGAAATCGTGGACTCAATCGAGTCTGTGAAGACTACGACGCTATGTTTTACTTGTCACCATCATGTGTTTAATGTTGTTGACATTTGTACACCTTTGACTTCCAATGTTGACAGAGTAAGACTCAGGTCACAGGTGGGCAGCATTGATGAATGAAAGGTTTCAGCCTTGTAAACTGTAGTAAATCTGGAGATCATCAAGTGTTTCTTCCATTGGATTTTCAGCTAAGGAAGGGTGGGTAGACGCAATGGGTGTACCATCAAACCCGAACAAACTCGGTGATAGAATCAACTCAAACACGAGGGGCGATTCTGGCACCAACAGTGAAACATTGCAGCTTCTAAAGTGGATGCTTTTCTGGTTACTAACAGTGCGTCCACTACTGAAGGGAGGAGATCTGCATAATTAAATTGTTGCGCTCAAGAGCCAAGCTGTCAAATAAAGGCCGTGAAGGGAATTGTGGCATATCTGGGCCTCCGTCTGTGATAGCAGGTCCTGTCTGCATGGCCTGTTCAAAGCTCAGCTCCAATAGCCTGGAAAATGCAAATAGAAACATTTCCTCCCTAGGAGACTGACAGGCCGATGAAGGCAGCTTCCCAACTCCCTGGACTCCTGCAGTAGAATCTTGACAACCATTTGTTCTGGAGAGTTGCCATGAGATTCTGTTGACACCAGAGCCAAACCGCACTGTGCCCACACCCGGGGGTGGGACTGAGTCACTACGTTTATGTAAAGCCTCACCGTAGTGTTATTGGATCAGCTTGAGTGACCAGCCATGCATTTGTACCTTAAAGATCAAGACCAGTCTCTTAGAAAAAAAAAAGAACATGGCAGTCGATTGTTTAACTGAGATTGCGACTGCGTAACTGGAGGAAGTGAATATAAAATGAAGCTTTGTACAAGACTACAAATCGGAAGAATCTTTTTACAAGACTAAAAATTACGAGAATCTTTTCCCGCAGGGTAGTGGATTGATAAACAGGCCCCCAATGGATGCCGGGGCAGAAATCTATCTTGGGCAGTATTGCATAGGTTGTCTGTTATATGCCCTCCTGATATGCAGTTGCTTTGGCTTCTGTCGAACTGGATATTGAGCGGCGATCATTACAGGAGGTTCACACACAAACTGCCCCACTGGACCATGGAACTTCTTTTTTGAAAACAAAAACAGGTGAATAAATATATGGTTAAGAACAGGGTTGGAGCGTCTAATGAGAGACATATGTAGTCGAATTAAGAACATAAGAACATTAGGAATAGGAGCAGGAGTTGGCCACACGGCCCCTCGAGCCTGCTCCGCCATTCAATCAGATCATGGCTGATCTTTGACCTCAACTCCACTTTCCCGCCCAATCCCCATATCCCTTGATTCCCTTAGTGTCCAAAAACCTATCGATCTCAGTTTTGAATATACTCAACGACTGAGCATCCACTGCCCTCTGGGGTAGAGAATTCCAAAGATTCACAACACTGAGTGAAGAAATTTCTCCTCATCTCAGTCTTAAATGGCCGTCCCCCTATCCTGAGACTATGACTCCTGGTTCTAGACTCTCCAGCCAGGGGAAACAACCTCTCAGCGTCTACCCTGTCGAGCCCTCTAAGAATTTTATAAGTTTCAGTGAGATCACCTCTCATTCTCCTAACCTCCAGAGAGTATAGGCCCATTCTACTCAACCTCTCTTCACTGGATAACCCTCTCATCCCAGGAATTAATCTGGTGAACCTTTGTTGCACCCCATCTAAGGCAAGTATATCAGGGGAAAAATTGGATAGGGGCCGTTTTTGGGCACAGGTAGCGTGATGTGCTATTACCCCGCGTCCAATGACCCCTGCGCAGGCAGGACGCAAATTTCGGCCCACTCGAGGACTCACCTGCAATCAGCGTTCTATTCCGGGCCTTGCACGTGGAATCAATGCAATTTTCACTTTCCACCACCAGGGGGAGCTCAATCTCTTAAAGGGAGGATGTTTCTTAGAAATCTCTTAAAGGTAGCTGGTACCTGTTATTTACTGAAAATAACAGTCTGCTGTCTGCACGGAGTCTGAATGGAGATCAGACATTGCACACGTAAAACACAGATGCAGGTCCCAACCCAATGTTTACACACTGATGAGTTATGTTAATTGTAAACAATTTTACAACACCAAGTTATAGTCCAGCAATTTTATTTTAAATTCACAAGCTTTCGGAGGCTACCTCCTTCCTCAGGTGAACGATGTGGAAATGTTAAAACATTGAATAAAGGTTGCGCACCACTAAATCCCACATCCTCCAAACTGCACGCCAGACCTCACCAATCTGCTGATCTGAGTTGGTACCAGGCCTGCGAGAGAGCATGCACCAAGGTTCTCGGATGATGCACTAGAGGCCTTGGTGCACGAGGTGGACAGAAGGAGGGACATCCTATATCTGCAGTGGGGGGCGGGGCCCTCCAGACATATACTTAAAAGACAGTGGGAGGCAGCGAGGGACGAAGTCAATGCCAGACACACAGCATCATGAACATGGATGCAGTGCAGGAAGAAGTTCAATGCTTTGAAAAGAGTCGTCAAGATGAGTGAGGTCAACTGTCAAGTGGCGTCTCCTACCAACTGCTCCACACACTACACCCCCATCGCCCACATACCAACAAACTCTTTCCATCAGTACTCAACTCTTCCAACCAGATGCTCCCTCTCACCCTTACACATTATTACTGTTTCAAGCTGCTCACCCACAATTTACAGGCCACACACACTGGCAGCTATTCAGCCATGACAGGCACATCACCCACTCACACATCGTGCTTTCTTATAGGAGAAGATCACACTTATCAGGAGGCAGCAAGTGGCAGTGGCATTTAGCCCCTCGAGCCTGTTCTACCATTCAATGAGATAATGGTGGACCTGTGACCTAACTCCATATACCCGTCTTAGCCCCATATCCCTTAATACCCTTCGTTCACAGAAATCTATCAATCTCAGATTTAACATTCACAAGTGAGCTAGCATCAACTGTCGTCTACAGACGAGCGTTCCAAACGTCTCCCACCCTTTGCGTGTAGAATCATCTCCTAACTTCACTCCTTCACGTCCTGGCTCTAAATGTTAGGCTATGTCCCGTGTCCTAGTGTTCAAGTGTAGGACACCTCCAAAAACAGTTACAAATGTCTCGGCAGCCAGAAGCAATAGTCCAGCCATTAACTTGTAAATTCTGCATGGTCCCTTTAAATAACGCCAGTGGGAGGTCCTCCAGGCACTCCAAAACACGTTCAGATGGTCGGGGTTAAGACTGTGCGTTGAGTTGAGCATTAAGTCCCAAAATGGTGTCTATCACTTTAAATCAGTGTTGCACCCTGATTGAAGCCATTTTCTCCCTACTTTACATGATTCCAGCGTTCGTTATCTGCGCCTGCGCTAACTCTTTCACCAAGATGGTGTCCGGTGCATGCCACACTGGAAACGTGCGTGCGCATCCAAGACGCCATCTTGGATGTCGGAGAGGCCGTGTAGCGCCGAAACAATGGGTGCTACACGGCCCAATTTAACGCCCATCCTTCTTTAGGTAAGAAGACCAAAACAGTACACAGTACTCCAGGTGTGGTCTCACCAGAGCCCTATATAATTTCAGCAAGACCTCCTTACTCTTATACTCCAGCCCCCTTGCAATAAAGGCCAACATACTATTTGCCTTCTTAATTGCTTGCTGAACCTGCATGTTAAGTTTCTGTGATTCATGTACAAAGACAACCAAATCCCTCAGAACACCAACATTTCTTAGTCTTTCACCTTTAAAAAAAATTCTGCTTTTCTATTCTTCCTACCAAAGTGGATAATTTCACATTTCCCACATTATACTCCATCTGCCACCTTCTCCCCCACTCACTTAACCTGACTATCCCTTTACAGCCTCTTTGTGTCCTTCACAGCTTACTTTCCCACCTAGCTTTGTATTGTCAGCAAACTTGGATACATTACACTCAGTCCACTCATCTAAGTCATTGATATATATTGTAAATAGCTGAGGCCCAAGCACTGATCCTTGCGGTACCCCACTAGTTACAACCTGCCAACCTGAAAATGACCCGTTTATTCCTACACTCTCTTTTCTGTCCGTTAACCAATCCTCTATCTATGCTAATAATTAGCCCCAACCGCATGAGCCCTTAACTCGTGTAACAACCTCTTGTGTGGCACCTTTTCGAATGCCTTTTGAAAATCCAAATATACTACATCCACTGGTTCCCCTTTATCTACCCTGCTAGTTACACCCTGAAAAAACTCTAATAGGTTTGTCAAACACTATTTCCCTTTCATAAAACCATGTTGACTCTGCCTGATCATATGATGATTTTCTAAGTGCCCCGTTACCACGTCCTTAATAATAGATTCCAGCATTTTCCCTACTACTGATGTCGGGCTAACTGGCCTGTAGTTCCCTGTTTTCTCTCTCCCTCCTTTCTTGAATAGTAGGATTACATTTGCTACCTTCCAATCCACTGGGACCGTTCTAGAATCTAGGGAATTTTGGAAGAACACAACCAATGCATCCGCTATCTCTGCAGCCACCTCTTTTAGAACCCTCGGATGTAGGCCATCAGATCCAGGGGATTTGTCAGCTTTTAGTCCCATTAATTTCTCCAATACTTTTTCTTTGCTAATATTTAATTACTTTAAGTTCCTCACTGTCATTAGACCCTTGGTTCCCCACTATTTCTGGTATGTTTCTTGTATCTTCTACTGTGAAGACAAATACAAGATATTTGTTTAACCTCTCTGCCATTTCCTTATTCCCGATTATAATTTCTCCTGACTCTGCCTCTAAGGGACCCACGTTTAGTCTCACTAATCTCTTCCCTTTTACATACTTATAGAAGCTCTTACAATCTGTTTTTATATTTCTTGCTAGTTTACTCTCATATTCAATTTTCTCCCTCTTTATCAATTTCTTGGTCATCCTTTGCTGATTTCTAAAACTCTCCCAATTCTTAGGCTGACTACTCTTTTTGGCAACATTATAAGCCTCTTCTTTTAATCTAACACTATGCTTAACCTCTCTAGTTAGCCACGGTTGGATCACTTTTCTAGTGGAGTTTTTATTCCTCAAGGGTATGTATACTCATTGAGAATTATGAATTATTTCTTTAAATATTTGCCATTGCTTATCTATCATCATAGCTTTTAATCTGATTGCCCAATCTACTTAGCCAACTCGCCCCTCCTACCTATGTAATTGGCTTTGTTTAAACTTAACTACATCACTCTCAAACTCTATGAAATTCTACCATATTATGATCACTCTGCCCCAGAGGATCCTTGACCATAAGATTATTAATTAACCCTGTTTCGTTACACAATACTACGTCTAAAATAGTTGATTCCTTGACATATTGTTCTAGAAAACTGTCTCGAATGGATCCCATGAACTCGTCCTCCAAACTACTTTTGCCGACTTGGTTTGCCCAGTCTATGTGAAGTGTTGCACAGATGCTGCTTGCCCCGTGGTACCAGGTGGCCAATCTTCATGGATGAGCCTGAGGCCTATTGGAGTGCCCCAATTGCCACTCCGGCTCAGATCAGCTCATTCAACAAAGACTGGTAAATAAAGCTGGGACCTTTATCCTGTCGGGCTCAGTTATATACCACCTTTACCAACTGAACCACGGGGGGAGTTAAAGGCTCTGGTTTCTCGCTTTCATTATCGAATCCTTGTTTTATATCCAGCCAAGCAAAGATTATTTCTGTCAGTTAAGGCCGAAATGTCAAGGGCCTGACTAAATCACAACAATAAGAGATGGAAATTGTGAAGTCTATTTCTCAGATCTTATACCAATGAATCAATATCTAAAAAGCAGTCATTGTTATCAAATGAATCTTTCTATTAGCTGGGAAACATAACTCCACTATCAAGTGCTGAAGATTAACAGGTCAGTGTCTAACAGTCGAGAGCTTTGCTTTCATCGCAGTTTTATATAAACACCAGGAACCCCTGTGCCGATGAACTCAAGGGTTCTTATGTTTCGGTCAGGCTCGTGTGGCCTGATTCTCTTCCCCAGGGTCTAGCTGGAGTATAACACATGCTGGACATTGACATTTCCCAAGAATCAATTGCAGGTTGCTTCTCGTTAGCCCTCCATGTTTGAACATTGCAGTGTATCAAATACGTGGAGTGCACTGGCAGTCGGCAGTGTGTCTGGCAAGTGATTGGCTGCAGTAAGCGATTGCTTCTCATTCAGGTCTGCCCCAGAAACCAGCATTTTCACTGCCTCCGGGAATTCCAATGCAAAATTGTGGTGCTGAAGCAGCAAATCGTGTGTACAGGCAGTAGGTGTTTGTGGGAGCTGTTATGGGAAGTCCTGCTTCACCAAATCACGTTGCCATGATGCGAATTTGCAGTTACTGCTGGTTAAATAAAGAAAATACTGACCACAAACAGAATACCCTCCCGTCCTATTTGTCTGTCTGCTTATCTGTCTTGTGCTTGGAGCATGTCTGACACATAAAAATATACCGATCCCATTCTTGAATACACTCAATGACTGAGCAACCACAGTCCTCTTGGGTGGAAAATTCTTTACAGGACACCAGGATAAGGGAAACCTCAACCAGAGCTATTTGGAACTGGAGTTGGGTGTGGGAATAGCACGGGTCCCTGACCCACCTTCCTCCACACACGAGCCAATGCTGAACATTGAGTCTGTCCACAGTTTCTTTGAGGTGTTGCACTCCGAGGACTGGCCATCATCTACACTTGATTATCTTTCTGAACGTTCACAGGTGTTTCAGTTATTAACTCTGAGGTCTGATAGATGTGGAGGAGGGAGCAATACCATCCTGCCTTCCTTGATCACATCCCAGCACTTCAGTCTTTTCCAACAACCTCTCTTTAGTAAATTGGAACAGGCCAAGCAATGGAAGAAGTTCTGTGAAGAACGCAAACAACATGAGCATCACTCCTGGTTATCGGCTGTAGGAGAGGATGTATTGAGGCTGAAATTCCAGGTTTGTGGGGAGAGTCCTGCCTGGAGGAGGGTCCCAGGAATTTGGGGCATAACCTGATTCCACTGAGACTCTGCCCTGACTAAAATGGTGTCTTGAATTCAGGGAAGGGCGGGATGGGGACGGGTGGGGCGGAGAGGGCAGGTCAAAGGGTCGGTATGGGCATGTTCCTGGGCTACCCCAGGAATTCCATTCATTACATCCTTATAATGACCCCAGATACTGCCCAGACCTCCCAACAGATGGTCAGACAGCTGTTGGCACTGGATGCAGCTGATGGTCAAACAGCTGTTGGCACTAGATACGGCTAATGGTCAAACAGCTGTTGGCACTGGGTGCAGCTGATGGTCAAACAGCTGTTGGCACTGGATGCAGCTGATGGTCAAACAGCTGTTGGCACTGGGTGCAGCTGATGGTCAAACAGCTGTTGGCACTGGATGCAGCTGATGGTCAAACAGCTGTTGGCACTAGATACGGCTAATGGTCAAACAGCTGTTGGCACTGGATGCAGCTGATGGTCAAACAGCTGTTGGCACTGGGTGCAGCTGATGGTCAAACAGCTGTTGGCACTGGATGCAGCTGATGGTCAAACAGCCAGTGCTAGAACTTTGATCAGAACAACAACCTTTACCAACACACATCTCAACCGGAGAAAGTAACAAAAACAGGTGCTGTGAATTCAGAACATTGGTGCCGAGAACTGACTGGAACGGTGAAGTCTTTCTTTTAAAACTTTATTTGAAAACTTCCACAGACGAATTAAGTTACTATCTAGACTATTTGAAACTGCAAGAAATGACTAACTGGTGATCTTGAAGACCTTTATCCTGGTGTGGAGCAAAAGGAGGACTGAGGGGGAGGAGTGATTCCAGAGGAAGGCAGGAGTGGGGAGAGAATAAACTCACGTGGCTGCAGTCTCCCTTGAAAAGGGACAGTGTTGCCATGACTTTGCCCAATTCCCTTTGGCTGATGACCTACTCATTTGACTCTGTGACAAGTGTTATCACCGTGGCCTCCTCGGGACCCAGACTGTCTCGGTTATTTGCAAGCCCCCTTACACGATGGTATAGTTACAATTCAAATAATACGGAGACAGTGAACACAGTCGGGCATTTTCTGTTTCCTAATATTACTGGACTGGCAAAAGTGACTGCACAGAGAATAAAATTTGGCAAACAGGTAGCCCACATATTGACCTCTCTGCTGCCTCCCCCACCCCCTCTCTCATGCAGCTGCTTATTGGGGATGGTTAATGTCCTTTAGTGAAAAGCAGTGGCTGCTGCTTGAATGACATTCCCATCGCTCCACATCTCAAGGTTGCCTGGGCTTACAATTTCCCCCAGCCCATGCAGATTCTTCACATTGTGCACTGATTGCCTGGTTACCAGCCTCTCCAAAGGCAATCGCGGCAAAGTGAAGCCCCCACGTCTGTTCCTGGATCGACCTACTGCGCAATGGGGAATTTGTAAGGGTCTCTCGAGTGGGCCTTGTAATTACTCAGCTGACAGAATGTTTAAGTAGTCGATACGCTCCGTTGCTATGCAGTTTGAACAGCAAATGCCACACTCCAGCTGATCGTAAGGCTTTTTAATTTTTGAGCCTTCAAATGTTTTTGTCCTCTTAATGTCTCAAGCTTTGCTTACCAGGGGGGAGTTTAAGATGGCTGGGAATGGACTGGCACAGGCTGTGCTGCTGAATGTACACAACACTGCTTTCAACATCTTTCACTTCCAGAGTCTTTTTCCCAGATGGGAACGAATCGAGGAGTGAGAGAATTGCAGGTATGGACCTCGGTATGTAACCACAGAAATACTTCCGAACCCTCCGTAAACTTGATCTGCATATTGTAGGGAATCAGGCAAATTCTATTTCCCATATCCTAACTCACACCAAGTCCCGTTCACCCATCACCTCTGTGCTCACCGACCTATATTGGCTCCCGGTTCTGGAACGCCTCAATTTTCAAATGCTCATCCTTGTTTTCCCTCCATGACCTCGCCCTTCCCTATCTCTGTGACCTCCTCCAGCCCTACAACCCTCTGAGATCTCTGCGCTCCTCCAATTCAGGCCTCTTGAGCATCCCCGATTTTCATCGCCTCACCATTGGCGGCCGTGCCTTCAGCTGCCTAGGCCCTAAGCTCTGGAATTCCTTCCCTAAATCTTTCTACCTCTCTGTCTTCTTTTAAGACGCTCCTTAAAACCTACCTCTTTGACCAAGCACCAAGCTTTTGGTCACCTGTCCTAATATCTCCTGATGTGGCTTGGTGTCAAATTTTGTCTGATAATCGCTCCTGTGAAGCGCCTTGGGACGTTTTACTATGTTAAAGACGCTATATAAATGCAAGCTATTGGGCGGCTAAACATAATGGAGTGAATAAGTGGGTGGTGGGTAGGGTCTGTGATTGCCTCAGTAAAATAGACATTCTTCTATTCATTTGTCCTATGGAAATTACATCAGCTATGCTTGTGTGACCAGAATCGACAGGATTCATATTATTGGCACAAAAATGGCAGCTATGTGTTAAAAGCTGTATGCTGACTGTGTTGAACCTTGCACTTTAATTGCTGGAGGCTGAATTACAAGGTGCAGGGCTCTGAGGGATAGCACTGAGAGCGAGTTACTTAGTAAGGTAGGGTGAACCTCCAGACACTGATCGACATCTTATTTAAAGTTTAAGATCTAAGTTATACTTAGGACAGCCTCTGCATATTGTAGGGAATCAGGCAAATGGCGGCATGCAACTGGAGAGTGGAATTCAACGATCAAAGTGATTTTGTCTGAGGGGGGGGGAGACGTGTTCATAGAATTACATAGAATTTACAGCACAGAAACAGGCCATTCGACCCAACTGGTCTATGCTGGTGTTTAAGCTCCACATGAACCTCCTCCCACCTTACTTTATTTAATCCTATCAACATATCCTTCTATTCCTTTCTCCCTCATGTACTTATCTAGTTTCCCCTTACATGCATCTATGCTATTCGCCTCAACTACTCCTTGTGGTAGCAAGTTCCACATGCTCATCACTCTCTGGGTAAAGAAGTTTCTCCTGAATTCCCTACTGGATTTATTAGTGACATCTTATTTTTATGGCCCCTTCTTCTGGTCTCCCCCACCAGTGGAAACATTTCTTCTACGTCTACCCTATCAAACCCTTTCATAATCTTGAAGACCTCTATTAGGTCCCCCTCAGCCTACTCTTTCCTAGAAAAATAAGCCCCAGCCTGTTCAATCTTTCCTGATAGTTACAACCTCTCAGTTCTGGTATCGACCTTGTGAATCTTTTTTGAACCATCTCCAGTGCTTCTATATCCTTTTTGTAATACAGAGACCAGAACTGTGCACAGTATTCTAAGTGTGGTCTAACCAAGGTTCCATATTAGTTTAACATAACGTCTGTTCAGTTCTGATACTAAGTGAAAGATCAAATGATAACTTCTGAGTGGCAAACGATGAGCAGATTTTACCAGTGTCCCAATTCTGAGAATGCCGCAGCATGTAAAGGTTGCAGCACTGAACCATCTCGGCGAGGAGGGCGGGGTCTTTGGTAATTGATGGTGAGAAAACTGCGAGAACTTGTTAAAATTTGAATGCTGCTACATTCCTATATGTTAGTGCAGTACATAACATATTATACAATCCAAAATCTAAGCTCACCCTCCAGTGCAGTACTGAGAGAGTGCTGCACTGTTGGAGGTGCCGTCTTTCGGATGAGACATTAGACCAATGTCCCGTCTGTCCTCTCGGGTTGGCGTAAAAGATCCCACGGCACTATTTCGAAGAGCAGTGGAGTTTTCTCCGGTGTCCTGGCCAATATTCATCCCTCAACCAGCATCACTTAAAAAAAACAGATTATCTGGCCATTATCACATTGCTGTTTGTGGGACCTTGCTGTGCGCAAATTGGCTGCTGTGTTTCCAACATTACAACAGTGACTACGCTTCAAAAGTACTTCATTGGCTGTAAAGCACTTTGGGATGTCCTGTGGTCATGAAAGGCGCGATATAAATGCAAGTCCTTCTTTCTTTTACAATACACCATAATACCGTACAGTAATGAAAGACAGACTCGCAGTTATATAACACCTTCTCTCAGAAACATCTCAAAGTGTTGCACTTACAATTAATTCCTTTGTGATGCAGCCATTGTTGCTGCATAGCAAACAAAGCAGCTATCTTGTGCATTGCAACATCCCACAAACAGCATCGATGAACAATCAGTTATTCTGTTTATGGTACTGTTGGTTGAAGCAGGACTGTTGCAGGGACATTGGGAGAACTCCCTGTCCTTTTTCGAATTGTGCTATGGGATACACATGCATCACTCAGGCCTTGAGTTAATGGAGTAGACAGTGGAATCAATTTTAACTAACCCTTTCAGTGGCGGATGCTGGCTCGGACTCATCCACGTTCAGCAAACCCAAGCGGATCAGGCCCGGGGTCCATACTGCTCAGGACAGCCCAATAGCTGGAAAGAGCCCTTCAACAGGCATTATGCACCTTATTAACATATGCAAGGGACCGAACGCCTGGGACACCTAAAAAATGGGCCGGCAAATTTAGCAGTGGGACCAATGCCTGTGCAGATTGGACGCAGGCCATCCCGTTGCTAATTTGGTATGCTTTGCGCCCGCAATACACTCCACCATCAGATATTACATTAGGCTCAACAATTCCACAGCTCAGTACATCGTACGAGACTTTGCTACACCACACCACACCATTAAAAATCTCCAATAATGAGATGCTTCACTCTTGATATGTCTGCTTCTACATTCAAGGCCTCAAGTGACTATTCACTAACATGACTGCACTTCACAAGTCAGGGAATATTAGCACACAGTCAGTAAAAGTCCCTTTAAAATGGATTACTACGGGTTTTAAGACAACTGGTCAATAGAGATCTTGATTCCAATAAGCACTGGGACAATGTTTATCTCCTCCAAAATAATTTACAATCAATAAGTTTAGGAGCCATTAACAGATGTAATTCTTCTGAGTCGACCAACAAAGAGCCTGCACTAGTCAGCATTTAGGGAAATGGTTTATGGGATTAGTAGTTAAAAATCATCCGTATTACTAATTAACTAAGAGCAAAATATTCCCGCTCAATCAGTGCAAACAAGAACACGTGTGAAGAGGCTTGTGGGCCGTTAGCTTGTGTGTAGAAGCACAATAAGGTACTGTGACATGTGGACACCTTGGAACTCTGTCCCTCAGTCATTCTAACAAATAAAACATTCATCCAAACAGCACCAACCCCCAGTGAATAAAGCTGAAGGCAGGCCATATCCTGTAATCAAAATGCTTTCCATAGTAGTAATAAGCCAAAGTCTCCTTTCCTTATACATTAAAATAGCATCTTTATATTGCTAGAAAACACAAACTTCCTCAGGTGTTTGTTGGTACTTTATGTTATTGATAACAATCGTCGACAGAGAAATCATTTCTAACAATCTATTTTTTTTAATGGGTTACAATGTTTCTGCTAAAATAATGCAAACCCATTACGGACTCAGTCACTGAAATGGGCATCCGTCCTTTCTAGGGTTCTATTACTGTATATACATTATGGGGGGGAGTTTTCTGAGCAAGAGCTGGCAGAGCCTATATATCGCCATGTATAAAAGTATAATGGAACATTCCAAAAACCCGTGAGCACTTGGAATTGAAAAAAAATGAATCCTTCTGCTGCTTTTGGAGATGGTAAGAAATGTGGCTTTAATTGTGAAAGGGTTACTGGAGTTATGCATGCATCACATTTCACCTGATGGTCTTGTGGGTAAAGGTACCGCCCTAGTGTGGTACTGAGCCATACAGGCCAGAAGGGCCCGTGTCCAACCCCTGGTCTGAGCTGTGTTGGTTCATCTCAGTCAGGGCAGCGATTGGGGAGCTACATTTGGACTCAGGCTAGAGAGGGGACATATCAGCTGTGGTGCCTGTTCCTGATCTCGATCCAGTGCTCTCCGTCCATGTGCAGATCTTGGATGAGGGCAGGATTGGGTTCAGTTGCAGTGCCCTCCACAAGTCAACGGCTTATGAGGCATCGGCAGGCTGCCAATCCCTGTGGAACTGTATCCCAACGAGAGAGGAGAGGAGAGAGGAGAAAACAGCAAAACAAATTGCAACATTCGGTACGAACAGCCCCCATCTGCTGCACCAATATTTATGTAATGGCTCACAATCTACAGTTAAAGATGACAATATAGATTGACATCTTAAAGGAGAAAGAAAGCCCGGAGGAACCTTCTCAGCATAAATACTCCTCCACACTTGTTATTAAAAATAAAATTGAAGTAGATATCTATCTTGTAAAAAGTAGCCTCAATTTAGTGACTCATTTTCTTTTCCAAGGAGACCCCGCTCTTCAGGTCTTTGCTCTGCAGTTCCAGCCGTTGCTGCTCCGATTTATCCCAGAGTGGTTCTGTTCGCTGCCACTGCCGTCTCGGAGGCCAATCCAGGTCTGCCCGAGTGCGGGGAATTTTGTACCAGCGGGGTGTGGTCTCGGCCTGGGCTGAACGTCCCCGACTTGTGTGCTTTCGGATCTGCCACCGGGGATGGCCAATGCGCTGCCTTCTGTGCAAGTGGATGGAGTCACCCTGAGACTAGATCTGGCCTCTCCGCAATCAGGGAGGCTGAAGTGGCGAGTGGGAGGCCTGAAGTGGTAGGAATCTGTGGGAGGGGAAGTGATTCTCTGAATCAAAGAGATCCGTTCTTCAATACTATTTTAAATAACGTAGGCACTTGGCACTGAAAGCTCTGCTCCTTTACCCTAACTGGGAAATGCCATACTCTTCAGCATTCCACGATCTAGCTCTCTCCCCCAAAAAGCTGTTGAGGTTGGGAGTCAATTGAAAATTTCAAAACTGAGATTGATAGATTTTTGTTGGGTAAGGGTATTAAGGGTTACGGAACCAAGGCGGGTAAATGGAGTTAAGATACAGATCCGCCATGATCTGATTGAATGGCGGAACAGGTGTGAGAGGCTGAATGGCCGACTCCTGTTCCTACATTTTCACGCAATGCCAACTAAACACTGAAAGCACAGCTTGCCCGACCTCTTGACCCAGAAGCTGTTGCTAAACTAATACACAAATTAGGGTTCAAAAGCAACATTTTAATGATGCAATTAGTGAAGCCAGCAGTGGCATCATTTTCACCAGTGAAGACATGAGACATAATCCATTCTCAGTAGGTTTCTGTTGGTCTTGTCACATTTACTGCCACCTAGTTTTCCCAGGGCTGTTGGGTCACAGGTTCTGATCTCTTGGTTTCCCCAACCAGGACCTTGTATTGCAGGAGTGTAAGGCTACCACGGTGTCCAAGCACCACACCACTATTGGGTCATATTCAAAGATGGGAAAAAATCCCTACATTGAGACAGGAGAGTTTAATCTATCCAGTAGGACATGGGTTAGATGTTGGAAGAGCAGAATGAGAAATGATACAGCATGGGAATCACTGTTTGAAGAAACAAAAGAATATGCATCAGTCCAAAGGATTATGGTCCATCCACAAATTTAAAAGGCAATGTGCCGAGTTCTGAAAGCTCTTAGATGCAACAGTGGAAAAAATACTTGGAGAATATAGTACCACTTGTATGGGATTCCGAATCAATGTTTTAAGTAACAGAAAGAGTAGACAAGGGTAATATGGACTTTCAGAAGGCCTTCGATAAGATGCCACATAACAGACTCATGACAAAGGTCAGGGCATGTGGAGTCAGGGGCCAGGTAGCAGAATGGATTGGAAACTGTCTACAAAAGAAGAAAGAGGGGAGGAATTAAGGGACGTTTCTCAGACTAGCAGAAAGTGGGAAATGGTGTTCCCATGGGATGTGTGCTGGAACCACTGTTGTTCACCATATATATAAATGATTTGGACTCAGAAATTGAAGTCAAAAGAAAATTGTCTGGGGTGTAAAATGGGCTGCTGATTCACTATTGCTCGTTTTGTGCCACCTCCCAAGACTAATTTCACCCCTATGGTGTCAAAATTTGCAGATGATACCAAAAAGTGGGGTACGGTTAATAATGTGAAGGACTGCACCAAAATACAGGAAGATATAAACAGGCTTGTAGAGTGGGTGGATAAATGGCAAATGAAATTCAATATGGCGAAGTGTGAGGTTATTCATTTTGGTAGTAGGAATAAGGAGGCCACTTATTCCTTGGAAGGTAAGAAACTAAATGGTGTAGGGGAGCAAAGAGATCTGGGAATACAGATACATAAATCGCTAAAAGTACCATCATAAGTTGATAAAGTCATAAAGAATGCAAACAGTGTAATGGGGTTCATTTCTAGAGGAACAGAATATAAAAGCAGGGAGATAATATTAAATTAATATAGGACCATGGTTAGACCACACTTGGAGTACTGTCAGCAGTTCTGTTCTGGTCTCCATATTACAAAAATGATACTGATGCACAAGTCCCAGGGTTAGTGGTTGGGGCAGAAAAAATGTCAACATTCAAGAGCAGATTGGAGAGGCAGATGAAGGAAAAAGAGGATGAAGGGATGTGGGTACAGAGTGGGCAAATGTGATTGGACTCTTTACTTGTGTGGAGGATAAACGGTGAGATGGAGTGGTAGGGCCAAATGGCCTGTTTCCGTGTTGTAATGTATTCTGCATGTATTTCTATGTATAAAGATTTGGGCAATATTTTGGTGGTGAAGATTTGTGTCTGCTCTGTTTCGCATGTTATCTGTGAGTGACTGAAGGGAAGAGGGGGGTTAGTTCGGCTGAGGTGTGACAACCAAAATTAAAGTTGGCAGGCTCTCCTGCTACTTAATAGGAACGGTGATTACAGGAGCATTGTCATTACCGCAGCCTGAGTAATAGAGCTCCTCAGGGCCACTCTACGCTCGCACCAAATTACCGGAGAAAAAAAGGAAAATGATACAATTAATACTGCAGCTGACAGCTACTGCCTTTCATTGCCTTTTGCTCATCAATTGACTTCTGAAACTCCACTCAACATATTTACTGGGGTTCTTTGATAACTTAAAAACTCCATTACTTTTGCTGTGGATCTAGTAAGCAACGAGTGCCTCCAGGTTGTATCTGAATGAGTTTGCTTTATTGTGTGTATTAACTGTTTATTTTAATTAGCTCCATATTCTAACTGTGAGGCACTTTCCTCTTTTGGTTTATTGCAGGGCACTGTTGTAATGTGAACCATCAGAAAGCCCCAGGCTTATATCGAAGCAGACAACCCAACGGTGGCTAGGCTGGATGAGACTCACTCATAAATCTTTCAGGAAAATTCCTTATCTGTTGTCCTCTTTACTATCTTTGTTGTGTTTCTTTAAAAATTAATTTGTTAACTTATGCACATTAAGGTGAGGGATGTTAATGCTGGGGAATGGAACACTTTCTAATTCAGGCACCCAGTGTCACTCTCAAACACTCCCAGGGCAGGTACAGCACGGGTTAGATACAGAGTAAAGCTCCCTCTACACTGTCCCATCAAACACTCCCAGGGCAGGTACAGCACGGGTTAGATACAGGGTAAAGCTCCCTCCACACTGTCCCATTAAACACTCCCAGGGCAGGAACAGCACGGGTTAAATACAGAGTAAAGCTCCCTCTACACTGTCCCATCAAACACTCCCAGGGCAGGTACAGCACGGGTTAGATACAGGGTAAAGCTCCCTCCACACTGTCCCATTAAACACTCCCAGGGCAGGAACAGCACGGGTTAAATACAGAGTAAAGCTCCCTCTACACTGTCCCATCAAACACTCCCAGGGCAGGTACAGCACGGGTTAGATACAGAGTAAAGCTCCCTCTACCCTGTCCCATCAAACACTCCCAGGGTAGGTACAGCACGGGTTAGATACAGAGTAAAGCTCCCTCTACACTGTCCCATCAAACACTCCCAGGGCAGGTACAGCACGGGTTAGATACAGAGTAAAGCTCCCTCTACACTGTCCCATCAAACATTCCCAGGGCAGTGAGACTGTTTGTGTGTACGTGCATGTGTTATTTGTGTAGTTTAGTTCCGCACAATTCATCGCAATGCAGTAAATGTGTACGGGAAAATCAAAATGTACAAACAACTCTGCAGAAATACTTCAGGAAATACGGTGTTGCGTGTTCTATTTGCCTCTCATCTCCCTCCTGCAATATCACGACCTCCTCACCCGCCAAGATCCAAAATTAGTTATCCTTTTGAATTTTGTGAGTCTGACTGATCTGACACAATAGATTTTTGCCTGTTTGTAGTTGCAACTGAAGGCAGGTTACAGCAGAAACATCCAAAGTACACTCAGAGAAAGCTCCTGCTGGTCAATCAAAACAGAAGCAGAATTCTGAACAAAGAATTTTTACACAAAACAATGGTGTGATCTGAGGGAAAAGGGCTTCACTTCTGAAACACAATCTCACTGCTGATTACTTGAGGGAAACTTCAAAAGTTTCAGTCTGTATCAGCCCAAAAATCGTGAAGCTCTGCTGGGGTTGCAGGCCCTCAGGCACGGGTGAGCGCAACTTTGCAATAACAGACGTGCCGTGGAAGGAAGAAAAAGAGTAGGAGAAAGGGAGCCGACTGTCGGCCAGAGACAGCTGCAGAGCGGAGTAGGGGATATGTCAATGGGTTCCCACCCGAATTCACGCTGGTTTGGGGCACTTCTCCCCAGACATGCCTACCCCGAATTTAAAATGGGTATATTTGTGAGCAGCAGCACGGCCTGCTGCAGAATCATAGAATCACAGAAAGTCGCGGCGCAAAAGGAGGCCATTCGGCCCATCGTGTCTACGCCGACCGAGAAAGAGCTATCCAGCTTAATCCCACTTTCCAGCACTTGGTCCGTAGCCCTGTAGGTTACGGCACTTCAAGTGCACATCCAGGTACTTTTTAAATGAGTTGAGGGTTTCTGCCTCTTCCACCCTTTCAGGCAGTGAGTTCCAGGCCCCCACCACCCTCTGGGTGACAAAATTTCTCCTCAGCTCCCCTCTAATCCTTCTACCAATTACTTTAAATCTATGCCCCCTGGTTATTGACCTCTCTGCTAAGGGAAATAGGTCCTTCCTATCCACTCTATTTAGGCTCCTCATAATTTTATACACCTCAATTAAATCTCCCCTCAGCCTTCTTTGTTCCAAAGAAAACAACCCCAGCCTATCCAATCGTTTCTCATGGTTAAAATTCTACAGGCCTGGTAACATCCTCGTAAATCTCCTCTGTACCCTCTCTAGTGCAATCACATCTTTCCTGTAATGCGGTGACCAGATCTGTATACAGTACTCAAGCTGTGGAATAACTAGTGTTTTATACAGTTCTAGCATAACCTCCCTGCTTTATAGAGGAAAGTATCTCATATACCTTTTTAGCCACCTTATCTACCTGTCCTGCTACCTTTCGGGATCTGTAGACATGCACTCCAAGGTCTCTCACTTCCTTTACAGTATCCTCCCATTTATTGTGTACTCCCTTGCCTTGTTTGCTCACCCCAAATGCATTACCTCACACTTCTCTGGTTTGAATTCTATTTGCCACTTTTCTGCCCACCTGACCAGTCCATTGATATCTTCCTGCAGTCTACAGCTTTCCTCCTCACTATCAACCACACGGCCAATTTTTGTATCACCTGCAAACTTCGTGATCAGCCACCCACATTCAAGTCAAGATCATTCAAGGCAATACTCGCATGTAGCTCGATCTTAAAATTACCGTTCCATTCTACTTTACGACAAGAAGGTGTGTTCATTTCAGTGGAAACGGAGGTACTTTGTTGCATTTTTGCTCCCTACATTAGGTTAATTTAATGCAGAGACTGACTGCTATTTTTCCGTATTTCCTTAGTTTCATTACCAATCTATCCCACAGTATTGTGGTTGCTAGGCATGTCACCTAAAACATACACAACACCTCTAATACTTGTCACCTTGAACACATGCAACATCTTTAATACACGTATCACCTTCAATACTCGAACCACCTTTAATACACGTATTAACTTTAATACACGTATCACCATTAATATCTGTATCACCTTCAATACACGAATCACCTTTAATACACGTGTCACCTTTAATACACGAATCACCTTTAATACACGTATCACCTTCAATACATGTATCACCTTCAATACACGGATCATCTTTAATACCTGTATCACCTTTAATACCTGTATCACCTTCAATATACGTATCACCTTTAATACCCGTATCATCTTTAATACACGTATCATCTTTAATACCTGTATCACCTTTAATACCTGTATCACCTTCAATATACGTATCACCTTTAATACCCGTATCATCTTTAATACACGTATCATCTTTAATACACGAATCACCTTTAATACCTGTATCACCTTTAATACACGAATCACCTTCAATACACGAATCACCTTCAATACACGAATCACCTTTAATACCTGTATCACCTTTAATACATGTATCACCTTTAATACACGTATCATCTTTAATACACGTATCATCTTTAATACCTGTATCACCTTCAATATACGTATCACCTTTAATACCCGTATCATCTTTAATACACGTATCATCTTTAATACCTGTATCACCTTTAATACACATATTACCTTCAATACACGAATCACCTTTAATACACGTATCACCTTCAATACACGTATCACCTTCAATACACGTATCATCTTTAATACCTGTATGACCTTTAATACCTGTATCACCTTTAATACACGTATCACCTTTAATACACATATTACCTTCAATACACGTATCATCTTTAATACACGTATCATCTTTAATACCTGTATGACCTTTAATACCTGTATCACCTTCAATACACGTATCATCTTTAATACCTGTATGACCTTTAATACCTGTATCACCTTTAATACACATATCACCTTCAATACACGAATCACCTTTAATACATGTATCACCTTCAATACACGTATCACCTTCAATACACGTATCATCTTTAATACCTGTATGACCTTTAATACCTGTATCACCTTTAATACACGTATCACCTTCAATACACGAATCACCTTTAATACATGTATCACCATCAATACACGTATCACCTTCAATACACGTATCATCTTTAATACCTGTATGACCTTTAATACCTGTATCACCTTTAATACACATATCACCTTTAATACACGTATCATCTTTAATACATGTATCACCTTTAATACACATATTACCTACAATACATGTATCATCTTTA
Organism: Heptranchias perlo; assembly: GCF_035084215.1. NCBI lineage: Eukaryota > Metazoa > Chordata > Chondrichthyes > Hexanchiformes > Hexanchidae > Heptranchias > Heptranchias perlo. Next base: position 94,403,025 of record NC_090331.1, on the reverse strand, counting down.
ATACCTGTATGACCTTTAATACCTGTATCACCTTTAATACACATATCACCTTTAATACACGTATCATCTTTAATACATGTATCACCTTTAATACACATATTACCTTCAACAAACGTATCATCTTTAATACCTGTATCACCTTTAATACATGTATCACCTTCAATAAACGAATCACCTTTAATACATGTATCACCTTCAATACACGAATCACCTTTAATACATGTATCACCTTCAAAACACGAATCACCTTTAATACACGTATCACCTTCAATACACGAATCACCTTTAATACATGTATCACCTTCAATACACGTATCACCTTCAATACACGAATCACCTTTAATACACGTATCACCTTTAATACATGTATCACCTTTAATACACATATCACCTTTAATACACGTATCATCTTTAACACATGTATCACCTTTAATACACATATTACCTTCAATACATGTATCATCTTTAATACCTGTATGACCTTTAATACCTGTATCACCTTTAATACACATATCACCTTTAATACACGTATCATCTTTAATACATGTATCACCTTTAATACACATATTACCTTCAATACACGTATCATCTTTAATACCTGTATCACCTTTAATACATGTATCACCTTCAATACACGAATCACCTTTAATACATGTATCACCTTCAATACACGTATCACCTTCAATACACGAATCACCTTTAATACACGTATCACCTTTAATACACGTATCATCTTTAATACCTGTATTACCTTTAATACACGTATCACCTTTAATCTATGTCACCTTCAATACTCGAATCACCTTTAATACACGTATCACCTTTAATACACGTATCACCATTAATACATGTATCACCTTTAATACATGTATCACCATTAATACATGTATCACCTTTCAACACTTACAAAATACGGATCACCTTTAATACCTGTATCGTCTTTAATGCCTATATCACCTTTAATACACGGATCACCATTAGTACATGTATCACTTTAATACACATATCACCTTGAATACATGTATCACCTTTAATACACGAATCACCATTAATACACGAATCACCTTTAATACACGAATCACCTTTAATACAAAAATTACCTTTAATACACGTATCACCTTTAATACACGTATCATCTTTAATACACGTATCACCTTTAATACCTGTATCACCTTTAATACACGTATCATCTTTAATACACGTATCACCTTTAATACATGTATCACCTACAATACATGTATCACCTTTAATACACATATCACCTTTAATACCTGTATCACCTTTAATATCTGTATCACCTTTAATACACGTATCATCTTTAATACACGTATCACCTTTAATACACGTATCACCTTCAATACCTGTATCACCTTTAATACACGTATCACCTTTAATACATGTATCACCTTTAAGACCTGTATCACCTTAAATACACAAATCACCTTCAATACACGAATCACCTTTAATACACGTATCACCTTTAATACATGTATCACCATTAATACACGAATCACCTTTAATACACGAATCACCTTTAATACAAAAATTAGCTTTAATACATGTATCACCTTTAATACACGAATCACCTTTAATACCTGTATCACCTTTAATACATGTATCACCATCAATACACGAATCACCTTTAACACATGTATCACCTTCAATACACGTATCACCTTTAATACATGTATCACCTTCAATACACGAATCACCTTTAACACATGTATCACCTTTAATACCTGTATCACCATTAATACACGAATCACCTTCAATACACGAATCACCTTTAATACAAAAATTACCTTTAATACACGTATCACCTTTAATACACGTATCATCTTTAATACACGTATCACCTTTAATACCTGTATCACCATTAATACACGTATCATCTTTAATACACGTATCACCTTTAATACATGTATCACCTACAATACATGTATCACCTTTAATACACATATCACCTTTAATACCTGTATCACCTTTAATATCTGTATCACCTTTAATACACGTATCACCTTTAATACACGTATCACCTTCAATACCTGTATCACCTTTAATACACGTATCACCTTTAATACATGTATCACCTTTAAGACCTGTATCACCTTGAATACACGAATCACCTTCAATACACGAATCACCTTTAATACACGTATCACCTTTAATACATGTATCACCATTAATACACGAATCACCTTTAATACACGAATCACCTTTAATACAAAAATTACCTTTAATACATGTATCACCTTTAATACACGAATCACCTTTAATACCTGTATCACCTTTAATACATGTATCACCATTAATACACGAATCACCTTTAACACATGTATCACCTTCAATACACGTATCACCTTTAATACACGAATCACCTTCAATACACGAATCACCTTTAACACATGTATCACCTTTAATACACGTATCACCTTTAATGCCTGTATCACCATTAATACACGAATCACCTTCAATACACGAATCACCTTTTACACAGGAATCACCTTTAATACACGTATCAACTTTAATACACTTATCACCTTTAACACATGTATCACCTTTAATACACAAATCACCTTCAATACACGAATCACCTTTAACACAGGAATCACCTTTAATACCTGTATCACCTTTAATACACGAATCACCTTCAATACACGAATCACCTTTAACACAGGAATCACCTTCAATACCTGTATCACCTTTAATACACAAATCACCTTCAATACACGAATCACCTTTAACACAGGAATCACCTTTAATACCTGTATCACCTTTAATACACGTATCACCTTCAATACACGAATCACCTTTAACATAGGAATCACCTTTAATACACGTATCACCTTTAATACACGTATCACCTTTAATGCCTGTATCACCTTTAATACACAAATCACCTTCAATACACGAATCACCTTTAACACAGGAATCACCTTTAATACCTGTATCACCTTTAATACACGAATCACCTTCAATACACGAATCACCTTTAACATAGGAATCACCTTTAATACACGTATCACCTTTAATACACTTATCACCTTTAACACATGTATCACCTTTAATACACGTATCACCTTCAATACACGAATCACCTTTAATACACGTATCACCTTTAATACACTTATCACCTTTAACACATGTATTACCTTTAATACATGTATCACCTTCAATACACGAATCACCTTTAATACCTGTATCACCTTTAATACATGTATCACCATTAATACACGAATCACCCTTTAACACATGTATCACCTTCAATACACGTATCACCTTTAATACATGTATCACCTTCAATACACGAATCACCTTTAACACATGTATCACCTTTAATACCTGTATCACCATTAATACACGAATCACCTTCAATACACGAATCACCTTTAATACAAAAATTACCTTTAATACACGTATCACCTTTAATACACGTATCATCTTTAATACACGTATCACCTTTAATACCTGTATCACCATTAATACACGTATCATCTTTAATACACGTATCACCTTTAATACATGTATCACCTACAATACATGTATCACCTTTAATACACATATCACCTTTAATACCTGTATCACCTTTAATATCTGTATCACCTTTAATACACGTATCATCTTTAATACACGTATCACCTTTAATACACGTATCACCTTCAATACCTGTATCACCTTTAATACACGTATCACCTTTAATACATGTATCACCTTTAAGACCTGTATCACCTTGAATACACGAATCACCTTCAATACACGAATCACCTTTAATACAAAAATTACCTTTAATACATGTATCACCTTTAATACACGAATCACCTTTAATACCTGTATCACCTTTAATACATGTATCACCATTAATACACGAATCACCCTTTAACACATGTATCACCTTCAATACACGTATCACCTTTAATACCTGTATCACCTTTAATACACGAATCACCTTCAATACACGAATCACCTTTAACACATGTATCACCTTTAATACACGTATCACCTTTAATGCCTGTATCACCATTAATACACGAATCACCTTCAATACACGAATCACCTTTTACACAGGAATCACCTTTAATACACGTATCAACTTTAATACACTTATCACCTTTAACACATGTATCACCTTTAATACACAAATCACCTTCAATACACGAATCACCTTTAACACAGGAATCACCTTTAATACCTGTATCACCTTTAATACACGAATCACCTTCAATACACGAATCACCTTTAACACAGGAATCACCTTTAATACCTGTATCACCTTTAATACACAAATCACCTTCAATACACGAATCACCTTTAACACAGGAATCACCTTTAATACCTGTATCACCTTTAATACACGTATCACCTTCAATACACGAATCACCTTTAACATAGGAATCACCTTTAATACACGTATCACCTTTAATACACGTATCACCTTTAATACCTGTATCACCTTTAATACACGAATCACCTTCAATACACGAATCACCTTTAACACATGTATCACCTTTAATACACGTATCACCTTTAATGCCTGTATCACCATTAATACACGAATCACCTTCAATACACGAATCACCTTTTACACAGGAATCACCTTTAATACACGTATCAACTTTAATACACTTATCACCTTTAACACATGTATCACCTTTAATACACAAATCACCTTCAATACACGAATCACCTTTAACACAGGAATCACCTTTAATACCTGTATCACCTTTAATACACGAATCACCTTCAATACACGAATCACCTTTAACACAGGAATCACCTTTAATACCTGTATCACCTTTAATACACAAATCACCTTCAATACACGAATCACCTTTAACACAGGAATCACCTTTAATACCTGTATCACCTTTAATACACGTATCACCTTCAATACACGAATCACCTTTAACATAGGAATCACCTTTAATACACGTATCACCTTTAATACACGTATCACCTTTAATGCCTGTATCACCTTTAATACACAAATCACCTTCAATACACGAATCACCTTTAACACAGGAATCACCTTTAATACCTGTATCACCTTTAATACACGAATCACCTTCAATACACGAATCACCTTTAACATAGGAATCACCTTTAATACACGTATCACCTTTAATACACTTATCACCTTTAACACATGTATCACCTTTAATACACGTATCACCTTCAATACACGAATCACCTTTAATACACGTATCACCTTTAATACACTTATCACCTTTAACACATGTATTACCTTTAATACATGTATCACCTTCAATACACGAATCACCTTTAATACACGTATCACCTTTAATACATGTATCACCTTTAATACACGTATCACCTTCAATACACGAATCACCTTCAATACACGAATCACCTTTAATACACGTATCACCTTTAATACATTTATCACCTTTAACACATGTATCACCTTTAATACATGTATCACCTTTAATACATGTATCACCTTTAATACACGTATCACCTTTAATACACGTATCACCTTCAATACACGAATCACCTTTAACACATGTATCACCTTTAATACACGTATCACCTTTAATACATGAATCACCTTTAATACACATATCACCTTTAATACATGAATCACCTTTAACACATGTATCACCTTTAATACACGAATCACCTTTAATACACGTATCACCTTCAATACACGAATCACCTTTAATACCTGTATCACCATTAATACACGTATCACCTTTAATACACGTATCACCTTTAATACACGTATCACCTTCAATACACTTATCACCTTTAACACATGTATCACCTTTATATCACCTTTAATACACAAATCACCTTCAATACACGAATCACCTTTAACACAGGAATCACCTTTAATACATGTATCACCTTTAATATACGAATCACCTTCAATACACGAATCACCTTTAATACACATTTCACCTTTAATACATGTATCACCTTTAATACACGTATCACCTTCAATACACGAATCACCTTTAATACCTGTATCATCATTAATACACGTATCACCTTTAATACCTGTATCACCTTCAATACACGAATCACCTTTAATACCTGTATCACCATTAATACACGTATCACCTTTAATACACGTATCACCTTCAATACACTTATCACCTTTAACACATGTATCACCTTTATATCACCTTTAACACATGTATCACCTTTAATACACGTATCACCTTTAATGCCTGTATCACCTTTAATACACAAATCACCTTCAATACACGAATCACCTTTAACACAGGAATCACCTTTAATACATGTATCACCTTTAATATACGAATCACCTTCAATACACGAATCACCTTTAATACACATATCACCTTTAATACACATATCACCTTTAATACATGTATCACCTTTAATACACGTATCACCTTTAACACATGTATCACCTTTAATACACGTATCACCTTTAATACATGAATCACCTTTAATACACGTATCACCTTCAATACACGAATCACCTTTAACACATGTATCACCTTTAATACACGTATCACCTTTAATACATGAATCACCTTGAATACACGTATCACCTTCAATACACGAATCACCTTTAATACCTGTATCATCATTAATACCTGTATCACCTTTAATACACGTATCACCTTCAATACACGAATCACCTTTAATACCTGTATCACCATTAATACACGTATCACCTTTAATACACGTATCACCTTCAATACACGTATCACCTTTAATACACTTATCACCTTTAACACATGTATCACCTTTATATCACCTTTAACACATGTATCACCTTTAATACACGTATCACCTTTAATGCCTGTATCACCTTTAATACACAAATCACCTTCAATACACGAATCACCTTTAACACAGGAATCACCTTTAATACATGTATCACCTTTAATATACGAATCACCTTCAATACACGAATCACCTTTAATACACATATCACCTTTAATACATGTATCACCTTTAATACACGTATCACCTTCAATACACGAATCACCTTTAATACACATATCACCTTTAATACACATATCACCTTTAATACATGTATCACCTTTAATACACGTATCACCTTCAATACACGTATCACCTTTAATACATGTATCACCTTCAATACACGAATCACCTTTAATACACGTATCACCTTCAATACACGAATCACCTTTAATACCTGTATCACCTTCAATACACGTATCACCTTTAATACCTGTATCACCTTTAATACACAAATCACCTTTAATACCTGTATCACCTTCAATACACGAATCACCTTTAATACACGTATCACCTTCAATACACGAATCACCTTTAATACCTGTATCACCATTAATACACGTATCACCTTTAATACACGTATCACCTTCAATACACGTATCACCTTTAATACACTTATCACCTTTAACACATGTATCACCTTCATATCACCTTTAACACATGTATCACCTTTAATACACAAATCACCTTCAATACACGAATCACCTTTAACACAGGAATCACCTTTAATACATGTATCACCTTTAATACCTGTATCACCTTTAATACACAAATCACCTTCAATACACGTATCACCTTTAATACACTTATCACCTTTAACACATGTATCACCTTTATATCACCTTTAATGCACAAATCACCTTCAATACACGAATCACCTTTAACACAGGAATCACCTTTAATACATGTATCACCTTTAATATACGAATCACCTTCAATACACGAATCACCTTTAATACACATTTCACCTTTAATACATGTATCACCTTTAATACACGTATCACCTTCAATACACGAATCACCTTTAATACCTGTATCATCATTAATACACGTATCACCTTTAATACCTGTATCACCTTCAATACACGAATCACCTTTAATACCTGTATCACCATTAATACACGTATCACCTTTAATACACGTATCACCTTCAATACACTTATCACCTTTAACACATGTATCACCTTTATATCACCTTTAACACATGTATCACCTTTAATACACGTATCACCTTTAATGCCTGTATCACCTTTAATACACAAATCACCTTCAATACACGAATCACCTTTAACACAGGAATCACCTTTAATACATGTATCACCTTTAATATACGAATCACCTTCAATACACGAATCACCTTTAATACACATATCACCTTTAATACATGTATCACCTTTAATACACGTATCACCTTCAATACACGAATCACCTTTAATACACATATCACCTTTAATACACATATCACCTTTAATACATGTATCACCTTTAATACACGTATCACCTTTAACACATGTATCACCTTTAATACACGTATCACCTTTAATACATGAATCACCTTTAATACACGTATCACCTTCAATACACGAATCACCTTTAACACATGTATCACCTTTAATACACGTATCACCTTTAATACATGAATCACCTTTAATACACGTATCACCTTCAATACACGAATCACCTTTAATACCTGTATCATCATTAATACCTGTATCACCTTTAATACACGTATCACCTTTAATACACGTATCACCTTTAATACACTTATCACCTTTAACACATGTATCACCTTTATATCACCTTTAACACATGTATCACCTTTAATACACGTATCACCTTTAATGCCTGTATCACCTTTAATACACAAATCACCTTCAATACACGAATCACCTTTAACACAGGAATCACCTTTAATACATGTATCACCTTTAATATACGAATCACCTTCAATACACGAATCACCTTTAATACACATATCACCTTTAATACATGTATCACCTTTAATACACGTATCACCTTCAATACACGAATCACCTTTAATACACATATCACCTTTAATACACATATCACCTTTAATACATGTATCACCTTTAATACACGTATCACCTTCAATACACGTATCACCTTTAATACATGTATCACCTTCAATACACGAATCACCTTTAATACACGTATCACCTTCAATACACGAATCACCTTTAATACCTGTATCACCTTCAATACACGTATCACCTTTAATACCTGTATCACCTTTAATACACGAATCACCTTTAATACCTGTATCACCTTCAATACACGAATCACCTTTAATACACGTATCACCTTCAATACACGAATCACCTTTAATACCTGTATCACCATTAATACACGTATCACCTTTAATACACGTATCACCTTCAATACACGTATCACCTTTAATACACTTATCACCTTTAACACATGTATCACCTTCATATCACCTTTAACACATGTATCACCTTTAATACACAAATCACCTTCAATACACGAATCACCTTTAACACAGGAATCACCTTTAATACATGTATCACCTTTAATACCTGTATCACCTTTAATACACGAATCACCTTTAATACACGAATCACCTTTAACACAGGAATCACCTTTAATATACGAATCACCTTCAATACACAAATCACCTTTAATACACATATCACCTTTAATACATGTATCACCTTTAATACACGTATCACCTTCAATACACGAATCACCTTTAATACCTGTATCATCATTAATACACGTATCACCTTTAATACACGTATCACCTTCAATACACGAATCACCTTTAATACCTGTATCACCTTCAATACACGAATCACCTTTAATACCTGTATCACCATTAATACATGTATCACCTTTAATACACGTATCACCTTCAATACACTTATCACCTTTAACACATGTATCACCTTTATATCACCTTTAACACATGTATCACCTTTAATACACGTATCACCTTTAATGCCTGTATCACCTTTAAAACACGTATCACCTTTAATACCCGTATCATCTTTAATACCTGTATCACCTTCAATACCAGTATCACCTTTAATACCAGTATCACCTTTAATACACGTATCACCTTCAATATACGTATCACCTTCAATATACGTATCACCTTTAATACCCGTATCATCTTTAATACCTGTATCACCTTTAATACACATATTACCTTCAATGCACGTATCACCTTTAATACACGTATCATCTTTAATACCTGTATTACCTTTAATACCTGTATCACCTTTAATCTATGTCACCTTCAATACTCGAATCACCTTTAATACACGTATCACCTTTAATACACGTATCACCATTAATACATGTATCACCTTTAATACACGTATCACCATTAATACATGTATCACCTTTAATACATGTATCACCATTAATACATGTATCACCTTTCAATACTTACAAAACACATATCACCTTTACTACCTGTATCGTCTTTAATGCCTATATCACCTTTAATACACGGATCACCATTAGTACATGTATCACTTTAATACACATATCACCTTGAATACATGTATCACTTTAATACACATATCACCTTGAATACATGTAACACCTTTAATATACGAATCACCTTTAATACACGTATCACCTTTAATACTTGTATCACCTTCAATACACGTATCACCTTCAATACATGTAACACCTTTAATACACGTATCACCTTTAATACATGTCACCTTCAATACATGTATCACCTAAATGCATGTATCACCTTTAATACACGTTTCAACTTTAATGCATGTATCACATTTAAGCATGTATTGCCTTTGTGACAGATATGTAAAACTTGTGTTTAACTACCGCTGCTTACACTCGGCTGCAAAAATGTTTAACACAGTTTCCTGCCTCGTTATAAGTAATAAAGACAGGAGTAGAGTGCACAAGGCAGGAACTGGTCCAACGCACACATTTTGAGAGAATAAGTAATAGAGCACACACATCCTGTGAGATAAACTGGTCCAAGACACATTGTGTGAGATGAACTGGTCCAGCACACATTCTGTGAGATGAACTGGTCCAATACACATTGTGTGTGATGAACTGGTCCAATACACATTCTGTGAGATGAACTGGTCCAATACACATCCTGTGAGATGAACTGGTCCAATACACATTCTGTGAGATGAACTGGTCCAGCACACATCCTGTGTGATGAACTGGTCCAATACACATTGTGTGTGATGAACTGGTCCAATACACATTGTGTGTGATGAACTGGTCCAATACACTTCCTGTGAGATGAACTGGTCCAGCACACATCCTGTGAGATGAACTGGTCCAATACACATTCTGTGAGATGAACTGGTCCAATACACATCCTGTGAGATGAACTGGTCCAATACACATTCTGTGAGATGAACTGGTCCAGCACACATCCTGTGAGATGAACTGGTCCAATACACATTGTGTGTGATGAACTGGTCCAGCACACATTCTGTGAGATGAACTGGTCCAATACACATTGTGTGTGATGAACTGGTCCAGCACACATTCTGTGAGATGAACTGGTCCAGCACACATTCTGTGAGATGAACTGGTCCAATACACATTGTGTGTGATGAACTGGTCCAATACACATTCTGTGAGATGAACTGGTCCAATACACATTGTGTGAGATGAACTGGTCCAATACACATTGTGTGAGATGAACTGGTCCAATACACATTGTGTGTGATGAACTGGTCCAATACACATTGTGTGAGATGAACTGGTCCAATACACATTGTGTGAGATGAACTGGTCCAGCACACATCCTGTGAGATGAACTGGTCCAATACACATTGTGTGAGATGAACTGGTCCAATACACATTGTGTGTGATGAACTGGTCCAGCACACATCCTGTGAGATGAACTGGTCCAATACACATTGTGTGAGATGAACTGGTCCAATACACATTGTGTGTGATGAACTGGTCCAATACACATTCTGTGAGATGAACTGGTCCAATACACATTGTGTGTGATGAACTGGTCCAATACACATTCTGTGAGATGAACTGGTCCAATACACATCCTGTGAGATGAACTGGTCCAATACACATCCTGTGAGATGAACTGGTCCAATACACATTGTGTGTGATGAACTGGTCCAATACACATTCTGTGAGATGAACTGGTCCAATACACATTCTGTGAGATGAACTGGTCCAATACACATTGTGTGTGATGAACTGGTCCAATACACATTCTGTGAGATGAACTGGTCCAATACACATTGTGTGAGATGAACTGGTCCAATACACATTCTGTGAGATGAACTGGTCCAATACACATTCTGTGCGATGAACTGGTCCAGCACACATTGTGTGAGATGAACTGGTCCAGCACACATCCTGTGAGATGAACTGGTCCAATACACATTGTGTGTGATGAACTGGTCCAATACACATTGTGTGTGATGAACTGGTCCAATACACATTGTGTGTGATGAACTGGTCCAATACACATTCTGTGAGATGAACTGGTCCAATACACATTGTGTGAGATGAACTGGTCCAATACACATTCTGTGAGATGAACTGGTCCAATACACATTCTGTGCGATGAACTGGTCCAGCACACATTGTGTGAGATGAACTGGTCCAGCACACATCCTGTGAGATGAACTGGTCCAATACACATTGTGTGTGATGAACTGGTCCAATACACATCCTGTGAGATGAACTGGTCCAATACACATTGTGTGTGATGAACTGGTCCAATACACATTGTGTGTGATGAACTGGTCCAATACACATTGTGTGTGATGAACTGGTCCAGCACACATTCTGTGTGATGAACTGGTCCAATACACATTGTGTGAGATGAACTGGTCCAGCACACATCCTGTGAGATGAACTGGTCCAATACACATTGTGTGTGATGAACTGGTCCAATACACATTCTGTGAGATGAACTGGTCCAATACACATTGTGTGTGATGAACTGGTCCAATACACATTCTGTGTGATGAACTGGTCCAGCACACATTGTGTGTGATGAACTGGTCCAATACACATTCTGTGAGATGAACTGGTCCAGCACACATTGTGTGTGATGAACTGGTCCAATACACATTGTGTGTGATGAACTGGTCCAATACACATTGTGTGTGATGAACTGGTCCAATACACATTGTGTGTGATGAACTGGTCAAATACACATTCTGTGAGATGAACTGGTCCAATACACATTGTGTGTGATGAACTGGTCCAATACACATTCTGTGAGATGAACTGGTCCAATACACATTGTGTGTGATGAACTGGTCAAATACACATTCTGTGAGATGAACTGGTCCAATACACATTCTGTGAGATGAACTGGTCCAATACACATTGTGTGTGATGAACTGGTCCAGCACACATTGTGTGAGATGAACTGGTCCAATACACATTGTGTGAGATGAACTGGTCCAATACACATTCTGTGAGATGAACTGGTCCAGCACACATTCTGTGAGATGAACTGGTCCAATACACATTCTGTGAGATGAACTGGTCCAATACACATTGTGTGTGATGAACTGGTCCAATACACATTCTGTGAGATGAACTGGTCCAATACACATTGTGTGTGATGAACTGGTCCAATACACATTCTGTGAGATGAACTGGTCCAGCACACATTGTGTGTGATGAACTGGTCCAATACACATTCTGTGAGATGAACTGGTCCAATACACATTCTGTGAGATGAACTGGTCCAATACACATTGTGTGAGATGAACTGGTCCAATACACATTGTGTGTGATGAACTGGTCCAATACACATTGTGTGAGATGAACTGGTCCAATACACATTCTGTGAGATGAACTGGTCCAATACACATTCTGTGAGATGAACTGGTCCAATACACATTGTGTGTGATGAACTGGTCCAATACACATTGTGTGAGATGAACTGGTCCAGCACACATTGTGTGTGATGAACTGGTCCAATACACATTGTGTGAGATGAACTGGTCCAATACACATTGTGTGTGATGAACTGGTCCAATACACATTGTGTGAGATGAACTGGTCCAATACACATTGTGTGAGATGAACTGGTCCAATACACATTGTGTGTGATGAACTGGTCCAATACACATTCTGTGAGATGAACTGGTCCAATACACATTGTGTGTGATGAACTGGTCCAATACACATTGTGTGTGATGAACTGGTCCAATACACATTGTGTGTGATGAACTGGTCCAATACACATTGTGTGAGATGAACTGGTCCAATACACATTCTGTGTGATGAACTGGTCCAATACACATTGTGTGTGATGAACTGGTCCAATACACATTGTGTGTGATGAACTGGTCCAATACACATTGTGTGTGATGAACTGGTCCAATACACATTGTGTGTGATGAACTGGTCCAATACACATTCTGTGAGATGAACTGGTCCAATACACATTGTGTGTGATGAACTGGTCCAATACACATTGTGTGTGATGAACTGGTCCAATACACATTGTGTGAGATGAACTGGTCCAATACACATTGTGTGTGATGAACTGGTCCAATACACATTGTGTGAGATGAACTGGTCCAATACACATTGTGTGTGATGAACTGGTCCAATACACATTCTGTGAGATGAACTGGTCCAATACACATTGTGTGAGATGAACTGGTCCAATACACATTGTGTGAGATGAACTGGTCCAATACACATTGTGTGTGATGAACTGGTCCAATACACATTGTGTGAGATGAACTGGTCCAATACACATTGTGTGTGATGAACTGGTCCAATACACATTGTGTGTGATGAACTGGTCCAATACACATTGTGTGTGATGAACTGGTCCAATACACATTGTGTGTGATGAACTGGTCCAATACACATTGTGTGTGATGAACTGGTCCAATACACATTGTGTGTGATGAACAGGTCCAATACACATTGTGTGTGATGAACTGGTCCAATACACATTGTGTGAGATGAACTGGTCCAATACACATTGTGTGTGATGAACTGGTCCAATACACATTGTGTGAGATGAACTGGTCCAATACACATTGTGTGAGATGAACTGGTCCAATACACATTGTGTGTGATGAACTGGTCCAATACACATTGTGTGTGATGAACTGGTCCAATACACATTGTGTGTGATGAACTGGTCCAATACACATTGTGTGTGATGAACTGGTTCGGGACACATGCAGTGAGATGCATTACAAGCCAATGTCCTGAACACTCTTTCAGAAGATGGATAAGTGTAACTATCACTCTATAGACATCGAAGGAAAAGATTAAAAGAACAGACTGCAAAACAAAAACACCCGTGGCCTGTTTTGAGGGGTACTTCAAACAATTTTAGTGGATCTCAAGTCCAACACTTCATTTATTCCTGGTGCTGACGAGGCTGCCCACACATAGATTGTAAACAATTTTACAACACCAAGTTATAGTCCAGCAATTTTATTTTAAATTCACAAGCTTTCGGAGGCTACCTCCTTCGTCAGGTGAACTAAAATTGCTGGACTATAACTTGGTGTTGTAAAATTGTTTACAATTGTCAACCCCAGTCCATCACCGGCATCTCCACATCACACATAGATTGACACACAGTCCATAATGATCAGCAGTTGGCTTGATGCAGGATAAAACAAAACCCCCTCTGGCTCCAGAGCATTAGAAAGGGAGACAGAAGTGATGAATTTGCTTTAATGTAAATGGTAGAATTTAAGCTGTGAGGACAAGCGTATTTATATAAAGGGGGGGGGGGAGGGAAATGTGCAAAAGGAGAAGAGCTGCCAGTCTCGTAACCCCCAGTTTACGCAGTGCTAGCAGAGCGGCCTTGACTGAGTCGCTTGACAGCTCTCCTGAGAATCCCGCCTATGCCAGTGCACACAGGCCTGAAGAAGGCACAGAGTTGCTCCTGCATATAATGAGTGTGGAAGGAGCTGGAAGGTAAACTCATATCTCATCTGACATCTCATATGCCAGTCTGCCCGTCACACTCCACTAACTGCTTCAAGGGCCTGCCGCTTTGATTCTGCTGAAGCCAGCTGTGGGAGGGGAGCAAATTCCCCAGTACCGTATGCAGTATAAATCATAAGGTTTGCAGCAGAAAGGGAGGCTATTTAAAGCAACTACACGCAGACATCTTTAGAGCCCAGTCGCTTAACACTTTGGGTGCTTAATAATTGCTGAACAAGGTAATAATTAGGCCGTGCAGAGGGCCTGCTCTATGAAGCAAGCCGACTCCTGCTTACGTATCACACTGAGGCTTCTTTAACCCTATTGCAGGGAGGCAATGCCACGGAATGTTCTAGAAGAACTCCGCCCCCCCCCCCCCACAACTACGCTAACATGAACAGCACTGCACACCTTCACCAAGTAGAAATGAGTCTCTTTGCAGATTGTGGTTACCTGTGATACACAACGCGATCGGCATTCTCCCCAGAGTCAGGTAACTATGGCCACCCACAGTGTCTGCACCCCTCAAAGGGAGTTACTGTGTTCCAATGATGGGAATACCTCTTTCTTAAAGGAGCAGCTGGACTTCCAAATTAGAGTGTACGTGACTTGGAAAAAGAGGCACCAGTGACTGAAGCCACAAACTGCAAAGTGGCAGCTGGATTGTGCTCAAAGTCGCCTGAGTAAACCCGGGGCGGGGATATCCCTGTCTGATCCTTCCTCAATTCCCTCTCCTCCCTTAAAGCCGGAATCATGACTGCAAACAATGGAGATAAATTCACATTTTTTCCCCCAAAAGGTGAGTGGGAGGAGGAGAAGAAAAATGCGGAAAGTGCTGAAAAATCAGAGCTGCTCTGACCAGTCCTAAAACCGCCTGGGACAGCAGGAGGAGCAAGATACATGACGGAGTAATGGAAATCCTCCAGTACGGGATGGTCACTCAGGTTTTCTCTGAATCCAAATTCAATTCAGAAGGACTTGCCCAACTAAAGAACGATGACAAGGGGCACCAATGCTCAGGTTCGTAGGTGGAGCTGGTGGGAGATGGCAGGAATTCGTACCCATCCCATTGGAGGAGTGCTGACCTGGCTGGTACTTTTGGGATCAGCATCGGTTTAACAAAATTGGCCAGTTTTTGGCCTGGTGCTGGAAGCTCACCGAGGTGGGGGAGGGACAAAATCACATGTCAGCAGCTCCTAAAGGGCTGCTGAGTGATGATGGGAAACTTTAAAGGGATGTAGCCACTTAATGATAATTTGATGGCCAAAAATTTCTCAGCGCTTTGGGAAAGGCATTTACATATATCCATCAGGGAACTGATGGGCCCCTCATGTGCCATTCAGACAACCCGGCAAAAGATTTGACAGAGAACGAAATGGAGCTAGATCTGGTTTAATGGATCTCTGCTTCTTCTTCCAATCCACTTTGCCCCTGACTATCAACTTACAAAAAGACGACTTCTCTGCTTTCATAGCATTATGGGGCTAATCAGAGTCGAACTAGAGGAGAGTTCAGCTCCTGACTCAAGGAACAGCCACCCCATCTTTCTACTGGGCTCTTTACAGCCTTAACATTGAGTTTAACAACTTTAGATCTCCCATTCTCTCTCGGACAGCGGGTGCTGGTAATGGAGGACGGCTGCATCACAGCCACTGGGAGTGGGGGAGGCGTGGGCTGGTGCTTGGTGTGGGGGTCCCCTGTCGGTACACGGCCGGTCTGGTGGTCCGCACCTCTGCGGTCCAGCTGCCTTTCCCCGCCATGTTCCTGGGCCACGGGATCCATCTCCTATTTGCCAGATTTTCCATGTCTATCTCCCCCTCCGCTATTCTGCTGTAACCATTTACACCTCCTCTGGACCCATCTTTTGTTTCTATTACTTGTCTCATTATCACCTACATTTTGCCTTGCACCATCATCCCTTGTTATTTAATCACTCCTGCCCTCCACCTTTCCCCTGGCTCTGTATTTGCTTAAAAGCTATTCATCTCTAACATCTTCCAGCTCTGATGTAAAGTCATCGACCTGCAACGTTACCTCTGTTTCTGTCTCCACAGATGCTGCCTGGCCTCCTGAGTGTTTAACAACATTTTCCGTTTTTAATTCAGCCCTTGGATGAAGCCTGTCTGATCAACCTTGAATATAAGCACACAATGGGGTCATTTTCCAATTGGGCTTCTGACGGGTGGTGGTTGGGCAGAGTGTTATTAGTGCCTGCCTAGCCTTTAGTGTGCTCACCCTGCCTGATTCCACTTAGTGTGATCGAGCTCCTGCTCCTGGCATGGGAAGCCAATTTAAGATGTGACCATGTACAGGCACTAAAATGTCGGCGGCCTTTACAAAGGCTGTCAATATTTTAATGTATAATTCAACCTTTGCAAAGATTGTTTTGGGGTAATAAAAAGACTGGGAAAACCCAATGGCTGACACAATAAATGAATGACTGGAAGGAGGCAGACAAAGCTGGCCATTATTGCCACTGGCATTGCTAGTCTCATATTAGCACAGTTCTGTCACTGCCTCCCTGGTGATTTATGGGAAGGAACATAGGAACAGGAGTATGCCAGTCTGCCCCATGAGCCTGTTCCACCATTAAATTATATCATGGCTGGTCTGTATCTTAACTCCGTCTACCCACTTTGGTTCCCTAACCCTTAATACCCTTAATAAAACTAACAAAAATCTATCAATCTCAGTTTTGAAGTTTTCAGTTGACCCCCAGCCTCAACAGCTATTTAGGGGAGAGAGTTCCAGATTTCTACTATCCTTTGTGTGAAGATGTGTTTCCTGACATCACCCCTGAACGGCTTAGCTCTAATTTTAAGGTTATGCCCCCTTGTTCTGGACTCTCCCACCAGAGGAAATAGTTTCTCTCGCTATACCCTCTAAAATCCTTTAATCATCTTCAATACCTCAGTTGGATCACCTCTTAACCTTCTAAACTCAAGGGAATACAAACCTACTCCATGCAACCTGTCCTCATAATTTAACCCTTTTAGTCCCGGTATCATTCTAGTGAATCTGAGCTGCATCCCTTCCAAGGCCAATATATCGTTTATATATTTTATATATACATATATATTCGGAACATCTGAAAACGAAGCTCCTCTGACAAATCCAAGCAGGTGTTTCTGCGGGTGTGAGGGCACCTGGATGGGCATAGTCTGGTTCTGGTGCCGCCTGACCTGGATGGCATCCTCTGTTACTCCTACCTCTTCTTCCAAAAAACATAAGAGGGATTCCCTGGGACAACCCATTACTGTGCCAGCACCAGCTGGGCCGAATGGCCTGTCTCTGTGCTGTTGCTTCGATGTAACTCAATGTAAGTGCTGACAGAGCTAAAAGAAAAACAATCAGGAAAAAAAGTCCTTACTGCCCACTTTACAGGCATTCTCAAATGCAATGCAGCCTCTAGCGATCCTGGAAGCCATGTTATATTGCCTCAGCGTTGTTGGTTCGAATCCAGCCGAGACAGATGAGTTGAAGGTCTCCTTCCTCAGCTGGCTGTAAGACCCCAGTTCTTGGCAATGGGCATAATTAGTGTTCAGTTCTGGGCACCGCACCTCAGGAAGGATATAATGGCCTTGGAGGGGGCGCAGCGCAGATTTTTTTTTATTCGTTCATGGGATGTGGGCATCGCTGGCAAGGCCAGCATTTAT
Organism: Heptranchias perlo; assembly: GCF_035084215.1. NCBI lineage: Eukaryota > Metazoa > Chordata > Chondrichthyes > Hexanchiformes > Hexanchidae > Heptranchias > Heptranchias perlo. The sequence continues at coordinate 94,383,664 of NC_090331.1, read as the reverse complement.
TGCCCATCCCTAATTACCCTTGAGAAGGTGGTGGTGAGCCGCCTTCTTGATCCGCTGCAGTCTGTGCGGTGAAGGTTCTCCCACAGTGCTGTTAGGAAGGGAGTTCCAGGTTTTTGACCCAGTGACGATGAAGGAACGGCGATATATTTCCAAGTTGAGATGGTGTGTGACTTGGAGGGGAACGTGCAGGTGGTGTTGTTCCCATGTGCCTGCTGCTCTTGTCCTTCTAGGCGGTAGAGGTCGTGGGTTTGGGAGGTGCTGTCGAAGAAGCCTTGGCGAGTTGCTGCAGTGCATCCTGTGGATGGTACACACTGCAGCCACTGTGCGCCAGTGGTGAAGGGAGTGAATGTTTAGGGTGGTGGATGGGATGCCAATCAAGCGGGCTGCTTTGTCCTGGATGGTGAATGATACCTGGGCTAAAAGGGTTAAATTATAAGGACAGGTTGCATCGACAAGGCTTGTATTCCCTTGAGTATGGATGATCTAATTGAGGTGTTTAAGAGAGAAACTATTTCCTCTGGTGGGAAAGTCCAGAACAAGGGGGCATAACCTTAAAATTAGAGCTAGGCCGTTCAGGGGTGATGTTGGGAAGCACTTCTTCAAACAAAGGGGAGTGGAAATCTGGAACTCTCTCCCCCAAAAAGCTGTTGAGGCTGGGGGTCAATTGAAACTTTCAAAACTGAGATTGATAGATTTTTATTAGGTAAGGGTATTAAGGGTTACGGAACCAAGATGGCCTTAAGATACAGATCAGCCATGATCAAATTGAATGGCGGAGCAGGCTCGAGGGGCTGAACGGCCTACTCCTGTTCCTATGTTCCTATTAGTCCCAAAATTGTCCCTAACTTGACATTAAAATACTGCCGGTGATAATAACAGATGAATGCTTAACACCTTCCAGTGACATTCCTGCCTCGTGTAAAGGGCCTTTAAAATAAATGTCTCACATCTCTGTTAATATTGTGGGTGGGAAAAGCGCACGTTCAGCATTCAGCTGCTGTTCTTGGCAGTGGTCATTTCCACATTGAAGAGGGTAGCCTCGCTCAGAGAGCTTCCGGATGGCCAGTGTGGGGCTTCTGTCTCTTTCTGGGAAAGCAGGGAAGAGGACGTTCGATAGCAAAATAGCAAAACTGGCAAAGTAAAATCCAACAGTCAGCAATTGATCAAATCAGTGCTGTCAGTCAGCTTGCTCACTCAGCTAATTAATGCTGCCGCATATTTAAATATAATTACCATATAATTATAATACCAGTACGCTAATCGCTGTGGTCAGTAAGAAGAGGCCTCGCTGTTTTCATTGAATGACGAGTCAACTATGCACAATTTGCTTAACTATTTCAGTGATGATATAGTCAAATTGTTGGTACATTTCTGCGTCAGATAGATTTCCCTTCCAGGAGCCCATTTGCGCACAGCAAGCTCCCACAAATAGCAATGTGCCTGTAATGACCAGATAATCTGTTTTAATGTTGTTGGTTGAGGGATAAATATTGGCCAGGACATTGGGGAGAACTCCCCATGTAATACTTTGAAATAATGCTATGGGATCTTTCACACTCACCTGAAAGGGCAGACGGGGCCTCAGTTAAACGTCTCATCCAAAATACAGCACATCTGACAGTGCAGCACTCCATCAGTATGGCACTGAATTGCAAGCCTGGATTATGTGCTCAAAGTTTCTGTAATGGAACTTGAACCCATAACCTTCTGACTTAGAGGCAAGAGTACTACCAACTGAGCTACACTGCCAACACTGCACAGCATTCATCTATCTTATACTTTCAAGAAGATCAAACAGCAATAACATTGGCCTATAAAACGCAACGTCCAACTGGAATATTTTCCTGTCAAATCCAAGCCAAAAGTGCCCTATAATCAAGTGATTTTTAAAAATTTAAACACATCCCATTGACTAGTTTAGACAGACAAACCACCTTTGGATTTGCTTTGAGTAATGACACCGTGTGCGAGCCAATGCACAATCCACATGTTGATAATTAATGCTCCTAACTCCTTATATTGGTACATTAATAGCACACTTAGCACGTTAGTAACAATTACAGGGTTTTCAAGTGGGAAATAATCAAGCAGCTCTACTCTGTTTCCTCACAGCTTATTATGAAGCACTTAAAAATTATTGTGAAAATAAATCATGAAAATAGGCGTACACGAAACAAATATGCAATGCAAATGGTTCTAAACAGATCAGAAACGAATGTGTCCACATGCAACAAATGCAGTTTTCATATGAGCCCATTCACAATGCAAAGAAAATTAACAGCAGCGCTCAAAACGTGTCTAAATACTTCAGAATTAATTTCATTCCAGCTTAATTTTACATCAGGGCCTAAATTTTAACCCAAAAAGAACGGGTGGGTTGGGGACAGGGGGACAGTAAAGATTTTTTAAAATCTAAAACCCGACCCCAGCCCGCCTCCAACCCGTCCACTTTTAATGGGTAAGTCCAGTTTTAAAGGAGGTGGGATGAGAGGCAGGCAACCAACCAGCTCTCAGGAGGCAGGTCAGCCACTGAAAGCTTCCAAGGAGGCTGCGGGCCTCCATTTTTACAGCTTTTTTGTTTTTAACCCCTGGGGGCCGGGATTCCCGGGCCTTCTACTCCACGCCACGTGAGAGCAGGCGAGAATCATAGAATCATAGAAAGTTACGGCACAGAAGGAGGCCATTCGGCCCATCGTGTCTGTGCCGGAGGGAGAAGGCCCGGATCATCAGGTAAATGCCTTTATTGCACTGCTTGTGGACCAGGAGAAGCAGGAATGCTTCCCCCAGGCCCAACAAGCCTACCTGCAGCGACCCCCCCACCCCCACAATGTCCGACCTCCCCCCTCACCCCAATGACTCCTGACACCCGATGATTCCCGACCTCCTCGATGACTCCCGACTCCGACCCTCGATGACCCTGATGACTCCCGACCCCAACCCCCGATGACTCCCGACCTCAACCCCCGATGTCTCTTGATGACTCTCGACCCCCGATGACTCCCAACCCCGACCCCCGATGACTCCCGACCCCCGATCACCGAAGACTCCAGACCCCCCCGATGACTCTCGACCCCTCCGATGACCCCCGACCTTGATCCCGAAGGCTCCCGATCCCGACCACCCCCCAATGACCGACCCCCCCCCCGCAATCTAAGACTTATCTTCTCATATCCGCTTCCTTCCTCTTCTCCCGTCCGACTCTCAATCAGGCTAGCCTGTCAGGCGGGAAAACGAAAAAGAAAGACTTCCTTACGTCAAAACCCGTACTTCCGGGTTTCCTGTCAGGAAATCTCCCCCCGCCCCACACCCTCTTCCTAGCTCCATGTTAAAATTTCAGCTCAGGTAACACGTAAAGGGACAAATGCTTCTGACTAGTTATTTCGGACCCAACTCCTTCCTCAGGGGTCAGTGGACATGCGGAGGTCTGATGGGGGATACTGGGCTGGGCAGGAAATGGAGGTGAAACAGGAGATGGAGGTGAGCACCATTCTTTCTTTTTTTCATTCTTTTCCATCTTTGTCTTTGCTGTTGGGTTGAGCCTGGGTGTAGTGATGGTAGTATGACCACTTATAGATGTCCCTTTCTTTCCTAAGTGTCTTGTAAGGAAGACCAAAACTAGGGGCCATAAATATAAGATAGTCACTAGTAAATCCAATAGGGAATTCAGGAGAAACTTCTTTACCCAGAGAGTGGCGAGAATGTGGAACTCGCTACCACAAGGAGTAGTTGAGGCGAATAGCACAGATACATTTAAGGGAAAGCTAGATAAGTACATGAGGGAGAAAGGAATAGAAGGATATGCTGATAGGGTGAGATGAAAAGGGGTGGGAGGAGGCTTGTGTGGGGCTTAAACACCGGCATAGACCAGTTGGGCCGAATGGCCTGTTTCTGTGCTGTACATTCTATGTAATTCTACGTAATATGTAATGTCTTGTTCCAACCCACCCAATGCCACCAGAATAAGTACAAGTGCCCCTTAGAGGGAAGGCAACACTAATAACAAAAATAGACAGCCTGTCCAAAATAAAAATGGGTGGCATTAAATATAAATGACATTTTGTTAATGGGAGTTAATGGAACAGTCAATGTGCTGCATTGTCCCGTGAAAGGTGGGCTTCAAGAAAACCTGGACCTGTGGGCACGTACCAAGGTTCAGAACAATAAACAAGAGGTCAGCCACACTCCCTTACTTCAGGAAGTGTTGGCGTTTCAAATCAGCTTCAGCATGTGGTTTAGAGACATTACTTAACCAGCAGTATTTGACAATGCATCAATTAACAACCAGACTATCTCTGTAACCTCCTCCAGCCCTTCAACCCTCCGAGATCTCTGTGTTCCTCCAATTCTGGCCTCTTGCACTCCTGATTTCCTTCACTCCACCATTGGTGGCTGTGCCTTCAGCTGCCTAGGCCCTAAGCTCTGAAGTTCCCTCCCTAAACCTCTCCGCCTCTCTACCTCTCTCTCCTTTATGACACTCCTTAAAACCTACCTCTTTGACCAAGCTTTTGGTCAACTGTCCTAATATCTCCATATGTGTCTCGGTGTTAAATTTTATCTTATAAAGCTCCTGTGAAGCGCCTTGGGACGTTTTACTACATTAAAGGCGCTATATAAATGCAAGTTGTTGTTGAAGATGGAGTTCTGTTATTAGAGGATGAATTTGCTGACTGTTGGTGCACATAATGTCTCTAAACCTTAAATAACCTTATTCTTTTTCATTCAATCTTGGATTACAAAGAGTCCTCAAATAAATTCACAAGAAATTTTGCTGGGATATTTGCAGGGTGCTTTGTGATACTGATTGTCATGTGTGTTGGGCTGACAGGAACTACTGAGTGGTTCATGCTACTGAGTGGTTCATGCTACTGAGTGGTTCATGCTACTGAATGGTTCTTCTCGTAACCTGTGATTCAACCTAAAATATTCATCATATTTTACTTATGAAGTGGAGGAGAGGTGGAGATCAGTAGGAAAGGAAGTACTTGCATTTATATAGCGCCTTTCATGACCTCAGGATGTCCTAAACTGCTTCACAGCCAATGAAGTGCTTTTGAAGCGTAGTCACTATTGTAATGTAGGGAAACACAGAAGCCAATTTGCACAAAGCAAGATCCCACAAACACTAATAAGGTAAATGACCAGATGCCATTTTAGTGATATTGGTTGAGGGATAAATTTTGGCCAGGACACCAGGGGAACTCCCCTACTCTTCTTTGAATAGTTCCGTGGGAACTTTTACTTTCACCTGAAAAGGCAGATGGGGTTCTCAGTTTAATGTCTCATCCAACAGGGCAGCACTCCCTCAGTACTGCACTGGTGTGTCAGCCTAGATTATGAGCTCTTGTCACTGGGGTGAGGCTTGAACCCACAACCTTCTGACTCAGAGTGAGTGTGCTGCCACTGAGAAAAGGCTGACACCTTGTAATGCCCTGACCCTCTGCAAGGCTCGGTCAGATCACTCTGTGGTGGTACAATCACTGCTAGGATACCAGCGGGTCCCATTGTTACGTCTCCTATGTCCTCTGCTCCCCTCTGACTCCCCTAAATCTGCCAATGCAACACTGGATGCATGCACAAAATTAATGCCTTGTTGCTTTAAAGGAGATGGGAACACCTACCAAGTCCTATCGCAGCTCCAACACAGTTAGGCCACTTCTGAAGTTTAGAAGAAACACAGCACAAGAATCCAAGCTATTATTTAACAAGAAAATGTGGATTATTTATGTAAAAACACAGCGGCAGGATCAATGCATGTGCATAATGGAGATATGAGTACTAAATGGTAAAGTATTTTGTCTATCAATAAATTAAAATGTATTTCACTTAAAATTGATTACACAGTGGTTGGGAATAGGTAGTGCAATTTCCAGAGTAAAAACTGGACAAGGCATAGCCATACTAAAATAATGAGGATCATATCATGGAGAAAATGTTGACAGGCTCCTTAATTCTTAGGGGGGAGTTTTCGAAGACCCCACTGCACTGGTAAGGCTTCGGAGGCACCAGGCAGACCATTGGAAAATCCTGGGTGCACTGCAACTGATTTTCTGTCTGTTAATGTCAAAGAAAGACTTGCATTTATACAGGGTCTTTCACAACCTCAGGATGTCCCAGGCAATGAAGTACATTTTGAATTGTAATCACTGTTGCAATGTAGGAAACGCTGCAGCCAATTTGCGCACAGCAAGATCCCACAAACAGCAATGTGATAATGATCAGATCATCTGTTTTAGGTGTTGTTTGAGGAATAAATATTGGCCAGGTCACCAGGGAGGACTCTGCTGCTCCTCTTCAAAATAGTGCCACAGGATCTTTTACATCCACCTGAGAGGGCAGGTGGGGGCCTCGGTTTAACATTTCCGTCTGAAAGACAGCACCTTTGACAGTGCAGCACTCCCTCACTGCTGCGCTGGGAGTGTCAGCCTAGGTTTGGTGCAGAAGTCTCTTGAGGGAGGCTTGATTCCATAGCCCTCTGACTCAGAGCTGAGCAGGTCACCCACTGAGCCGCGGCTGACACCTACAATGGCTGAAAGCCCTTGCAGCCACCGGCTGCGTGGGAGGTCCTGCCAGTGCTGTGGGGTCCTCGAAAACCCCAGCCGTAGAGTGCCAGCCAGTACCTGTGGGTAGGATGTGTTAGTCTACATTGTGTAGGAAATCCGTCTAAAACGCACGACTGTCCGGCAGTGATGTACCTTCAAGTTAACACTCCCAACCGTAGTGCTTTTCAAAAAAATGCCCACACGAGCAGTGTGATTATCCCCGGGGTTTGCGTGTGGCCACTGAGCTTTGACTGAGCACACCACTGTTTTAACCAGAAGCTGGCGCATTCCTGCATCTTTGCAAAGTGTGGGGGCAATTGTCAAAGGTCCTCTCGATGGCTGGCGGGAGTCCGGCCTCCCCTTTCGCGTCCGCAGTTCAGTAAGTGATTGCTGATGGATTGTTGTTAATTTTGCTTTGGCCAACTGCAATTATATTGAATCCCCACACAGCTGTAAAAGATCAGCTGTGCTCTAAATGAACTGCTGGGCTTCAGTAAGCAGGGAAATGCTGCAACGCTTCCATCCCTGAGGTAATTCGATTGCTTGCCCTGGTCACTTTTTTGAAAGCACTAATGTAGCTTTGATTGTTTGGGGATCCCAAGTAAGAGCTTTATGTATAGACCTAGAATTTAAAAAAAGCAACCATAGGCTTCAATTATATAGACATTTATGTCGGCAAAGTTAAGCTCCAGTAGATTATACGGCCAAGATTCTGTGAATTATGACTGGTGGATTATAGAATTTAATTTTCCTTGACAATTCACAATGATATTAAACCACAGCAGCTGTGAGAGATCAGCTGTTCTATAAAATCATTGTTGGGTTTATCAGTTGATTCACAGTAATGTAATATTCTAAACTTTACAAATAACCCAAGTTTTAATTGTAAAATTAAATACAAACGCAGCAGTGAAGGGTATATTTTCTCTTAGATTTCCATCTTATTAATAAACTCTGTCAGTCGCCAATGTTGCGTTAGCAAAGATCTCAGTGACAGAGCTATTACAGTCAGTAAGCAACGTGGATGGTGGACACCTCGTTAAGATTGATATGATTTGGCAACGGTAGCTGCTGTTTAGATGCCGTCCGCAATTTCTGGCATAATTCTGCTCGATAGTTAGAATCATAGGATCATAGAAAGGTTACAGCATGGAAGGAGGCCATTTGGCCCATCGAGCCTGTGCTGGTTCTATGTAAGAACAATCCAGCTAGTTTCACTCCCCCGCCCTTTCCCCGTAGCCCTGCAAATTTTTTCCCTTCACGTAATTATCCAGTTCCCTTTTGAAGGCCATGATTGAATCTGCCTCCACCACCCCCTCGGGCAGTGCATTCCAGATCCTAACCACTCGCTGTGTAAAAAAGTTTTTCCTCATATCACCTTTGGTTCTTTTGCCACCTTAAACCTATGTCCTCTGGTTCTTGACCAATCCACCAATGGGAACAGTTTCTCTCTATCTATTCTGTCTAGTCCCTTCATGATTTTGAATACCTCTATCAAATCTCCTCGCAACCATCTCTGTTCCAAGGAGAACAACCCCAGCTTCTCCAGTCTATCCACGTATCTAAAGTCCCTCTTCCCTGGAATCATTCTAGTAAATCTCTTCTGCACCCTCTCTAAGGCCTTCACATCTTTCCTAAAGTGTGGTGCCCAGAACTGGACACAATACTCCAGTTGTGGTCGAACACAATACTCCAGTTGTATGTTTTATAAAGGTTCATCATGACTTCCTTGCTTTTGTACTCTATGCCTCTATTTATAAAGCCCAGGATCCCGTATGCTTTTTTAACCGCTTTCTCAACCTGCCCTGCCACTTTCAATGATTTGTGCACATAAACCCCCAGATCTGTGCCCTCTAGTTTATATTGCCTCTCATCGTTCGCCCTACCGAAATTTATCACTTCGCATTTTTCTGCGTTAAATTCCACCAGCCTGTCTATATCCTCTTGAAGTCTATCACTATCCTCCTCACTGTTTACTACACCTTCCAAGTTTTGTGTCATCTGCAATTTTGAAATTGTGCCCTGTGCACCCAAGTCCAAGTCATTAATATATATCAAGAAAAGCAATGGTCCCAGTGCTGATCCCTGGGGAACACCACTGTACACCTCCCTCCAGTCCGAAAAACAACCGTTCACCACTACTCTCTGTTTTCTGTCACTTAACCAATCTGTATCCATGTTGCTACTGCCCCCTTTATAACATGGGCCGCAATCTTGATGACAAGCCTACCATGTGGCATTTTATCAAGTCCTTTTGAAAGTCCATATACACCATATCAACTGCACTGCCCTCATCTACCCTCTCTGTTAATTCATCAAAAAACTCTTATCACGTTAGTTAAACACAATTTACTTTAAACAAATCCGTGCTGGCTTTCCCTAATCAATCCACACTCATCCAAGTGACTGTTTATTCTGTCCCGGATTATCGTTTCTAAAAGTTTCCCCACCACAGAGGTTAAACTGACTGACCTATAGTTGCAGGGTTTATCCTTACACCCTTTTTTGAACAAGGGTGTAACATTTGCAATTCTCCAGTCCTCTGGCACCACCCTCGTATCTAAGGATGTTTGGAAGATTATGGCCAGCACCTCCGCAATTTCCACGCTTAGCGGAGCAGGCTCGAAGGGCCGATTGGCCTACTCCTGCTCCTATTTCTTATGCTCCCTCAGCAACCTAGGATGCATCCCATCTAGACCAGGTGACTTATCTACTTTAAGTTAGCTAGCCTTTCTATTACCTCTTCTTTATCAATTTTTAGCCCATCCAGCATCTCAACTCACATCTTCCTTTACAGTTCCTCCAGTTACTGAATGATCCACAGATTATATGTTCCTGCATGTTTTGGCCAACTTCACAAGTGCATAACACCCTGTGGAATTGGCCATTTGGGCGCCAAGCTGCTTTTCCAGCAGATACGTTTCTCTGAAGGGAATATTGGACTGAGACCAGTTAAACTGACAGAACAAAATACAGCATTCATCAAACACACTACTAACATACAAAGGCCACAATGTATAGAGCGGTGATGTGAAGTCACCCTTGGGCCAGGAGGAGTTAATAGGTAGTCACAAGTGGCTGTTGGTGCCCTTCTGAAGAATCAGACTCTCTCTCCTTTATACCATATAAGTAAAGATCCTACAGAACAAACCTCTTTTACAGGCTTGTTTTCTTGGTAGAATAGAAGAAACAGATTGGCCGAGCATTCATTCACATTCAGAGCTGGTCATCACCTCATTCAGTATTGAGTGGCGCAGACAGACACCTTCTTGTGAATTCAGCAGATGAAAGGCCGCTGCGTTCCATGATGGCGGAAGTGATGGGAATGGTGCGGGGGGCCTGCAAACTTTATTCTTGCCCTGGCCAAATATTATAGCTCCATACAAATCCAGGGCTGGGGGCCCCGGCCCTGTCTGTCTATCTGTCTGTCTGCAGCACTTTGCCCTGATGTCGACGTGGGATCAGAAGGATTTGTCAGTGTTTTAAAAGCACAAGCGAAAACCTGAAAGCACTAAAAGAATGAGGGCTGGCGGATTATGTGACACACTGTGGGATGCGCAAGCGGTGGAATAAACAGGAATTGAACGCAAATCAATACATTTGGTCGATAACTCAAAATCCATTTAAAAATAACCAGGATTTCCAGCATGCCTCGGAGTCTCAAGATTCAAAGCCCAAAACGTCCCATGTTACACCCAAACATCAATGAAAAATTATAGTAACTTCACTCGTGCTTATCTTTGCTTAGGAGCTGATGGGCTTATTTTGGCACCTGTTGCTCCTTCAAATGTTTGGGTCGACGGCAAAATGGTTCAATAGGTGTTGAAGAAAAAAGACACGTCAACACTAAAATGTAAGTGTAGTGTTTTCCTTGGGGTTAGAGCAGTCTGTGTATGCATGAACCGAATAATGTCTCTGCTGCATCACAAAATGCTGTGTATAATAATAATAAAACACTGTGTGAGAACCATCACTGTAGCCATTACAGGAGGAAACAGAAAATGATCTCAATAACTGACAACTTTAGAGTTGCTACCCTCATGGAATGTTAATGGGAAGATTTCAGCGTTAGTACCAAGCAGCCTTCTGTGAAAGGCCTTTTATAAGGTGTCTGGATTGGCCTGAGGGAACATACTGTCTCTAACTTGCTGTGTCTTGTAAATTGGTCATTAACTGGTCTTTGCCAGAAGTAATTACTGAAACTGGCAGTTGCGAGTCTCCGTAAAAGCTCGCTGGCTGCTGCTCAGAGTGGGCTGGAGGTTTTAAGCGGTGCAGCTCCTGTTGGTCCTGTGAATGATGCAGATTGCGGCCCGCAGCTCTGGAGAAGGTGGAGGCAGGGCGGGCTCGCCCGTCGCACCTTTTAATTTTTAGTTTTAGTTCTTAGGGCTCTTTTCTCTAGAAAAGAGAAGGCTAAGAGGTGACCCGATAGAGGTCTTTAAAATTATGAAGGGGTTTGATAGGTTAAACGTGGAGAAGATGTTTCCACTTATGGGGGAGTCCAAAACTGGAGCTCATAAATATAAGATAGTCACTAATAAATCCAATAAGAAATTCAGGAAAAACCTTTTTACTCAGAGAGTGGTGAGAATGTGGAACTCGCTACCACAAGGAGTGGTTGAGGTGAATAGCTCAACTAAGGGGAAGCTAGATAAACACATGAGGGAGAAAGAAATAGAAGGATATGCTGATAGGGTGAGATAAAGAGGGGTTGGAGGAGGCCCATGTGGAGCATAAACACCGGCATAGACCAGTTGGTCCAAATGGCCTGTTTCTGTGTTGTAAATTCTATGTAATTCTATGCAATATTAATATGACTAATATGGCCAAGTTACGACTTTCAGATGACCAAGGACCACAGCAAGTGGTCAGAGCAATTAACCCGAGTAGTGAAAGGGCAGAGAGGATGAAAACATGTCTTACACATGGAGAGAAAGGGCAAAGCACTTTACTGTAACAAAAACTCAGGGGGAGTCAGACCCCATCCTGCACACTGTTCAACACTTCATGACAGCAGTATTAGGGGTGTTTGATGGACTGAAACACTCAACATACCAATGCCTTGTCTAATGCGCCCCTGGCTCTGACTCTACAGGAGTGGAATGGCCAAACAGTTCCACAAACAGGGAGGACGTGGGGAAGTGGGGGGCTTTGATCATCCAAGTGCAGGTGTCCAACTGTCAGGATCACAAAGGCTTTTGCCGCTTTACTATAAGTTGCACTTTGTCAACAGACAGAAGGAATAAATACAGCGTCGATACAACAGAAAGGAGGCTCATTACAGATGTCGCCCTTCAAAGTGTGATTTTTGACCAATTGCAGGAGAAGGATAATGGCAGCACTGCAACATGGAAAAGAACAGGACACTGTTTACCAGTTAATCTATATCCCAATCGCAAGCTCCTTCAAAAAGAACCTGAAGAATTCTATAAATACACACCAAATACTATCTTGATACATTCACTTCCTCCAAATGTCCCCAATGTCCCAGTCAATAAATAGACTACATGGTGCTGGGTTAAACATTTTTGGCCTGCTAGTTTGGCACATGATACATGAAGTTCTATTTATTTCTAACAGTTTAACAATTTTTAAAAAATAATACACAAAGGACATTGACACATGCGCTTTAACCAGAAAGGAGAAAGACTTGCATTTATATAGCACCTTTCACGATCTCAGGACATCCCAAAGCACTTTACAGGCAATGAAGTACTTTTGAAGTGTAATCACTGTTGTAATGTAGGAAACACAGCAGCCAATTTGTGCACAGCAAGATCCCACAAACAGCAATGTGATAATAACCGGATAATCTGTTTTTTTTAAGTGATGTTGGTTGAGGGATAAATATTGGCCAGGATACCTGGGAGAACTCCCCTGCTCTTCTTCAAATAATGCCAGGGTAGCTTTTACGTTCACTTGAGAGGGGAGACGGGGCCTCGGTTTAACATCTCACCTGAAAGATGGCACCGGTGGCAGTGCAGCACTCCCGCAGTACTGTATTGAAGCGTCAGCCAAGATTTAGCCGGCGGACTAAAATTAGTGCAAGAAGAAACATCAACGCTGCAGACAGACCAGAATGTCCCAGGTTCGATTCTCGTTCTCTGACGAGTTGGCTCATCTCAGGGGTGTTACAATTGGCTGCGTTGGTGCTGGGCTGGGGAGGAGGAAATTCAGCCATCTAGTGAACTCTGCTGGAAAGGAAGTGTGTGTATCCGTGTCTGTGTGTGTGTGTCTGCCTATGTGGACATTGGGTGAGGCCAGGAATGGGTGTGTCGATTATGCCCTCAACTGTCCAATTGCACTGTCTGGGCTCACACATGGTTACAGGAGCAAAGTCGTGATGATGGGCTATTACGCCACTCCCGTATGATTTCCAGGGAATTTCAATAATCCTGCCTGCTTCAGGCAAGAACTTCCTGCTCTGGGAAACGTGCGTCGTGTGCACACAGCGCAGAATCATGACAATGCGGCATTCCACTGTCACTTCCCCAGGAATTGGGCCGCTTGGGAAATCAAGGACAGGAATACTGCCTCCAGATGTCCTCAAAGGTACCGCAGGGGGGATTGGATAATATAAACCACAACAATAACTCGCATTTATATAATGCCTTTAACATCGTAAATGTCCCAAGGTGGTTCACAGGAGCGATTATCAAACAAAATTCGACTCCAAGCCACACAAAGAGATTTTAGGACAGGTGACCAAAAGCTTGGTCAAAGAGATAAGTTTTAAGGCACGGCCGTTAATGGTGGAGCAATTAAAATCGGGGATGGTCAAGAGGCCAGAATTGGAGGAGCGCAGAGGTGTCAGAGGGTTGCAGGGCTGGAGGAGGTCACAGAGAGAGAGAGGGGCGAGGCCATGGTGGGATTTGAACACAAGGTTGAGAATTTTAAAATCGAGGTGTTCCCGGACCGGGAGCCAATGTAGGTCAGCGAGCACAGGAACAGGATTTGGTGCGAGTTTTGGTCTCAACAATCATTGAGAGGGGCCTCCCGCTTGCTGCTATGATGGGCGAACATAATGGTCTGGCAAGCACTGATGGGGATAATCCTGGCCCTTATCTCTAGCTCTGGGCAGTTCATCCTAGAAATCTGATCAGAAGGCGCTTGCTATGGTCATGCGGTTACCATATGGTTGTCAAGTGACTCTTCGTAGTTCCAAACAATTCGCCAGGGACAGTAAGAGTCAACTGGAGGAAATAAATTGAATGTGGAGTCGTGAGACTGTGAAACAATGAGAGTTGGGCAGATTTGACATTTAAGAGCAACAAAGGGCAGTGTACATACTGTCAGAGAGGCAGAATGTAAAATCAAGTCGATTATTTTCATACCAATAACCTACGTTAATCCCAGGAGATGTAGAGTAAACAACACTGGAAAAAGTCTCAGTGAATAGTCTCAGCCTCTGTGCTGTGTTTCTGTCATCATCAGTAGTGTGTTTTAGTACTGCCTCAATTAACCTGCCTTATTATGTGTACATAATTATAATTTGACAGCATCATCGCTGAACATTGCACTGTTGTAAACTCAACGCATTTTACAAAGATTCAAATATAATTCATTCAAGTAAAAAGTAAAGTTTTAACCAGAAATCAAACAAAGTCCACTGAATGTGGGACCCAGAGGATTGTGGAGAAATGGGAATGTTGCCACAATTTTCTAATTGGCGAGAAAATGATCCATATTGTAAAAACATAGGGTACTGGGCCAACAAGTCACATCAGCAGCTGCAACAGCTGATCGGTTAGCCCAATTGATCTGTTGGGAAATCAGTGTGCTGCTTTCACCGATGTTCTCACTGCTGGTCCTTGGCGCAAACCTTGGTTCTGAGTCCACATTCTGCAACAATTGGGAAAAGTGAGGGGCGCCCGCCCACAGCACTGATCTCAATCCATATATGGAACAACAATATCAGGGGGCAGCTACAGTCAGGGCCAGCAGTGAGGAGCACATCGAGGGGCCGTCTGTGAACTTGGGGTGGTTGGGGGGGGGGTTTACTGAAGGCGTATCCGTGAACTGGGGAGGTGTTAGTGAGGGAGAGTGTCTCTGTGAACGGGGGAGTTAGTGAGGGAGAGTGTCTCTGTGATCGGGAGTTAGTGAGGGAGAGTGTCTCTGTGATCGGGAGTTAGTGAGGGAGAGTGTCTCTGTGAAAAGGGGAGTTAGTGAGGGAGAGTGTCTCTGTGATCGGGAGTTAGTGAGGGAGAGTGTCTCTGTGAAAAGGGGAGTTAGTGAGGGAAGTGTCTCTGTGAACAGGGGAGTTAGTGAGGGAGAGTGTCTCTGTGATCGGGAGTTAGTGAGGGAGAGTGTCTCTGTGAAAAGGGGAGTTAGTGAGGGAGAGTGTCTCTGTGAACAGGGGAGTTAGTGAGGGAGAGTGTCTCTGTGATCGGGAGTTAGTGAGGGAGAGTGTCTCTGTGATCGGGAGTTAGTGAGGGAGAGTGTCTCTGTGAACAGGGGAGTTAGTGAGGGAGAGTGTCTCTGTGAACAGGGGTGTTAGTGAGGGAGAGTGTCTCTGTGAACGGGAGTTAGTGAGGGAGAGTGTCTCTGTGAACAGGGGAGTTAGTGAGGGAGAGTGTCTCTGTGAACAGGGGTGTTAGTGAGGGAGAGTGTCTCTGTGAACAGGGGTGTTAGTGAGGGAGAGTGTCTCTGTGAACGGGGGAGTTAGTGAGGGAGAGTGTCTCTGTGAACAGGGGAGTTAGTGAGGGAGAGTGTCTCTGTGAACAGGGGAGTTAGTGAGGGAGAGTGTCTCTGTGATCGGGAGTTAGTGAGGGAGAGTGTCTCTGTGATCGGGAGTTAGTGAGGGAGAGTGTCTCTGTGAACGGGGGAGTTAGTGAGGGAGAGTGTCTCTGTGAACAGGGGAGTTAGTGAGGGAGAGTGTCTCTGTGAACAGGGGTGTTCGTGAGGGAGAGTGTCTCTGTGAACAGGGGAGTTAGTGAGGGAGAGTGTCTCTGTGAACAGGGGAGTTAGTGAGGGAGAGTGTCTCTGTGATCGGGAGTTAGTGAGGGAGAGTGTCTCTGTGATCGGGAGTTAGTGAGGGAGAGTGTCTCTGTGAACGGGGGAGTTAGTGAGGGAGAGTGTCTCTGTGATCGGGAGTTAGTGAGGGAGAGTGTCTCTGTGAACAGGGGAGTTAGTGAGGGAGAGTGTCTCTGTGAACAGGGGAGTTAGTGAGGGAGAGTGTCTCTGTGAACAGGGGAGTTAGTGAGGGAGAGTGTCTCTGTGAACAGGGGAGTTAGTGAGGGAGAGTGTCTCTGTGATCGGGAGTTAGTGAGGGAGAGTGTCTCTGTGAACGGGGGAGTTAGTGAGGGAGAGTGTCTCTGTGAACAGGGGAGTTAGTGAGGGAGAGTGTCTCTGTGAACAGGGGAGTTAGTGAGGGAGAGTGTCTCTGTGATCGGGAGTTAGTGAGGGAGAGTGTCTCTGTGATCGGGAGTTAGTGAGGGAGAGTGTCTCTGTGATCGGGAGTTAGTGAGGGAGAGTGTCTCTGTGAACGGGGGAGTTAGTGAGGGAGAGTGTCTCTGTGAACAGGGGAGTTAGTGAGGGAGAGTGTCTCTGTGAACAGGGGAGTTAGTGAGGGAGAGTGTCTCTGTGATCGGGAGTTAGTGAGGGAGAGTGTCTCTGTGAACAGGGGAGTTAGTGAGGGAGAGTGTCTCTGTGAACAGGGGAGTTAGTGAGGGAGAGTGTCTCTGTGAACAGGGGAGTTAGTGAGGGAGAGTGTCTCTGTGAACAGGGGAGTTAGTGAGGGAGAGTGTCTCTGTGAACAGGGGAGTTAGTGAGGGAGAGTGTCTCTGTGATCGGGAGTTAGTGAGGGAGAGTGTCTCTGTGAACGGGGGAGTTAGTGAGGGAGAGTGTCTCTGTGAACAGGGGAGTTAGTGAGGGAGAGTGTCTCTGTGATCGGGAGTTAGTGAGGGAGAGTGTCTCTGTGAACGGGGGAGTTAGTGAGGGAGAGTGTCTCTGTGATCGGGAGTTAGTGAGGGAGAGTGTCTCTGTGAACAGGGGAGTTAGTGAGGGAGAGTGTCTCTGTGATCGGGAGTTAGTGAGGGAGAGTGTCTCTGTGAACGGGGGAGTTAGTGAGGGAGAGTGTCTCTGTGATCGGGAGTTAGTGAGGGAGAGTGTCTCTGTGAACGGGGGAGTTAGTGAGGGAGAGTGTCTCTGTGAACAGGGGAGTTAGTGAGGGAGAGTGTCTCTGTGATCGGGAGTTAGTGAGGGAGAGTGTCTCTGTGATCGGGAGTTAGTGAGGGAGAGTGTCTCTGTGAACAGGGGAGTTAGTGAGGGAGAGTGTCTCTGTGATCGGGAGTTAGTGAGGGAGAGTGTCTCTGTGAACAGGGGAGTTAGTGAGGGAGAGTGTCTCTGTGATCGGGAGTTAGTGAGGGAGAGTGTCTCTGTGATCGGGAGTTAGTGAGGGAGAGTGTCTCTGTGATCGGGAGTTAGTGAGGGAGAGTGTCTCTGTGATCGGGAGTTAGTGAGGGAGAGTGTCTCTGTGAACAGGGGAGTTAGTGAGGGAGAGTGTCTCTGTGATCGGGAGTTAGTGAGGGAGAGTGTCTCTGTGAACGGGGGAGTTAGTGAGGGAGAGTGTCTCTGTGATCGGGAGTTAGTGAGGGAGAGTGTCTCTGTGAACAGGGGAGTTAGTGAGGGAGAGTGTCTCTGTGATCGGGAGTTAGTGAGGGAGAGTGTCTCTGTGATCGGGAGTTAGTGAGGGAGAGTGTCTCTGTGAACAGGGGAGTTAGTGAGGGAGAGTGTCTCTGTGATCGGGAGTTAGTGAGGGAGAGTGTCTCTGTGAACAGGGGAGTTAGTGAGGGAGAGTGTCTCTGTGAACAGGGGTGTTAGTGAGGGAGAGTGTCTCTGTGAACAGGGGAGTTAGTGAGGGAGA
Organism: Heptranchias perlo; assembly: GCF_035084215.1. NCBI lineage: Eukaryota > Metazoa > Chordata > Chondrichthyes > Hexanchiformes > Hexanchidae > Heptranchias > Heptranchias perlo. The sequence continues at coordinate 94,366,264 of NC_090331.1, read as the reverse complement.
GTGTCTCTGTGATCGGGAGTTAGTGAGGGAGAGTGTCTCTGTGAACAGGGGAGTTAGTGAGGGAGAGTGTCTCTGTGATCGGGAGTTAGTGAGGGAGAGTGTCTCTGTGAACAGGGGAGTTAGTGAGGGAGAGTGTCTCTGTGAACAGGGGAGTTAGTGAGGGAGAGTGTCTCTGTGAACGGGGGAGTTAGTGAGGGAGAGTGTCTCTGTGAACAGGGGAGTTAGTGAGGGAGAGTGTCTCTGTGAACAGGGGAGTTAGTGAGGGAGAGTGTCTCTGTGATCGGGAGTTAGTGAGGGAGAGTGTCTCTGTGATCGGGAGTTAGTGAGGGAGAGTGTCTCTGTGAACAGGGGAGTTAGTGAGGGAGAGTGTCTCTGTGATCGGGAGTTAGTGAGGGAGAGTGTCTCTGTGATCGGGAGTTAGTGAGGGAGAGTGTCTCTGTGATCGGGAGTTAGTGAGGGAGAGTGTCTCTGTGAACAGGGGAGTTAGTGAGGGAAGTGTCTCTGTGAACAGGGGAGTTAGTGAGGGAGAGTGTCTCTGTGAACAGGGGAGTTAGTGAGGGAGAGTGTCTCTGTGAACAGGGGAGTTAGTGAGGGAAGTGTCTCTGTGATCGGGAGTTAGTGAGGGAGAGTGTCTCTGTGATCGGGAGTTAGTGAGGGAGAGTGTCTCTGTGAAAAGGGGAGTTAGTGAGGGAGAGTGTCTCTGTGATCGGGAGTTAGTGAGGGAGAGTGTCTCTGTGAACAGGGGAGTTAGTGAGGGAGAGTGTCTCTGTGATCGGGAGTTAGTGAGGGAGAGTGTCTCTGTGAAAAGGGGAGTTAGTGAGGGAGAGTGTCTCTGTGAACAGGGGAGTTAGTGAGGGAGAGTGTCTCTGTGATCGGGAGTTAGTGAGGGAGAGTGTCTCTGTGAACAGGGGAGTTAGTGAGGGAGAGTGTCTCTGTGATCGGGAGTTAGTGAGGGAGAGTGTCTCTGTGATCGGGAGTTAGTGAGGGAGAGTGTCTCTGTGATCGGGAGTTAGTGAGGGAGAGTGTCTCTGTGAAAAGGGGAGTTAGTGAGGGAGAGTGTCTCTGTGATCGGGAGTTAGTGAGGGAGAGTGTCTCTGTGAACAGGGGAGTTAGTGAGGGAAGTGTCTCTGTGAAAAGGGGAGTTAGTGAGGGAGAGTGTCTCTGTGAAAAGGGGAGTTAGTGAGGGAAGTGTCTCTGTGAACAGGGGAGTTAGTGAGGGAGAGTGTCTCTGTGATCGGGAGTTAGTGAGGGAGAGTGTCTCTGTGAACAGGGGTGTTAGTGAGGGAGAGTGTCTCTGTGATCGGGAGTTAGTGAGGGAGAGTGTCTCTGTGATCGGGAGTTAGTGAGGGAGAGTGTCTCTGTGAACAGGGGAGTTAGTGAGGGAGAGTGTCTCTGTGATCGGGAGTTAGTGAGGGAGAGTGTCTCTGTGAACAGGGGAGTTAGTGAGGGAGAGTGTCTCTGTGAACAGGGGAGTTAGTGAGGGAGAGTGTCTCTGTGAACAGGGGTGTTAGTGAGGGAGAGTGTCTCTGTGATCGGGAGTTAGTGAGGGAGAGTGTCTCTGTGATCGGGAGTTAGTGAGGGAGAGTGTCTCTGTGAACAGGGGAGTTAGTGAGGGAGAGTGTCTCTGTGATCGGGAGTTAGTGAGGGAGAGTGTCTCTGTGAACAGGGGAGTTAGTGAGGGAGAGTGTCTCTGTGAACAGGGGAGTTAGTGAGGGAGAGTGTCTCTGTGAACAGGGGTGTTAGTGAGGGAGAGTGTCTCTGTGAACAGGGGAGTTAGTGAGGGAGAGTGTCTCTGTGAACGGGGGAGTTAGTGAGGGAGAGTGTCTCTGTGAACGGGAGTTAGTGAGGGAGAGTGTCTCTGTGAACAGGGGAGTTAGTGAGGGAGAGTGTCTCTGTGAACAGGGGAGTTAGTGAGGGAGAGTGTCTCTGTGATCGGGAGTTAGTGAGGGAGAGTGTCTCTGTGAACAGGGGAGTTAGTGAGGGAGAGTGTCTCTGTGAACAGGGGAGTTAGTGAGGGAGAGTGTCTCTGTGATCGGGAGTTAGTGAGGGAGAGTGTCTCTGTGATCGGGAGTTAGTGAGGGAGAGTGTCTCTGTGAACAGGGGAGTTAGTGAGGGAGAGTGTCTCTGTGAACGGGGGAGTTAGTGAGGGAGAGTGTCTCTGTGATCGGGAGTTAGTGAGGGAGAGTGTCTCTGTGATCGGGAGTTAGTGAGGGAGAGTGTCTCTGTGAACGGGGGAGTTAGTGAGGGAGAGTGTCTCTGTGAACAGGGGAGTTAGTGAGGGAGAGTGTCTCTGTGAACAGGGGAGTAAGTGAGGGAGAGTGTCTCTGTGAACAGGGGAGTTAGTGAGGGAGAGTGTCTCTGTGATCGGGAGTTAGTGAGGGAGAGTGTCTCTGTGATCGGGAGTTAGTGAGGGAGAGTGTCTCTGTGAACAGGGGAGTTAGTGAGGGAGAGTGTCTCTGTGATCGGGAGTTAGTGAGGGAGAGTGTCTCTGTGAACAGGGGAGTTAGTGAGGGAGAGTGTCTCTGTGATCGGGAGTTAGTGAGGGAGAGTGTCTCTGTGAACAGGGGAGTTAGTGAGGGAGAGTGTCTCTGTGATCGGGAGTTAGTGAGGGAGAGTGTCTCTGTGAACAGGGGAGTTAGTGAGGGAGAGTGTCTCTGTGATCGGGAGTTAGTGAGGGAGAGTGTCTCTGTGATCGGGAGTTAGTGAGGGAGAGTGTCTCTGTGAACAGGGGAGTTAGTGAGGGAGAGTGTCTCTGTGATCGGGAGTTAGTGAGGGAGAGTGTCTCTGTGAACAGGGGAGTTAGTGAGGGAGAGTGTCTCTGTGATCGGGAGTTAGTGAGGGAGAGTGTCTCTGTGAACAGGGGAGTTAGTGAGGGAGAGTGTCTCTGTGATCGGGAGTTAGTGAGGGAGAGTGTCTCTGTGATCGGGAGTTAGTGAGGGAGAGTGTCTCTGTGATCGGGAGTTAGTGAGGGAGAGTGTCTCTGTGATCGGGAGTTAGTGAGGGAAGTGTCTCTGTGAACGGGGGAGTTAGTGAGGGAGAGTGTCTCTGTGATCGGGAGTTAGTGAGGGAGAGTGTCTCTGTGAACAGGGGAGTTAGTGAGGGAGAGTGTCTCTGTGAACAGGGGAGTTAGTGAGGGAGAGTGTCTCTGTGATCGGGAGTTAGTGAGGGAGAGTGTCTCTGTGATCGGGAGTTAGTGAGGGAGAGTGTCTCTGTGATCGGGAGTTAGTGAGGGAGAGTGTCTCTGTGATCGGGAGTTAGTGAGGGAGAGTGTCTCTGTGAACAGGGGAGTTAGTGAGGGAGAGTGTCTCTGTGATCGGGAGTTAGTGAGGGAGAGTGTCTCTGTGAACAGGGGAGTTAGTGAGGGAGAGTGTCTCTGTGATCGGGAGTTAGTGAGGGAGAGTGTCTCTGTGAACAGGGGAGTTAGTGAGGGAGAGTGTCTCTGTGAACAGGGGAGTTAGTGAGGGAGAGTGTCTCTGTGATCGGGAGTTAGTGAGGGAGAGTGTCTCTGTGATCGGGAGTTAGTGAGGGAGAGTGTCTCTGTGAACAGGGGAGTTAGTGAGGGAGAGTGTCTCTGTGAACAGGGGAGTTAGTGAGGGAGAGTGTCTCTGTGAACAGGGGAGTTAGTGAGGGAGAGTGTCTCTGTGAACAGGGGAGTTAGTGAGGGAGAGTGTCTCTGTGATCGGGAGTTAGTGAGGGAGAGTGTCTCTGTGAACAGGGGAGTTAGTGAGGGAGAGTGTCTCTGTGAACAGGGGAGTTAGTGAGGGAGAGTGTCTCTGTGAACAGGGGAGTTAGTGAGGGAGAGTGTCTCTGTGATCGGGAGTTAGTGAGGGAGAGTGTCTCTGTGATCGGGAGTTAGTGAGGGAGAGTGTCTCTGTGATCGGGAGTTAGTGAGGGAGAGTGTCTCTGTGATCGGGAGTTAGTGAGGGAGAGTGTCTCTGTGATCGGGAGTTAGTGAGGGAGAGTGTCTCTGTGAACAGGGGAGTTAGTGAGGGAGAGTGTCTCTGTGATCGGGAGTTAGTGAGGGAGAGTGTCTCTGTGAACAGGGGTGTTAGTGAGGGAGAGTGTCTCTGTGATCGGGAGTTAGTGAGGGAGAGTGTCTCTGTGAACAGGGGAGTTAGTGAGGGAGAGTGTCTCTGTGATCGGGAGTTAGTGAGGGAGAGTGTCTCTGTGAACAGGGGAGTTAGTGAGGGAGAGTGTCTCTGTGATCGGGAGTTAGTGAGGGAGAGTGTCTCTGTGATCGGGAGTTAGTGAGGGAGAGTGTCTCTGTGAACAGGGGAGTTAGTGAGGGAGAGTGTCTCTGTGATCGGGAGTTAGTGAGGGAGAGTGTCTCTGTGAACAGGGGAGTTAGTGAGGGAGAGTGTCTCTGTGAACAGGGGAGTTAGTGAGGGAGAGTGTCTCTGTGATCGGGAGTTAGTGAGGGAGAGTGTCTCTGTGAACAGGGGAGTTAGTGAGGGAGAGTGTCTCTGTGATCGGGAGTTAGTGAGGGAGAGTGTCTCTGTGAACAGGGGTGTTAGTGAGGGAGAGTGTCTCTGTGAACAGGGGAGTTAGTGAGGGAGAGTGTCTCTGTGAACAGGGGTGTTAGTGAGGGAGAGTGTCTCTGTGAACAGGGGTGTTAGTGAGGGAGAGTGTCTCTGTGAACAGGGGAGTTAGTGAGGGAGAGTGTCTCTGTGAACGGGGGAGTTAGTGAGGGAGAGTGTCTCTGTGATCGGGAGTTAGTGAGGGAGAGTGTCTCTGTGATCGGGAGTTAGTGAGGGAGAGTGTCTCTGTGATCGGGAGTTAGTGAGGGAGAGTGTCTCTGTGATCGGGAGTTAGTGAGGGAGAGTGTCTCTGTGATCGGGAGTTAGTGAGGGAGAGTGTCTCTGTGAACAGGGGAGTTAGTGAGGGAGAGTGTCTCTGTGATCGGGAGTTAGTGAGGGAGAGTGTCTCTGTGAACAGGGGAGTTAGTGAGGGAGAGTGTCTCTGTGATCGGGAGTTAGTGAGGGAGAGTGTCTCTGTGATCGGGAGTTAGTGAGGGAGAGTGTCTCTGTGAACGGGGGAGTTAGTGAGGGAGAGTGTCTCTGTGAACAGGGGAGTTAGTGAGGGAGAGTGTCTCTGTGAACAGGGGAGTTAGTGAGGGAGAGTGTCTCTGTGATCGGGAGTTAGTGAGGGAGAGTGTCTCTGTGATCGGGAGTTAGTGAGGGAGAGTGTCTCTGTGATCGGGAGTTAGTGAGGGAGAGTGTCTCTGTGAACGGGGGAGTTAGTGAGGGAGAGTGTCTCTGTGAACAGGGGAGTTAGTGAGGGAGAGTGTCTCTGTGATCGGGAGTTAGTGAGGGAGAGTGTCTCTGTGAACAGGGGAGTTAGTGAGGGAGAGTGTCTCTGTGAACGGGGGAGTTAGTGAGGGAGAGTGTCTCTGTGATCGGGAGTTAGTGAGGGAGAGTGTCTCTGTGATCGGGAGTTAGTGAGGGAGAGTGTCTCTGTGAACAGGGGAGTTAGTGAGGGAGAGTGTCTCTGTGAACGGGAGTTAGTGAGGGAGAGTGTCTCTGTGAACAGGGGAGTTAGTGAGGGAGAGTGTCTCTGTGAACAGGGGAGTTAGTGAGGGAGAGTGTCTCTGTGATCGGGAGTTAGTGAGGGAGAGTGTCTCTGTGAACAGGGGAGTTAGTGAGGGAGAGTGTCTCTGTGAACAGGGGTGTTAGTGAGGGAGAGTGTCTCTGTGATCGGGAGTTAGTGAGGGAGAGTGTCTCTGTGAACAGGGGAGTTAGTGAGGGAGAGTGTCTCTGTGATCGGGAGTTAGTGAGGGAGAGTGTCTCTGTGATCGGGAGTTAGTGAGGGAGAGTGTCTCTGTGATCGGGAGTTAGTGAGGGAGAGTGTCTCTGTGATTGGGAGTTAGTGAGGGAGAGTGTCTCTGTGATCGGGAGTTAGTGAGGGAGAGTGTCTCTGTGATCGGGAGTTAGTGAGGGAGAGTGTCTCTGTGAACAGGGGAGTTAGTGAGGGAGAGTGTCTCTGTGATCGGGAGTTAGTGAGGGAGAGTGTCTCTGTGATCGGGAGTTAGTGAGGGAGAGTGTCTCTGTGATCGGGAGTTAGTGAGGGAGAGTGTCTCTGTGATCGGGAGTTAGTGAGGGAGAGTGTCTCTGTGATCGGGAGTTAGTGAGGGAGAGTGTCTCTGTGAACGGGGGAGTTAGTGAGGGAGAGTGTCTCTGTGATCGGGAGTTAGTGAGGGAGAGTGTCTCTGTGATCGGGAGTTAGTGAGGGAGAGTGTCTCTGTGATCGGGAGTTAGTGAGGGAGAGTGTCTCTGTGATCGGGAATTAGTGAGGGAGAGTGTCTCTGTGATCGGGAGTTAGTGAGGGAGAGTGTCTCTGTGAACGGGGGAGGAGAATGGTGGATTTTCCTCTCCATTCCTCAACTAGGAGTGAACAAGCCAAGCTCATCTGCAGAGCCTTCCAGCCTTTATAGCGCAGGCCCACACCCACCCCAAAACAACACAGGCCCACACCCACCCCAAAACAACACAGGCCCACACCCACCCCAAAGCAACACAGGCCCACACCCACCCCAAAACAACACAGGCCCACACCCACCCCAAAACAACACAGGCCCACACCCACCCCAAAACAACACAGGCCCACACCCACCCCAAAGCAACACAGGCCCACACCCACCCCAAAACAACACAGGCCCACACCCACCCCAAAACAACACAGGCCCACACCCACCCCAAAACAACACAGGCCCACACCCACCCCAAAGCAACACAGGCCCACACCCACCCCAAAACAACACAGGCCCACACCCACCCCAAAGCAACACAGGCCCACACCCACCCCAAAGCAACACAGGCCCACACCCACCCCAAAACAACACAGGCCCACACCCACCCCAAAACAACACAGGCCCACACCCACCCCAAAACAACACAGGCCCACACCCACCCCAAAACAACACAGGCCCACACCCACCCCAAAGCAACACAGGCCCACACCCACCCCAAAACAACACAGGCCCACACCCACCCCAAAGCAACACAGGCCCACACCCACCCCAAAACAACACAGGCCCACACCCACCCTAAAACAACACAGGCCCACACCCACCCCAAAACAACACAGGCCCACATGCCATCCCAGCGCAAGTCTGAACATTGTCCCTCACTAACCCCCCCCCAGTTCACTGAGACATATACACACAAATATATACACACACACAAATACATACACATATACACATACACTCATAGGCACACACACGTATACACACATATATATGCACAAATATATACACACGCTTACATATACACACCCATATACACACAAATACAAAGAGAAACACAGACACTCTCATGCACACATGTACACACACAGACATATATGCACACACATATACATGGACACACACGGACATACACACACACATATCTACACACACATATATACACACACATTTACAGTCGAAAAAGAGGATAGCATGCCGGAAATCCCAAGGAAACATATATTGAATCGGGGACAGGGACTCGATAAAATTAACATAAGTAAAGCAACAGTAATGAAGAAAATAATAGCACTAAAGAGTGTCAAATCCCCAGGACCAGATGGTTTCCATCCCAGGGTTTTAAAGGAAGTAGGTGAGCACATTGCGGATGCCCTAACTATAATCTTTCAAAGTTCTCTAGATTCAGGAACTGTCCCTCCAGATTGGAAAATTGCACATGTCACTCCACTTTTTAAGAAAGGAGAGAGAGGGAAACCGGGGAATTATAGACCAGTCAGTCTAACATCTGTTGTGGGGAAATTGCTGGAGTCTTTAATTAAGGATAGGGTGACTGAACACCTCGAGAATTTTCAGTTAATCAGGGAGAGCCAGCATGGATTTGTGAAAGGTAGGTCGTGCCTGACAAACCTGATTGAATTTTTTGAAGAGGTGACGAAAGTAGTGGACAGGGAAATGTCAATGGATGTTATTTATATGGACTTCCAGAAGGCATTTGATAAGGTCCCACATAAGAGACTGTTAGCTAAGATAGAAGCCCATGGAATCGAAGGAAAAGTACGGACTTGGTTAGGAAGTTGGCTGAGCGAAAGGCGACAGAGAGTAGGGATAATGGGAAGGTACTCACATTGGCAGGATGTGACCAGTGGAGTCCAGCAGGGATCTGTCTTTGGGCCTCAATTATTCACAATATTTATTAACAACTTAGATGAAGGCATAGAAAGTCTCATATCTAAGTTTGCCGATGACACAAAGATTGGTGGCATTGTAAGCAGTGTAGATGAAAACATAAAATTACAAAGCGATATTGATAGATTAGGTGAATGGGCAAAACTGTGGCAAATGGAATTCAGTGTAGACAAATGTGAGGTCATCCACTTTGGATCAAAAAAGGATAGAACAGGGTACTTTCTAAATGGTAAAAAGTTAAAAACAGTGGATGTCCAAAGGGACTTAGGGGTTCAGGCACATAGATCATTGAAGTGTCATGAACAGGTGCAGAAAATAATCAATAAGGCTAATGGAATGCTGGCCTTTATATCTCGAGGACTAGAGTACAAGGGGGCAGAAGTTATGCTGCAGCAATACAAAATCCTGGTTAGACTGCACCTGGAGTACTGTGAGCAGTTCTGGGCACCGCACCTTCGGAAGGACATATTGGCCTTGGAGGGAGTGCAGCGTAGGTTTACTAGAATGATACCCGGACTTCAAGGGTTAAGTTACGAGGAGGGATTACACAAATTGGGGTTGTATTCTCTGGAGTTTCGAAGGTTAAGGGGTGATCTGATCGAAGTTTATAAGATATTAAGGGGAACAGATAGGGTGGATAGAGAGAAATTATTTCCGCTGGTTGGGGATTTTAGGAGTAGGGGGCACAGTCTAAAAATTAGAGCCAGACCTTTCAGGAGCGAGATTAGAAAACATTTCTACACACAAAGGGTTGTAGAAGTTTGGAACTCTCTTCCGCAAATGGCAATTGATACTAGCTCAATTGCTAAATTTAAATGTGAGATAGATAGCTTTTTGGCAACCAAAGTTATTAAGGGATATGGGCCAAAGGCAGGTATATGGAGTTAGATCACAGATCAGCCATGATCTTATCAAATGGCGGAGCGGGCACGAGGGGCTGAATGGCCTACTCCTGTTCCTATGTTCCTATGTCCCTATATACACACAGAGACAAACACACAAACATACAAATATACACATGCATATACACAGAGAGGCACATACGTATATGTACACCTGTATACACTTATACATAGCGCACGCGTGCACGGCCCCTGATTCTGCACTAATTGGGATTAAATTGACAACCTCACTCACAGAGGGCACAGGATGGCTTTTCTGATGTTGGGGCTGATGTACATTGTTGAGGTCGAGTAGGTGGAGCTTTGCTCTGTGTGGGGGTGAAATCAGTCCCGGGCGGTAGGGCAAAACAGGCCTTCGCACAGCGGCCGCCTGTTTTATACTCTGCTCACAATTTACTTTTCCACAATGGGAAAGAAAACGGAACAGAGTGTAAAAGAGTCTGCTGCTGCGCCATCTCCTGCTTTGCCCTACCGCCCAGGACAGATTTGACCCACTGTATCTCACTCTGCTCTGTCCTGAATTTGAGATTGCTTGATCGGGCAGTGTAGTGGGAGCTTTAAAAGCTGCTTTTATCTTTTGCCAGGCGAATTCTAAGGCCATTGGTTCCCGATGCGTGTCGCAAACTGGTGGCAACCACAAGATAGATTTGCCAGGTATTCCAAGGGCACACACTGGGAGGACACACAGCAGGGATTCCCAGCCTTAGTCAGCCTGAGCTGGCAGTGATAGGATGGCACTTAATCCACAATAAGAGCATCTTATCTCTGCATTGAAAACTGGCCTGAGAATGTCTGCTGCTGACACTCGGCACCGATCCAACACCAATATCCCTCACCTTGATGAGATCGGAAAAGAAGCCATTTCACTTGGTTCCCAGTTTGTTGTTATAATGGTGCCAGCTATCAGTGTCAGAGGAAACACTCGCAGCCAACAGTAAGAACAAGGAGGCTGTCTTTAAGCTAGAAGTGGCAGGGAGAAAATGGTTTCGAAACAAGAACTTGCATAGTCAGGGTCCGTGACTGTCTTTGGTTTTTGAAAGGTGCCTGATTGCTTTGAATATCATTTTTTCCTCCTTCCCTACCACCATCGCAGCAGGTGCAATTCGAGAGATTGCCAATCGGATTGAAACCGCTGATTTTGAATGAGTCTATTAGCCGGTATCCGATAGTAACGGCATTTTCCCCCCACAGCTGCCTTTATGTTAACAGAACAGACCCGCTCCAGGTCTCCAGCCCCGCCCAGCAGAGTCTCTGAATAGAGAGCAAGACCAGTAACTGTTCCATGTATGAGCAGCACAATCAACTGCCTCTGCAGGCCTTCAAAGACAGGAGAACAGAACATTCCTTTTAAAAGCAGGGATTAACAGTTAGCGGAATGAATAGACATTAACCAGCAGTACAGCAATATCCAATTAATGAGGTCAATCACACAAAGCATACTTCAGTCTTCCATTCCAAGTGTTTACACTGCGCTCTGAATTAAGCATTTGTGTCTACATAGCTAATTGTTCCTTTGATTCTCCAATTTATTGGACGAATTGGACAGTACTCAAGGCAAATATTTGAAAGGGAAGTTGTCTTTTGATGGATATGATGTAACAGGGGCCTAATCCTGGCCAATCTCTCAGTAATTAACAGGAGGCACTTTGGTTTCTCAAAAAAAAAGCTTATCAGAGGATCAATAAACAAGGAAACACTTGAACTTGTCAGAGCGGAAAAATAAAGGCCCACCTTCACCTGCCTCATTAATTCACAAGCACGATCTCAGGGCGAAATTTACCTCAAACCTGATCCCAATAAGGACCTCTAGTAAACATGTCATCCCTTCCCAGGCTGCACTGCCCTGTGCAATAGTCTCAGGAAAGATTGTTCATAAGATCCCCTAATAAAGGCCAATTCTACTGAAGGACGTCCTCTGTAACGTCCTCTGTACAAATATTAAGTTTAATGACAGCACATAGTCACAATCCATTACCTGCAACTATATCTCATCACAAGATAGGTACAGATCAGAGGGACCAGGTTGGTTTATAGAGGTGATTTCACAGGAATGCCTCTGAGAAAACTGCAGGCACACGGCTTAAGACTTTTTCGCGAAACATCCCATGCAAATGTTGCTCCTCACTGGGAATTCCAGATTGTGAAATCAACCCTTCGCAATAAAAAAATCTATCATTCTTCCCATCAACTGTCTCTCAGATGATTTGAAGGTTCTCACCTCCACTATCTGATCATTCTTCATGTGAATGCTCTTCCTCACACCTCCATCCTAAAATATCCTTTCACCAGTTTTAACCCTTGTCCACTTGTTCTAGAATCCTGGCCTACCTGGCAGTAATGTCCATGATTAAATTTATTTATGCCTTTTGATATCTTACATACATAAGTCGCCTGCTTTCAAAGATGAGGCGGCCCCAGTTTCTCCCGGTGTTCCTCATTACTCAATCCTTTGACCCTGGGGATGAGCCTCTAAGCTGCCCTCTGTACCACTTCCAGGGATCAGATGGTTCCCCTTATCTCTTGGTGACCAAAGCTGGGCACAGTACTCAAGGTGCAGTCTGACTGAGGCATTATGTATGTTTAGCATGACATCTTCTGACTTATACTCACTGACCTAGCAACATCATTAACCACTCTATATACTATGTTTATTGTCACTCCAGTGATTTAACATCCAGTGCCAAACCTATTATCACACCCAGATCCTTCTCTGCTTCACCTATGGCTATTTCTACACCATCCATATTATACTTGTAACATTGATTTTCCCCTTCACTCTCCTCACCAAAAGTGCTACCCGACCTCACAATAATAATGACCAGTTAAACCTCCATGCCTTTGTTACCTCCAGACTGAACTATTCCAATGTTCTCCTGGCTCTTCCACCCTCCAGAAACTAGAGCTCATCCAAAATTCTGCTCACACCAAGTCCCGTTCACCCATCACCCCTGTGCTCGCTGACCTACATTGGCTTCCGGTCCGGCAATGCCTCGATTTTAAAATTCTCATCCTTGTTTTCAAATCCCCATCTCTGTTACCTCCTCCAGCCCTACAACCCTCCGAGATCTCTGCGCTCCTCCAATTCTGGCCTCTTGCGCATTCCCGATTTTAATCACTCCACCATTGGCAGTCGTGCCTTCAGCTGCCTAGGCCCTAAGCTCTCAAATTCCCTCCTTAAACTTCTCCGCCTCTCTACCTCTCTCTCCTCCTTTAAGACGCTCCTTAAAACCCACCTCTTTGACCAAGCTTTTGTTCACCTGTCCTAATACCTCTTTATGTGGCTCGGTGTCAAATTTTGTTTGATGATGCTCCTGTGAAGCGCCTTGGGACGTTTTACTACGTTAAAGGCGCTATATAAATGCAAGTTGTTGTTAAACGGTTTTTACAGGCCTCGAGAAGGACATTACCTACTAGAAACAGAAAGTTAGTTCCAAGAATAAAATAAAAGGCTTTTGAAAAATAAAGTAATCAAATGATGACTTATATCTGGAAATGCACTTGTGCAGATATCAAATATGAGGGGTATTGATAGATTAAATCAGGAGAAACTGTTTCCACTGGCAGGAGGGTCAGTAGCCAGAGGGCACAGATTGAAGGTGATTGGCAAAAGAACCAGAGGGAGTTTGAGGAGAATTTATTTTATGCAGAGAGTTGTTATGATCTGGAATGCACTGCCTGAAAGGGTGGTGGAAGCAGATTCATAGAATCATAGGATCATAGAAAGGTTACAGCACAGAAGGAGGCCATTTGGCCCATCGAGTCCGTGCCGGCTCTATACAAGAGCAATCCAGCTAGTCCCACTCCCCCGCCCTAGCTCCGCAGCCCTGCAAATTTTTTCCTTTCAAGTATTTATCCAGTTCCCTTTTGAAGGCCATGATTGAATCTGCCTCCACCACCCCCTCGGGCAGTGCATTCCAGATCATAATCACTCGCTGGATAAAAAAGATTTTCCTCATGTCACCTTTGGTTCTTTTGCCAATCACCTTAAATCTATGTCCTCTGGTTCTTGACCCTTCCGCCAATGGGAACAGTTTCTCTCTATCTATTCTGTCCAGACCCTTCATGATTTTGAATACCTCTATCAAATCTCCTCGCAACCTTCTCTGTTCCAGTTTCTCCAGACTATCCCTGGAATCATTCTAGTAAATCTTTTCTGCACCGTCTCTAAGGCCTTCACATCTTTCCTAAAGTGCGGTGCCCAGAACTGGACACAATACTCCAGTTGCGGTCGAACCAGTATTTTTTAGTGTTTTGTACTCTATGCCTCTATTTATAAAGCCCAATATCCCGTATGCTTTTTTAACCGCTTTCTCAACCGGCCCTGCCACCTTCAACGATTTGTGCACATATACCCCCAGATCTCTGTTCCTACCCCTTTTAGAATTGTGCCCTCTAGTTTATATTGCCTCTCCTCGTTCTTCCTACCGAAATGTATCACTTTGTATTTTTCTGTGTTAAATTTCATCTGCCACATGTCCGCCCATTCCACCAGCCTGTCTATATCCTCTTGAAGTCTATCACTATCCTCCTCACTGTTCACTAAACTTCCAAGTTTTGTGTCATCTGCAAATTTGGAAGTTGTGCCCTGTATTAAATAAAAACTTTCAAAAGGGAATTGGACAAATACTTGAAAAGGAGAAAATTGCAGGGCTGTGGGGAAAGAGCAGGGGAGTGGAACTAATTAGATCGCTCTGTATAAGAGCCGGCACAGGCACTATGGGCCGAATGGCCTCATTCTGTGCTGTAGGGTTCTATATGCCTGTCCAGATATCAAATTAAAATGTGCAGCAACATTTGATGAACCGATTTTATTCTGAAGAGTGAATAATATCTGGAGTGGTCTTCTGTAAGGGAGGGAGGTGGAGGCAAAGATCTCTGCAATCATTCAAGAGGCAGTTAGATGCTATGATGAGAGAAACAATGGGGAAAGACTTTCAACTGCAGGCCACCTGGTTCTCACCTGAGAAAACAGGTGATTTTCAGCTGGAAGTCCGGTAGAGGCCTTGTGCATCCATTTGCTTGCATGATTCGACTTTCAGGCAGGCCGTTCAATGGGTGCCCAGCACTCCCAATCTGCTGCTGGACTCTGATTGCAACTTTCATGGAGAAATAGGTGGAACATGCATAGCGCATGGCAATCGCACTTTCTCCAGGCGTTGAGAGGCCTAACTCCATGGTGTCGCCCCTCCTTATCTCTGTAACCCCCTCCAGCTCCTACAACCCTCCCAGATCTCTGCGCTTCTCCAAATCTGGCCTCTTCCGCATCCCCGATTTTCATCATTGGCGGCCGTGCCTTCAGCTGTCCAGGCCTCAAGGACTGGAATTCCCTCCCTAAACCTCTCCGCCTCTCCACCTCTCTCTCCTCCCTTAAAACCAACCTCTTTTGGTCGCCTGTTCTTATGTGGCTCAGTGTCAAATTTTGTTTGATAATCGCTCCTGCGAAGTGCCTTGCAATGTTTTACGATGTTAAAGGTGCTACATAAATGCAAGTTGTTGTTGTTGTTGTTGTACTCACTGACCTAGCAATAAAGCACTCTTCCAAAAGTTACTTTTTTGGGGGGGGGGGCGAAGGGAAGAGCGGGGGTTTATTTCCAGCTTTTTTTGGGGAGGGGACAGGAGCAGCCAATTTACGCGCAGCAAAGTCCCACAAGCAACAATGTGATAATGACCAGATAATCTGTTTTTTTTTAGTGATGTTGGTTGAGTGATAAAGATTGGCCAGGACACCATTCTGTGTTTGGTGGTGCCATTTAGACAGGCTGTGTGGGTGATGTTCCTTTGTGATCCAGTTCGGATCTGAGCTATTTAAGTCTTACAATGTTCAGTCAATCTACTTATCGCAACCCCCTCAAAAAGAACAGAAACTTGATATTATTTAGAAAATACAGAAAACGTCTTTTATTGTTAGTCTGATGGCTATCATTCATATTCAACCATATAATGCTTCAGGGTGATAATGGTAGACTTTAGCTTATAAATTGAATGCATTTTTAAAAATATTAAACAACCTTTTTCATTTATTGAAATATCAGGGCCTTTCCCCACTATATCAAACTATTTTGACTGTGCTCTTTGTGAACAGTTCCACAGAAATAAAACTTTGAGGTTTGGTATGGTATTCATCAAAGTGCAGAAGGTGCTTTAATCCCTTGCTATGAACCAAGCGATGTAAATCACGTTGGCTTTTCGAGGGTGTTAGGTCCAATCATTTCTCTAACTTGAAGCACCTCATGCATTTACCATTGCCAGCTTTCATTTTAGCTGAGCGTCACACTGCAGTGTGATATGTTCCATCACATAATGTATGTGCTTTATACGAAGGAAAACTATCATAATAGATTATAAATATGTCCTGGTTTTATAATGAAGTCAGAGAGGTGACTGCAAATTACTTTATGTGAAACATATTGCCCATCCTTGCAAGCTTTCAGGCTCTAAATGACTAAATTAATTTCTACATATCTCAGCATCTGTGCGAGCTATCCTAGAGTACAATGATGAATTAAGGAGATGGTTCAAAAATATTAAAAATAAAACTTCATGTGTTGTCAAGGAGCTTAATCTGATGCGAGGTTGTCTTAATTTTTTTTTGCTGTAGGTCGGAAAACAATGTTTGTATCAGACAAACCAAAATCTCTCAGGATGATCGCTGACTGCATCTTGTCCCTGAGGAGATTGCCTAAGACTTTCAGCAGCTGTTTCTGGAATCAAGCCTGCTAGTAATCATATTTAATATGGATAAAATACGATAGAATACCAATCAAATAGGCCTGATGTCCTTGTCAGACGAAATTATACTCATCTGAATTAAAAAATACCTTCCATTAAATTCATGTGAGAACCATTCATATCGATTTGTTAACTGGCTAAAACACATCAGATCGCTGCTGATTGAAAATGCAAGCTGGAATATAAAATCATTCCTTCCTTTTCATTCTTTCCTTCCCTTATATGATGAATGCTATTCTCATTCAGCTGTTAATGTAACAAAAGCATTTGGTAGCCTGCTGCTGGGACACTGTGAGCTCTCTCACGTCAGGTGGCGACTCTGCCTCCGAAATATGACAAGGTCAGCTTGCTGCTGCTCCTCCTTGGATCATTCGGGGACTAGAGGTTAACAGGGAGCTTGTTACTGGGGGTGTATTTAACATGCAGCCAATGGGGCTGATTGACTGCAAGTCGTTTAACAACAGTGGGGTACAGTATTGCAGCAAACTAAAACATCTACCCTTCCTAAATATTCCTAGCAATGAACATTTGCTCAGCACTTGTCATCTCAATGGCGATGCCTCTCTCTCGCCCCTCGCCTCCAACCTCTCTCCATCAGGATCTTTCTAGCCTCTCCTTGTTTTAATGATGCTATTAAGGTCGGTGCTGCTCTGACCTTGCGCCTCCCGCGCCTGTAAACTCCAAGCACACCAGCGTACGCACGCCTCCTCTTCCCTGTATCCTCACTTGAGTTTAACAAAGGCTTATCTCATTGTCTCTTTCTATGATTCGTTCTTCCCCAGGGCCTTGAAAATATGGAGAAAGGTTGTGGGTTCAAGCCCCACGCCAAAGGCTTGAGCACATAATCTAGACTGACACTCCCGGTGCAGCACTGAGGGAGTGCTGCACTGTCGGAGGTGCCGTCTTTCGGATCAGAGGTTAAACTATGGCCACGCCTGCCCTTTCAGGTGGATGTAAAAGATCCCATGGCACTATTTTGAAGAGGAGCAGGGGAGTTCTCCCTGGTGTCCTGGCCAAAACCTATCCATCAATCAACATCACTAAAACAGATTATCTGATCATTACCACATTGCTGTTTGTGGGATCTTGCTGTGTTCAAATTGGCTGTTGCGTTTCCTACATCACAACAGTGACTACACTTCAAAAGCACTTCATTGGCTGTAAAGCGCTTTGGGACTAGGAACATAGGAACAGGAGTAGGCCATTCAGCCCCTCGTGCCTGCTCCGCCATTTGATAAGATCATGGCTGATCTGTGATCTAACTCCATATACCTGCCTTTGGCCCATATCCCTTAATACCTTTGGTTGCCAAAAAGCTATCTATCTCACATTTAAATTTAGCAATTGAGCTAATATCAATTGCCATTTGCGGAAGAGAGTTCCAAACTTCCACCACCCTTTGTGTCTTTCTTTCTCTCCTCACCCCCCTCAGTCCTTCCCCCCCTCCTGCAATCTATAAGCTTTTAAAATCCAAGCTTGGCACCACCTATCCACTATTTCTTGCATTATCTTGACTTGTCTATTCAATCTTGGTGCTGAACTGCACTGTGGGCCTTCCCCCCAAACCCCCCACCCCCCACCTTAAGTTTCTCAATCCTAAAAATCTAAGAACGATAACAGAAAATAAAGGTGAGGTCCAGAGCTGGGTAAGTGTGTCGACCAGAGTGTGGCTTCACGGCTTGAATACCAGTCCAATTTAACGGGAAGCCTCGAACACATCCCCACACCATTTTTGTTTTGGGCGCGGAGTCTTTAAAATTCAACAACAGCCCGCTGGTGTCATGACGTAGAGCGAGCTGCTACAAAGGTTGAGAAGACAAAGCGGAATGAGGGACCAGGGTGCAAAGTCAGAGAAGAAATATAGCGGGAAAATAATTATCGAGTCTTAATATCCAATCACGGCAGCTACTGTGCTAGATTGGTATTTTCTGCACAATAAGCAGATAAAAACAGTACTGTGTATACATCCAGGCAAATTTCCTACAATCTTTTCCCATCGGCAAGGCCACCGGTAATAAATGGGAGGGCATGCAAAGTGGAACACTTGGGGTGTAGAGGCTCTTATAACCGGTGAGTGGCATAATACGCCACTGTTCTTCAATGTGCATTCAATTTCTGCAACACACACTCCCAATATCATATCGTAACACACTCCTCTTTGCTTTTCTATTATTATTCCTCTGTGCAGGGAGCAGAGCTGGTACTTCAGTGCTCGGTCTGCCCTATGTGAAGAACTGCTTCTCCTAGCCCTCTCCTCGGCTCGTTCCAGACTGTTATGTCAGCATTTTTCATTTAATGAAGTTATTCAGCAGTACTTAGTCAGAAATAGCTGCACTTCCACTTAACTGGAAGTGTGAACTCATCTGCTTTTGAAGCAGGGCAGTGCCAGCCGGTATTGTGAGCACAGGAAAAGCCCAGCCATTCTGGGGGGAACCCCTGGGTTAATAGGAAAAGAGGGAGAGGAGGAATCTTTACCTGCAGCACAGACAGAGGACCTTGAGTGGAAATTTACTCAGACGGCACTGGGGGAGGAAGGGAGATTGTCCAAATAATTTGTTCATTTATATTCATTCTTGGGATGTGGGCATCACTGGCAAGGCTGGTGTTTATTGCTCATCCCCAGCTGCCCTGAGAAGGTGGCGGTGAGCCTTCTCCTTGAGCCACTTCAAAGTAGCAGTTGGATGCAACTGAGTGGTTTACTAGGTCACTTCAGAGGGCGGTTGAAAGTTAACCATGTTGGTGTGGGGCTGGAGTCAGACCGGTTAAGGACGGCAGGTTTCCTTCCCCAAAGGGCATTAGTGAGCCTGTTGGGTTTTTGTGACAATCCGACAGCTTCATGGTCACTTTCACTGATACCAGCTTTTTATTTCCAGATTTTTTTAAACTGAATTCAAATTCTGAAACAGCTACGGTAGGATTGGAATTCACGTTCTATCTGGATTACTAGTCCAGTAACATAACCATTACACCACTGTTACCCTTTTCTAATTGTATGTATGCATGTATATATCCATGCTCAGTGCCTGTTCATGATCCTGGCAGTTAGGTACACACACACACACACACACACACACAGCTTCAGTGGTTCGAAGGCTGGGCCCAGTGTTCTCTAATAGTTTGGGAGAGATGTCAGCTGGTTAGACCCTTTAATTTTTAAGTCCCTGCTTACAGCCCGTAGTGACCTTAAATATATGGCGTCCCTCGGGCTCCATGCCGCGAGGGTGCATACGATAGGAAACACATCGTCTGACATATTAATTTGCTTCTAATTACAGTAGACTTGCCCATGTTTGAGTGGATCTCCTGTATGCCCAATGCCACTTCCAGTGGGACTTCTCCTTGCCTGATTTTCCTCTCCCGCCTACAGTGTAACTGAGAAGGAAATTTGGTCCTGGGGGTTTTTATGTAAACTGGATCTCACCCGAGGTATATTTGCTCAATCTAAAATCACGATAATCTCGTTAAAAGCTGTAAGTGCCTCGTTACAGTTTGATAGTCATGCCTTTTAATGTCAATATAACGGGTCGATCCAGAATGTGCCAGGAAAAAAAAATATTTTCCAAGCTCCCAGTTTATTGGGGACATGTGGCGTTTGTGTAATTTCTGTATTGTAAAGGGAACTTGACAAGATACTGAACTTCTTTAGAACACTTCTCAATGTATCCGATTATGTCAGGAATACAACACAATACATTTATAGGTTCTCTCTCTCTGGTCTTATTACATCTTTTGTCACTGTTCTGCTAACAACACATTTTAAGGTCCATTGTTGTCTTTCTAAAACCAGAGCTGTCACAATTTGTGCTATATCTCTTTTGTCAGTGTTAATCTTTCTCTGTAATCTCAGCTCCTGATGATAGAATGCTGAGCATCTGCTTTATCCTTCCTGATCAGGCTTTCCAAAACTAATTTTTCCTGCGGTGATGCTGTCAATAGCTGGGAACAGTGGAATCTATTATTAATATACATATATATAGGGTATCAGATAATCCAAAACATTGCATTCCAATTACACCACTTCCTAATGCCAAAGTATAAAAGAGACAATCTTTCCTTCTAAATGCCCAAATTGCCATATGTTTAATACAACTTCAGCACAATTCAGTAAAGAGGTATTTAGGTAGTAAAGCTTATGTTCTTCGGAAAAAAAACATTTTACACGAGAGTCAGAGTGCTTGGACAGTCAGAGAAAAGAAAATCAATGAACACATAAACTGCGAAATTTGCTTTTGAATTTAAGCTACTGTCAAAAGAAAATTGGTCCTTTTAATAGTAGTATTGATGCTGGTGCTATCATTGTGACGCTGAACGATATTGAGATCAGTCAATGGTTCAACAGATGACTGTACCAGAGCCGCAGTGACAATTTTAACCCTTTGCGCAGTGGCTCCCAGTCAATGGAGCTTTAAACAAAAAGTATTGGGGTACGTTGTGCTCCCGTGTTTCCATTGGTAAGTGTCGAGTCTGCCATATCTATTCTGGGAGAAGAAGGATACAGAGTCGCATCTGTCGTGTGGACAACCCTGCCGGGACTTTCCCCGATATCGGGTGAAAGTCGCTGCGTTCCAATAATGGCGAACGCAGGTTGCTAGGCTGTACAGAGGGGTCAGCCCGCCTACGTCCTCAGCCCACCTGCACCCAAAACCAAGATGGTGAACCGAGGGCAGGTGCTGGTGACTGCAGCTGTTTAGCTTTGCCACTGCTGGGACACCGGAGTTGGAAACACCTTGCGAAACGCCCTCCCAATGACAACAACTTGCATTTATATAGCGCCTTTAATGTAATAAGAACATCCCAAGGTGCTTCACAGGAACGATTATTAGTCAATATTTGACACCGAGCCACATAAGGAGATATTAGGACAGGTGACCAAAAGCTTGGTCAAAGAGGTAGGTTTTAAGGAGCATCTTAAAGGAGGAGAGAGAGGTAGAGAGGCAAAGAGGTTTAGGGAGGGAATTCCAGGCCTTAGGGCCTAGGCAGCTGAAGGCACGGCCTCCAGTGATGGAATGATAAAAAATCGGGGATGCGCAAGAGGTCAGGATTGCAGGAGTGCAGAGATCTCGGAGGTTTGTAGGGCTGGAGGAGGTTACAGAGAGAGGGAGGGGCGAGGCCATGGAGGGATTTGAACACAAGTATGAGAATTTTAAATTTCATCCCCCAAGGGAGGTTTTGGTGCCTGCAATGGCACTGGTTCATACGCATGGCGAGATTGCTTTCAATAGTGCTGTGCCAGGAAGGCAGCCCTGTAAAATAAACAGAGTTTAAAATAGTTTTTTTACAGTTCTGTTACACCGCAACTTTCATTCTGAACTTTCATTCTGAACTTCCATCTGTAATAAAATAAATTCAGTGGAAGAATCACAGAACTGAGCAGCCAATTTCCTCTCTGATTTGGCTATACCACGTCCAGCGAGTCCCACAGAATAGGCTGTTTGAAATTGAAGCAGACTGCGTGTTGATTGCAACATAATAATTGGAAATGGGCCAACAATCCAGAATTCGACTTGCTGAAAGTGCCCTATATTTGCCGGACAATGCAAAAACTGAACCTTGGGGCTGGCAGATTCCTGCTGGTCAGTAGACATAGAACAGATGGCTGAATGAAATGGGCCACACAAGCTCCTCCACAATGCTGGGGCACCCCTCTTGGATGTGTTGTGGAGGAAAGAGAGGCGCCACTAATTGTTGAACATGGTCCGAGTAAATGAGGCTTTCGAAGAATCAGGGGGGAGGTGAGGAGAATTCTTTTTTAAAGCAGCGAGTTGTTATGATCTGAAAAGCACTGCCTGAAAGGGGGGTGGAAGCAGGTTTAATAATAACTTTCAAAAGGGAATTGGATAAATACTTGAACAGGAAAATGTGCAGGGCTATGGGGAAAGAGCAGGGCAGGGCAGTGGGACTAATTGGATAGCTCTTCTAAAGAGCCGGCACAGGCATGATAGGCTGAATGGCCTCCTGTGCTCTTTTTACTGGAACAGAGAAGGTTAAGAGAATGTATATAAACTTATTTTCACTGGTTCACGATTCAGCAACTAGATATATAGCTAAGATTTTCACCAAAAGAACGATGGGAGAGGTTAAAAGATTTTTTTTAGGCAGAGGGTTCTTAGGACATGGCAACAACAACTTGCATTTATATAGCGCCTTTAACGTAGTAAAACGTCCCAAGGCGCTTAACTGTTTCTTATGTTTCTTAAGACATTAGAAAGAGCGGTGGAAGAAAAATCCATTATTAGCTTTTAAAAGGGAAGTAGACAAATATTTGAAAAAGAGAAATTTAGGAGCATATGAGGAAAGGACAGGGAAGTGGAAAGAAATGGATCGCTCTTCAGAGAGTTGGCGCAGGTGTGATGGGCTGAATGGCCTCTTTCTGTGCTGTAAAACTGTACGCTTCAAAAGTACTTTATTGGCTGTAAAGCGCTTTGGGACGTCCTGAGGTTGTGAAAGGCGCTATATAAATGCAAGTCCCTTTAATGCCTCCCACTGACACCGGCCAGGAAAGTGCAACTACAGCAATACACAAAGCTGATGTCCAGCAGCAAACTTGCTGGTGACTAGTTTTACTAAGCAGCTTTATTAATCAAGGTGATTGCAGGAGTAGGGGCTTTATTTGTTACTTACTTTGAAGATCAGGGGAGTTTGTTGACACGTTTATGAAGTCCAGTTAATAAGTTAAGATCAATTGACACAGTTGCTTACTGTGGTGTCAACAGATTGTGGAAAGAAGTTTAATTTTGTCTCTCATCAGTCGTTAGGTTTCTGGCCTCATTGTGTACACAACCCATGTCAGGGAATTGCAGAGTTAGTTATTTCAAGATTGATTGAAAAATGACATGAGGTAGCTGAGATCTGTAGGTGGCGCATTCAATCCTCAGCTGCTCCGAGTTAGTTCATTTCAGCCCAGGCAGCAACTGGGATGCTGCGATTGGCCTCAGCACCCCTGGCATAGGAATGGGGAAATCAGACAAGGGCTTCCCGCTCCTGATCACAGTCTGGAAGCCTTGCTCCAGGGTCAATCGATACAAACTAGCCAGACAAGTCTCTTTGAATTCTTCTTGTCGAGCTGAAGATGACGTACAGCTCAGAGAGTGTCATCTTGTTCCTCAGCAAGAAATAGAATTTATGTAAGTGTAAGTTTCCGGAGCCTAATTTATCCTTGTGCACCACGGCAGAACAAACTGAACCGCTAACATTTGGAATGTGATGGTTTCTTATATTTAACATTCTTCTGAAGAAAGTACAATTGTTTTGAAGGCTGGTAAATCAGATAAAGTTGATTGTCTGGGACAACACCAACAAAGCATGAGGATGACCACCTGGGATCTTTATAGAATCATAGGATCATAGAAAGTCACAGCAGAGAAGGAGGCCATTTGGCCCATCGTGTCTGTGCTGGCCGAAAAATAGCTATCCAAATTAATCCCACTTTCCAGCACTTGGTCTATAGCCCTTTAGGTTACGGCACTTCAAGTGCACATCCAAACATAGAAAATAGGAGCAGGAGTAGGCCATTCGGCCCCTCGAGCCTGCTCCGCCATTCAATATGATCATGGCTGATCCTCCATCTCAATACCATATTCCCGCTCTCTCCCCATACCCCTTGATGCCTTTTGTGTCTAGAAATCTATCTATCTCCTTCTTAAATATATTCAGTGACTTGGCCTCCACAGCCTTCTGTGGTAGAGAATTCCACAGGTTCACCACCCTCTGAGTGAAGAAACTTCTCCTCATCTCAGTCCTAAATGTCCTACCCCGTATCCTGAGACTGTGACCCCTCGTTCTGGACCCCCCCAGCCAGGGGAAACATCCTCCCTGCATCCAGTCTGTCTAGTCCTGTCAGAATTTTATATGTTTCAATGAGATCCCCTCTCATTCTTCTAAACTCGAGTGAATACAGGCCGAGTCGACCCAATCTCTCCTCATACGACAGTCCTGCCATCCCAGGAATCAGTCTGGTGAACCTTCGCTGCACTCCCTCTATGGCAAGTATATTCTTTCTTAGGCAAGGAGACCAAAACTGCACACAATACTCCAGGTGTGGTCTCACCAAGGCCCTGTATAACTGCAGTAAGACATCCTTGCTTCTGTACTCAAATCCTCTGGCAATGAAGGCCAACGTACCATTTGCCTTCCTAACTGCTTGCTGCACCTGCATGTTTGCCTTCAGTGACTGGTGTACAAGGACACCCAGGTCCCTTTTTACATCAACATTTCCCAATCTATCACCATTTAAATAATACTCTGCCTTTCTGTTTTTCCTTCCGAAGTGGATAACTTCACATTTATTCACATTATACTGCATCTGCCATGTATTTGCCCACTCACTCAACTTGTCTAAATCACCTTGAAGCCTCTTTGCATCCTCCTCACAACGCACAATCCCACCTAGTTTTGTGTCGTCAGCAAACTTGGAAATATTACATTTAGTTCTCCAGGTGCTTTTTAAATGAGTTGAGGGTTTCTGCCTCTACCCCCTTTCAGGCAGTGAGTTCCAGACCCCCACCATCCTCTGGGTGAAAACAAATTCTCCTCAATTTCCCTCTAATCCTTTCACCAATTACTTTAAATCTATGCCCCCTGGTCACTGACCCTCAGCTAAGGGAAATAGGTCCTTCCTGTCCACTCTATCTGGGCCCCTCATAATTTTATACACCTCAATTAAATCTCCCCTCAGCCTCCTTTGTTCCAAAGAAAATAACCCCAGCCTATCCAATCTTTCCTCATAACTAAAATTCTCCAGCCCTGGCAACATCCTTGTAAATCTCCTCTGTACCCTCTCTAGTGCAATCACATCTTTCCTGTAATGTGGTGATCTGAGCTATACATAGTACTCAAGCTGTGGCCTAACCAGTGTTTTATATAATTCTAGCATAACCTCCCTGCTCTTATATTCGATGCCTCAGCTAATAAAGGGAAGCACCCCATATGCCTTCTTAACGACCTTAACTACCTCTCCTGCTACCTTCAGGGATCTGTTCCTCTACACCTCTCAGTAGTCTCCCATTTATTGTGTACTCCCTTGCCTTGTTTGACCTCTCCAAATGCATTACCTCACACTTCTCCAGATTGAATTCCATTTGCCACATTTCTGCCCCACCTGACCAGTCCATTGATATATTCCTGCAGTCTACAGCTTTCCTCCTCACTATCAATCACACGGCCAATTTTTGTATCATCTGCAAACTTCTTAATCATGCCCCCTACAATCAAGTCCAAATCATTAATAAATACCACAAAAAGCAAGGGACCTAGTACTGAGCCCTGCGGAACCCCACTGGAAACAGCCTTCATGTCGACCATTATCCTTTGTTTCCTGCCACTGAGCCAATTTTGGATCCAACTAGCCACTCTCCCTTGGATCCTACTGGCTTTTACTTTTTTGATCAGTCCGCCATGTAGGACCTTGTCAAAAGCCTTGCTAAAATCCATGTAGACTACATCAAACGTGTTACCTTCATCGACCCTCCTTATTAACTCCTCAAAAAATTCAATCTTGATGCGAACCGCCAAGATACATTGTCTGGGTATGGCCAGCTTGGCATAATTTTACTCACAATAGATTAGACATATTTCATTCACAGCCAGGGGAGTGTAAATTTGGCACTCTCTCAACAACAACAACAACTTGCATATATATATATATAGCGCCTTTAACATAATAAAACCTCCCAAGGCCCTTCACAGGAGATTTACCATACAAAATTTGACACCGAGCCAGTTAATGAGAAATTAGGACAGGTGACCAAAAGCTTGGTCAAAAAGGTAGGTTTTAAGGAGCGACTTAAAGAAGGAGAGAGGTAAAGAGGCGGAGAGGTTTAGGGAGGGAATTCCAGAGCTTAGGGCCTATGTAGCTGAAGGCACGGCCGCCAATGGTGGAGCGAAGAAAATCGAGGATGCGCAAGAGGCCAGAATTGGAGGAGCGCAGAGATCTCGGAGAGTTGTAGGGCTGGAGGAGATTACAGAGATAGGGAAGGGCGAGGCCATGGAGAGATGTGAACACAAGGATAAAAATTTAAAATTCAAGGTATTGCTGGATTGGGAGCCAATGTAGGTCAGCAAGCACATGGGGTAATGGGTGAACGGGACTTGGTGTGTGTTAGATTACGGGCAGCAGAATTTTGGATGCTGGGTCAATTGAAATTTTCAAGTTTGAGCTCGATAGATTTTTGTTAGGTATCAAGAGATATTGTGACAAGGGGGAAAATGGAGTTGAGGTACATGTCAGCCATGATCTAATAGAATATTGGAACAGGCTCGAGAGGTAGAATGGTCTACTCCTGTTCCTCTGTTCCTTGTTCAAAGCGCCTTTAATTTAATTGATTTTTCTGGTCAGTTATGAGTAGCCCTCTTCTCACAGCATGTCCTGATAGGATCGCAGGAAATGTTCTTATGGTACATCGATGATCAAGAACATTTGCCTGTCAGAGTATATTATCCCTTTCAAAGAAGTGCCGTGGCAGTAAACTGGATATCTCGTCCCTGAGAAAACATGCTGACTTTTAATGAAGATGTTTAAAACTGCTATTTAAAAATGACATGAAAACCAGAGAAACCACAGACAAAATTTCTATTTTGGTCACAGTGACATGCAGCAGGAATTTGCCAAACAGCGTGCAGATAGGTAAACAAGTGGAAATGATATAATAATGGAGATTCTGGGAACATGACTTGTCAAAATATGTCTCACATTTCCTTTGCTCTAATCTATAAGATGGCTGTTGCCATGGTTGTGGCTGAACAAAGGGAAAGGGATCAGAAAAATGCCAGCCAGAACAGGGTTTGCTTTAGGGTGATGCCAACTGCACCTTCTCTCAACACAATTTGTACCAACCATCCTCACTTTAATCCGCTCATGGAGAAGTTCATTAAAGCAGCAAAATCCAACTTCAGTGGGCAAGTGGTGAGACAACATCGACAACAGAAACTTAAATTTATATAGCGCCATTAACATAGTAAAACGTCCCAAGGTGCTTCACAGGAGCGATTATCAAACAAAATTTGACACCGAGCCACATAAGGAGATATTAGGACAGGTGACCAAAAGCTTGGTCAAAGAGGTAGGTTTTAAGGAGCGTCTTAAAGGAGGAGAGAGAGGGAGAGAGGTGGAAAGGTTTAGGGAAAGAAGTCCAAAGATTAGGGCCTAGGCAGATGAAGGCATGGCTGCCATTGGTGGAGCGAAGGAAATTGGGAATGTGTAAGAGGCCAGATTTGGAGGAGCGCAGAGATCTCAGAGGGTTGTAGAGCTGGAGGAGGTTACAGAGATAGGGAGGGGCGAGGCCATGGAGGGATTTGAAAACAAGGATGAGAATTTTTAAAATCGAGGTGCTGCTGGACCGGGAGCCAATGTAGGTCAGTGAGCGTAGAGGTGATGGGTGAATGGGACTTGATGCAAGTTAGGATATGGGCAGCAGAGTTTTGGTAAGCACAAGTTTACGGAGTGTGCAAGGTGGGAGGCCGGCCAGGAGAGCATTGGAATAATCGAGTCTTGAGGTAACAAGGCATCGATGAGGGTTCCAGCGGCCGATGAGCTGAAGCAGGGGCGGAGAGGGGCGATGTTACAGAGGTGGAAGTAGGCGGTCTTGGTGATGGGAGAGGATATGGGGTCGGAAGCTCAGCTCAGGGCCAAGTAGGATGCCGAGGTTGTAAACGGTCTGCGTCAAGGTCAGACAGTGGCCGGGGAGAGGGGATGGAGCAGTGGCTAGGGAACGGAGTTTGTGGCGGGGACCAAGGACAATGGCTTCGGTCTTCCCAATATTTAATGCAACGGGCATGATGCTGGGAGTTGCATCAGCGTATCAGCACGGGGCTGTCTAGGCATCCAGTTCCTGATATCGGAGGCAACAACATCAGTCAGCGGTACCATGGATGATTAAAGCAGGGCAATTCAGACTAACGCTCTACAGGGAAGGGGCTAGAAATGATGCCGAAACATTTCTTCCATTAGCTGCAGCAGCATAGAGTGGCTCGCCAGTCACTCACAATTAAGTCCTGCAGTGAGGCTTCAGCCCACAACCTCGTGACTCAGAGGGGAGAATGCTATGTGGAACCAGTAAGTATAAGGTGCTGTGGATGCATCTGTGCTCAGAGTACTTGACTATACAGGACAGTAAATGTCCAAGTCAGATTGGTGTGATTGGAGGGAAGCTTCGATGTGATGGTCTTCCCATGCACCTGCTGCCCCTATAGAAGTTGCAGGGGATGGAGGTGCTGTCAAAGTAACCTTGGTGAGTCGCTGCATGTGAATTCTTTATCTAGTGGGTTCCTGTAACACTGGTACCATCTGCTTTCCATTGTATCTGTATTAATGAGAGTTTTCTTTTCTCTCATGTTGAACACAGATTGTGCAAATTAATTGAGTGAAAGTATTTAGTATAGTACTGAAATCCTGTTTAAAAAGATGTCCCTTGTACATGCCCAGCGTATTGCAGTGGTGCCTATGAGCTTGTCTATAGTCCCCAAGTCTCGATGTGTAACTTTTGAGTTGGCAGTACTAAAGTTTATGGGTTAGAGGCAAAATGGGTCGCACTCTTGCTTCTATGTCAGAGAGTCATGGGTTCAAGCCCCACTTCAGAGATTTGAGCATGA
Organism: Heptranchias perlo; assembly: GCF_035084215.1. NCBI lineage: Eukaryota > Metazoa > Chordata > Chondrichthyes > Hexanchiformes > Hexanchidae > Heptranchias > Heptranchias perlo. The sequence goes on along the minus strand of NC_090331.1, from coordinate 94,337,899 downwards.
AATCAAGGCTGACACGAGAGTGCAGCACTATCGGAGATGCATGTGTTTGGGGTGAGATGTAAAACCAAGGCCCTGCATGACCTCTCAGGTAGATGTAAAAGATTCTGTGGCCATACTTGAAGAAGAGTGGGAGAGATCACCTGGTATCCTGGCCAACATCACTAAAAGCAGATTATCTGGTCAGTTATCTCTGTGCTGTTTGTGGGAGCTTGCTGAGTGCAAATTAACTGCTGCGTTTACCTACATTGCCAAAGTGACTACACTTCAAAAGTACGTTGAGAAGTCTCAACAGGTGTTTTATAAATGCAAGTTCATTCTCTCTTTTGACTAAATCATAGACCACCAGAGACATAAAAACATCAAAATAACAAGGGAGCTGTGTGGGCCAGACTGTTGGTCTGAATTGTATAAATCAGTTCAAATTTTGCTCATCTGATAAAATACAACATCCAAACAAACTAAGTGTCTTGGAGTCAAGCATCTCAAAGATTCAAATGCTCAGCTGAATTGGTGTAATATTAGTACAGCATCAACTGACGATCAGACCACAGAAAATGAGGAAACTCATATTGAGGTCGAGTGATGATTTTACACACCGCTGTTGACTGAGGCTGCAGCCAACTCCATAGATTTCGTAAAGGCAGCAGGATTGTTTTGATGTAAGTGATGCAGGGATAACTACACTTTTCCATGAGAAGCACAGAGCATATCAACAACAACAACTTGAATTTATATAGCGCCTTTAATGTAGTAAAAAAACATCCCAAGGCGCTTTACAAGTATGTTATCAAACAAAATTTGACACCGAGCCACATAAGGAGACATTAGGACAGGTGACCAAAAGCCTGGTCAAAGAGGTAGGTTTTAAGGAGCAACTTACAGGTGGAGAGAGGTGGATAGGCAAAGAGGTTTAGGGAAGGAATTCCAGCGCTTAGGGCCTAGGCAACTGAAGGCTCGGCCGCCAATGGTTGAGTGATGAAAATCAGGAATATGCAAGAGGCCAGAATTGGAGGAGGGCAGAGATCTCGGAGAGTTGTAGGTCTGGAGGAGGTTACAGAGATAGGGAGGGGCGAGGCCAGGGAGGGATTTGAAAACAAGGATGAGAATTTTAAAATTGAGGCATTGTTGGACTGGGAGCCAAGGCAGATCAGCGAGCACATGAGGTAATGGGTGAACGGGACTTGATGTGAGTTTGGATACGGGCAGCAGAGTTTTGGGTGAGATGAAGTTTATGGAGGGTGGAAGGTGAGAGGTCAGCCAGGAAAGCATTGGAATAGTCGGGTCTGGAGATAACAAAGGCACGGAGGAGGGTTTCAGCAGCAGATTTCTCCTTAAACACATTTAAGAAGTCCAAAACTCTGTGCTTATTGGACTTGTATCACTTGACTTGGATGGTACATGATATTCTGAAGTTATTTCTTGGATGATACAACCTTTCGAGGGATATGGGGCAGGGAGCGGGCAACTTGCTTTATGTGGACATTAATAGCAGAAGAGCTACATTATAAGAAATAAAATCGATAGTGATGTATTGTGGTAAGGTACTTAAACTGTCAGAGAGTAAATAACAGCTTAAAGCTCCTGTCACTTAAATCTCTACAAAGTGGCAATTTGTAGATCAGTAAAGTTGAGTGAGTAGATTGGAAAATTTATTTCCATATGGTCTGCCTTCACTTGAATCCTACAGTGGCACTTAGTGAAAACTCTGCAACCAGGTACGAAGTGTCTAAAATTCATGCATAATTTACTTCAGGAAAATGAATCCACAAGCAATATTTATGGAACAACTGCGGTGAATTAAAGCAAATCCATATTTGAAAAGATCTTCAAAAGTTTTGTGAGCAATGAGGTGAATTGGTATTAATATACTGATGTAAACATCATTCCTTTTAAATTTCAGACTTGTTTTCTTGATATTTTCACTTCACCTTTTACTCCTCATGAGCCAAACAGGCGGGGAGACAAACTGCTGCCAGGCCTCTTCCTGTAGCACCCTGTAACTGGCCTCTGGGAAATAAGGGGGAAGTAGTCCAGGGACTATCCTGCTGACTGATTTCTCCCTGTGCTGTGGGACAGTGTCAGTGCAGTCAATTCTTGCTGCCAACGCAGGGCAAGTTTGGGCACTCGTTGCACTGGGAGTCACTGCCAGCTGGCCCTCTCAGACAAAGTCAGGTTATGGGCGATGCTTTCAGCGATTCTGTTCCACTTCATATACCACCACAACCTTTGTTTATGTACAGCAAGAGAGATAAAAGCAGAAAAAAGCAGATTGGAGGGTTCTTTTTGATTCAGCCTTTGCTCACTCCAACAACGACAACAACTTGCGTTTATATAGCGCTTTTAAAATAATAAAATATCCCAAGGCACCTCTCAGGATTGTTATCAAACAAAATTTGACATCAAGGCACATAAGGAGATATTAGGACAGGTGACCAAAAGTTTGGTCAAAAAGGTAGATTTTAAAGAGCGTCTTAAAGGAGGAGAGAGAGGCAGAGAGGTGGAGAGGTTTAGGGAGGGAATTCCAGAGACTAGGGCCCAGGCAGCTGAAGGCTCGGCCGCTAATAGTGGAGCGATGAAAATCGGGGATGCGCAAGAGATCTCAGGGGGATGTAGGGCTGGAGGAGGTTCCAAAGTTAGGGAGGGGCGAGGCCATGGAGAGATTTGAAAACAAGGATGCGAATTTTATAATCGAGGCGTTGCCAGACTGGGAGCCAATGTGGGTCAGTGAGCACAGGGGTGATGGGTGAACGGGACTTGGTGTGAGTTAGGGTATGGGCAGCAGAGTTTTGGATGGGCTCAAGTTTGCGGAGCTGAATGATGACAATCGACCAACAGTAAAATCACTCGTTTTATTTTAATGCAAGGGAATACGTCAGAGATAAAGTAGTACAGAAACACAAGACATCAAATATTCTAGACACGCTCTACCTTCGAAATGAAAGGTTTTAAATAACATGGAATTGCCACTAGCAAAGAACTGGTTATAGCACAGAACTGATGTAATTGGGGAAACTGGAATAATATTGAATAATGACCCAAGAACACAGGGTTCAGAAGGCATTTCTCAGCTTCTCAGTTGCGGCTGGTCTCCAGGCTTCACGCAGTAGGCTCATGCAAAGAATGACCTTACCTTTCCGGGGTCACTTCTCCTGGTTTAGATGAATTAACGAGCAGCTGAAACTACAGTTTCATTTCATTTTTCACCTTGCTTTGTAAAAGAAATCTAACTTGCCCTGCGATTTGCAATAACATTGTTCGCTAATTAATTTCTCTGCAAGATAAATTATTTACAATGGTCCCTGCAAAATACATGACTCTATTTGCATGAAGGAGTGACAATAACTTTGGTCTTAATGCCCAACATCTGGGCCTCTCCTACTTTAAACAGCATGGTTCATGGAGAGGAATGACAGCCTACAGTTTATTAAAGGAACATTTCAGTTCCCAGTCTGTGTTGAGTTAGCGAATGTCAGACTCTGCAGCAGCTGGAGCTCTGCAATTGGCTTGAGGGTCTTAAGACTATGAGAATAAAAACAGCTGTGGCTCAGTGGTAGCACTCTTGCTTCTGGGTCAGAAGGTTGTGGGTTCAAGTCTCACTCCAGAAAGTTAAACACAACATTTCCCAGGCTGATATCTCAATACAGTACTGAGTGAGTGCTGCACTGTTGGAGGTGCTGTCTTTTGGATGAGACTTTAAACTGAGGCCCTGTCTGCCCTCTCAGGTGGACATAAAAGATCCCATGACACTATTTCTAAGAAGAACAGGGGCAATCTCTCTGGTGTCTTGGGCAACATTTATCCCTCAACCAACATCACTAAAACAGATTATCTGGTCGTTATCACATTGTTGTTTGTGGGATCTTGCTGTGTGTAAATTGGCTGCCGTGTTTCATACATTTCAACAGTGACTACACTTCAAAAGAACTTCATACTGCAAAATGCTTTGATGTTATATCAATGCAAGTTCTTTCTTGTTCACTGGTGTGTGTGTGTGCATGTACATCAGGTGTGGCCAGGAATTGGACCATACTCATTTTAAGAGCCTGCCAAATACTCATTATTTCAGACTCATTGTTCAGTCAGAAGATTGTGGGTTCAAGCCCCACTCCAGGTCTTGAGTACATGATCTAGGTTGACATTCCAATGCAGTACTGATGGAATGCTGCATTGTTGGAGGTGCCTTCTTTTGATTGAGATGTCAAACCAAGGCCCCTGTTCAGGAGGACATAAAAGATCCAGTGGGAGTTCTCTTGAATATTCTGGTCAACAATCCTCCCTCAACCAACACCACAAAGAATAGATTAACTGATTATTTATCTCATTGGTTGCTACTGGGCATTTGCCTGCACTAGATCAGAGCCTGCATATCAAACGGTAATTCACTGGCTATGAAGCACCTAGGGAGGTCCTGAAGAGATGAAAGGTGCGATATAAATGTAAGCTCTTTCTTCCACACATTAAAAGCATCAACTAGGGTAAGGTATCAGAGCTTGTGTGGGGCCACTGCACCATACTGCACCAAGAAGCCAATCCCTTCCGCAGAGGAGGGGATGGGAGAAAATCGGCAAGAATAAAACATTTTAGATTTACAGCCCTCATGAAGATATGAAAAAGGACAGGAAAAGGCCAACTGGTCCATCAAGCATGGTTCAACAAGCTGGCAAGAAGAGCTCGCAGGAGTTCTAGAGTTCCCGGGGGTGGGAGCGGGGGGTGGGGGGACAGACTGGGGGCAGTGAGGCTCCTGTTGCATATTTGAATGATGTACAAGCAGTTCCGATTCCAGTCAGGGGATGAGTTGAATGGGCCGAGTCCGTTCGCTCATTTTGGTCACTGAAAAGGTTGTAGCGTGTGTTCATTTTAATCCTGATCGTAAAACAGAGCCTGGAATTTGTGACGTGAAATAGGGAATCACTGGGATTGTAAAGAAAGAGATTGTGCAAACAATTGCTGCTTGAACTGCCCGAAATAGTCGGCACGCTTAATGCATTTGAAGTGATGCCTTTGAAATTGAGGCCTATGGTAACGGTTGGCAATATTGGCCCAAAATAGGCGGCTGAAGGGGTTCGATAGGGTAGATGTAGAGAAGAGGTTTCCACTTGTGGGGTAATCCAAAATTAGGGGTCATAACTATAAGATAGTCACTAATAAATCTAATAAGGAATTCAGGAGAAACTTCTTTACCCAGAGAGTGGTTAGAATGTGGAACTCACTACCACATGGAGTCGTTGAGGTGAATAACATAGATGCATTTAAGGGGAAGCTAGATAAGTACATGAGGGAGAAAGGAATAGAAGGTTATGTTGATAGGGTGAGATGAAGTAGGGTAGGAGGAGGCTTGTGTAGAGCTTAATCACTGGCATAGATCCGTTGGGCCAAATGGCCTGTTTCTGTGCTGTGAATTCTGTGTAATTCTATGTAAAAAAAAGTTTCCCCTTAATATTAGCAATACACAATTCGCAGTCTCCAGCTACACTTAATAGGACCAAGTGCCATACACTCACCCTGGTAATGGTGTACGTGATACCATTGTTACCGGAAATACAGTGGGCTGCTCTGGAAATTAGGGACCCTCTTACAAGCTTATAAGGCTGGTGGGATGAGTCAGGGGTCTTCAAGCTTTGTGAGAGTAGAGGCACTTTATGTCTTAAAATAGGCAGGTATTTTACACCTCAGTAGCTTACTAAACAATAGCTGAGAGAAATGAGCAGTCCCCACCTGCCAAGGAAGCCAACGCCTGACTAGCCCAAATCGATGTTTCTTTAAAAGGTACAGCTCTGAGTGTCTCTCCCAGTGCGTGTACTGTCAGTATTTATGCACGCATGTCATGTAATTGGCTCCTACTCTTTCCACAGATGTCACTGTTTTTCTAACGCCAGTTTAGATTTCGTGAGAACGAACAGCTGCTCTAAGTGGTCGGCCTGGCAGGGGTTTCAGGCAAGGCGGCCAACCTGGGCTGAGTTTGGTTTTCCTCATCAGTGACGCTATTATTTGACCGTTAACAATCAGATTTTCTCTTTTCTCCCAAATCTGATCCTTTCCCCCACTGTGAATTCCCGGAGGTTCAGACCTAAGGTTGCAGTAGGCTTCCCCAGAGCCTCACTGCAGCTCCACTGCTGTGCAAGCCACCAGGAGGAGGAGTCGCCCATCAGGGCAAAGCTGACAGGACCTCTTTCTGGACAGCAGTTTGGCTTAGGAATGATGAAATGCATCATGTCACTCATCCACAAAAACTGCCTGAACTGCAAACTGCAATCAGACAGTAGGAGCTAACAGCATCTTACACAGTACTGTTAAGATATTTATCGCAATGACTGTCTGTCCTGAAGCAACAGGCAATAAGTGCAGCTGATTTCATTTGGTTTATTAACCCTCGTTCCCCACCAATAAATCTAAGTTTCAGAGGCTGAACTCTCATTCATACCACGTTCTGGTTCTGTGCCTCTTCGGATCACAATGTAGGTGCAATATTGGAGGCATAAGAGGAAGGAAAGTTTAGAAGAGCAGCAATAGATAGACATGTGCAAGTACGGATACATGTTTCACACGCATCATTCCCCTCCCCCACCCCAAATATCTTTTAATTTAACCCTATTTTCCCTTAGGAGATAGCTAAATTGTGATTCCCCCTCCCAGTCACAAGATAACTTTCAATGGCCATCTACTCCTATGCATGCAGGTGATCGGAGAATCAGATGTTGGCAAAGGTTAGTCAATTGTGAGGTTTGCTTGGAAGGAAAAAATAAGGGCACCTCAAGTATCAGCCGTAGCTCAGCTGGTAGCACTCTCACCTCTAAGACAGTGGGTGAGACTTGATCACATACTCCAGGCTGATACTCCAGTGGAGTGCTGCACTGTTGGAGGTGCCATTGTTTGGCTGAAACATTAAACTCAGGCCTTATCTGCCCTCTTAGGTAGATATAAAAGATCCAATGGCAATATTTGAAGAAGAGGAGGGGAGTTCTCCCCTTGATGTCCTGGCTAATATTTATCCCTCAACCAACATCACTAAAAACAGATTATCTGATCATTATCACATGGCTGTCTGTGGGCAAATTGGTTGCCGTGTTTCCTATATTATAGCAGTGACTACAATTCAAATTGGCTGTAAAACGCTTTGGGACACTCTGAAGTCATGAAAGGTGCTATATAAATGCAAATTCTTTCTTTCTTTCTTTTATCTTAACTCAAAGTTGCTTAATTCGAATTGTCTGACAATTCGATTTTTCAAATACCAAAAAGTGACCGAATTCTCAGGAGTTGACTGTACTCACCAGAATTGCTTGACGAAACGTATCTATTTTCTTACCAGCACGGAGACCCTCGAGGCAAAGCTGCCTCTGCCTCTGTGCTGGCTGCTCAGGTGAGATCTCCACGGGGAAGCATCCCTGTGCCCCAGAGTGGCTCCATAGGAAATGGCGAGACCGCAACGACAAACCACAGAACTCCCGGGGCCCGTGTTATTGGCTGGGCTTGCAGCCTATAGTGCTGCTTCGTGGGGAACCCAAACACCAAGATGGCTCTGAGACCAATGTACAGTGGTGCCCTCTACTGTTTCCTATAGAGTCATGCTGAGACACTTCCCATCAGCAAACCAGAGCAGCCTGGCAGGTAAGAGAGACTTGATTCAAGAGTCTCCACGCTGATAATGAAATGGATAATTCTTACAAAAAATGTTAAAACAAAGTAACATTGTTTCACTCAAAGTACATACAGGGATAGAGATCCGCGAACAAAACACACAAATTGAGGCATAATTTTTATAAACTTCAATATAATAATAATCATAAAATCACAGAATTATACACCACAGAAGGAGGCCATTCAACCCATCGTGCCTGTGCTGGCTCTTTGAAAGAGGTATCCAATTTGACCCACTCCCCTGCTCTTTCCCCACATTTTTCCCATTCAAGTATTTATCCAATTCCCTTTTGAAAGTTATTATTGAATCTGCTTCCACCGCCCTTTCAGGCCGTGCATTCCAGATCATCACAACTCACTGCATAAAAAAAAAAATCTCCTCATTTGGTTCTTTTGCCAATTACCTTAAATAATACATTTATTTTCTGGGCCCAAGCCACAGCATCAGAAGAAAAACCCTCCCGAGATCACCAGTGGAAGAACATGATGCTGCACTTCCAACATAAAATTGGACACTGTGAAGATGACACTTTTTATCTGCTACTGCTGTATGGAAACCCTAATCAGTAGTAGTTACTGGAACAACTGAGACTGGGGTCTCTCTTAACCAGTGATCATGACTAAATTCATGAAGCACCATTATTTTTATTCAATTGTAAAGTGCGCCTTAAACTTATCTATATTACTTTGCTTGGAACTAATTGTTTAACATTCTTCTGTCACTGACAAAGTTTCATGATGCCTTGAGCACATAGCGCTGATAAATTGCTACCATTAGACAAATCCTCTGTCCACTAAGTCTATGATGAAGTGCTCTGCTCCACACCAGGCAACGGCTGCTAGGAAAAGAAAGACCTTGAACTCTTTTGACTGCAGCCAGAAAAAGGACTTCAAACAACTTATTTTCACAACTACTATCAATCATTCTATGTCCCAGGTTGCTGCTGGATGGGTTGTCCTCTATGAGGAGTTTCACCAATCCACTCATGAAGAACGGTGGCATGAATGACCTGCATTCAACCAAACACCCTCCTACCACTGGGTAGAATGAACTCTGATAAGCGTTTGAATGAGCAATCCTTTGGCAGACAATTATTCACTGTTGAATAAACAGGAGAACAGTGTTTTCAATGATCAGCATCCAACAAAACAAAGGCGTCAATGAAACTGTCGGCTCCCATTTGGGTGGCTTCTATGGGCTATACTAACACAGTTCTCCATACAAAACGTGCTCTAACTCTGTTCTCTTTTACTCATTCAAATCCCTTTTACTAACTCAATTCTCTGTTCTAACTCTGTCCCCTGTACCAACACTTTGTTGCACCAACGCTATTTTCTATTATTACTATTCACTGTCCCGGTCTGTTCCCGATATTAAACTATTTTTGTTACTAATCCTGTTTATGCACGAACTCTGCACTCACTCTGATTCTGTGATAACCCTTTACTAACTCTCTCAACTCTGCTCCCTCTACAAACTCTACGACCACTTTTCACACTACTAAATCCAGTCACTGAACTGTTTTATGTACTAACTCTGTTCCCTGTACTACCCCCTTAATATCTCTGTTCCCTGTACTACCTCTTTAATATCTCTGTTCCCTGTACTACCTCTTTAATATCTCTGTTCCCTGTACTACCTCTTTAATATCTCTGTTCCCTGTACTACCCCTTTAATATCTCTGTTCCCTGTACTACCTCTTTAATATCTCTGTTCCCTGTACTACCTCTTTAATATCTCTGTTCCCTGTACTACCTCTTTAATATCTCTGTTCCCTGTACTACCTCTTTAATATCTCTGCTCCCTGTACTACCCCTTTAATATCTCTGTTCCCTGTACTACCTCTTTAATATCTCTGTTCCCTGTACTACCCCTTTAATATCTCTGCTCCCTGTACTACCCCTTTAATATCTCTGTTCCCTGTACTACCTCTTTAATATCTCTGTTCCCTGTACTACCTCTTTAATATCTCTGTTCCCTGTACTACCTCTTTAATATCTCTGTTCCCTGTACTACCTCTTTAATATCTCTGCTCCCTGTACTACCCCTTTAATATCTCTGTTCCCTGTACTACCCCTTTAATATCTCTGTTCCCTGTACTACCCCTTTAATATCTCTGTTCCCTGTACTACCCCTTTAATATCTCTGTTCCCTGTACTACCTCTATAATATCTCTGTTCCCTGTACTACCCCTTTAATATCTCTGTTCCCTGTACTACCCCTTTAATATCTCTGTTCCCTGTACTACCCCTTTAATATCTCTGTTCCCTGTACTACCTCTATAATATCTCTGTTCCCTGTACTATCTCTGTTCCCTGTACTACCCCTTTAATATCTCTGTTCCCTGTACTACCTCTATAATATCTCTGCTCCCTGTACTACCTCTTTAATATCTCTGCTCCCTGTACTACCCCTTTAATATCTCTGTTCCCTGTACGACCTCTATAATATCTCTGTTCCCTGGACTACCCCTTTAATATCTCTGTTCCCTGGACTACCTCTATAATATCTCTGTTCCCTGGACTACCCCTTTAATATCTCTGTTCCCTGGACTACCTCTATAATATCTCTGCTCCCTGTACTATCTCTTTAATATCTCTGTTCCCTGGACTACCTCTATAATATCTCTGCTCCCTGTACTACCTCTTTAATATCTCTGTTCCCTGTACTACCTCTATAATATCTCTGCTCCCTGTACTACCTCTATAATATCTCTGTTCCCTGTACTACCTCTTTAATATCTCTGTTCCCTGGACTACCTCTATAATATCTCTGCTCCCTGTACTACCTCTATAATATCTCTGCTCCCTGTACTATCTCTGTTCCCTGCACTATCTCTGTTCCCTGGACTACCTCTATAATATCTCTGCTCCCTGTACTATCTCTGTTCCCTGCACTATCTCTGTTCCCTGGACTACCTCTATAATATCTCTGCTCCCTGTACTATCTCTGTTCCCTGCACTATCTCTGTTCCCTGGACTACCTCTTTAATATCTCTGCTCCCTCTACTACCTCTTTAATATCTCTGCTCCCTCTACTAACTCTTTAATATCTCTGTTCCCTGTACTACCCCTTTAATATCTCTGTTCCCTGTACTAAATCTGTGCCCTTTACGAACTCATTAATACCTCTGTTCCCTGTACGAACCCTTTGATATCTCTGTTCCGTGTACTAACTCATTTATATCTCTGTTCCGTGTACTAACTCATTAATATCTCTGCTGCCTGTACTAACTCATTAATATCTCTGCTGCCTGTACTAAATCATTAATATCTCTGTTCCCTGCACGAACCCTCCAATATCTCTGTTCCCTGGAATAACTCTGTTCCCTGCACTAACCCTTTAATATCTCTGCACCCTGTACTAACCCTTCAATATTACTTGTTCCGATACTACATCTGATCATTGTGCTAATACTGCTCGCTGTATTAAATCCTGCCGCCTATCAGACAGTGTATAATATACGGACAGCGTACCCCTCTATCAGACAGCGTATCGTGTACCCACATTGTGCCCCTCTATCAGGCAGTGCATGATGTACCCACATCCTGCCCCTCCATCAGACATTGTATAATGTACCCACATCGTGCCCCTCAAAAAGACGTTGTATAATGTACCCACATCCTGCCCCTCTATCAGACAGTGTATAATGTACCAACATCCTGCCCCTCCATCAGACAGTGTATAATGTACCAACATCCTGCCCCTCCATCAGACATTGTATAATGTACCCACATCGTGCCCCTCAAAAAGACGTTGTATAATGTACCCACATCCTGCCCCTCTATCAGACAGTGTATAATGTACCCACATCCTGCCCCTCTATCAGACAGTGTATAATGTACCCACATCGTGCCCCTCTATCAGACAGTGTATAATGTACCCACATCCTGCCCCTCTATCAGACAGTGTATAATGTACCCACATCGTGCCCCTCGATCAGACAGTGTATAATGTACCCACATCCTGCCCCTCTATCAGAAAGTGTATAATGTACCCACATCGTGCCCCTCTATCAGACAGTGTATAATGTACCCACATCCTGCCCCTCTATCAGACAGTGTATAATGTACCCACATCATGCCCCTCGATCAGACAGTGTATAATGTACCCACATCCTGCCCCTCTATCAGACAGTGTATAATGTACCCACATCATGCCCCTCGATCAGACAGTGTATAATGTACCCACATCCTGCCCCTCTATCTCACAGTGTATAATGTACCCACATCATGCCCCTCGATCAGACAGTGTATAATGTACCCACATCCTGCCCCTCTATCAGACAGTGTATAATGTACCCACATCCTGCCCCTCTATCTGACAGTGTATAATGTACCCACATCCTGCCCCTCTATCTCACAGTGTATAATGTACCCACATCATGCCCCTCGATCAGACAGTGTATAATGTACCCACATCCTGCCCCTCTATCAGACAGTGTATAATGTACCCACATCCTGCCCCTCTATCTGACAGTGTATAATGTACCCACATCATGCCCCTCTATCAGACAGTGTATAATGTACCCACATCCTGCCCCTCTATCAGGCAGTGTATAATGTACCCAAAACCTGCCCCTCTATCAGACAGTGTATAATGTACCCACATCATGCCCCTCTATCAGACAGTGTATAATGTACCCACATCCTGCCCCTCTATCAGAGAGTGTATAATGTACCCACATCCTGCCCCTCTATCAGACAGTGTATAGTGTACCCACATCGTGCCCCTCTATCAGACAGTGTATAATGTACCCACATCATGCCCCTCTATCAGACAGTGTATAATGTACCCACATCGTGCCCCTCTATCAGACAGTGTATAATGTACCCACATCCTGCACCTCTATCAGACAGTGTATAATGTACCCACATCGTGCCCCTCTATCAGACAGTGTATAATGTACCCACATCGTACCCCTCTATCAGACAGTGTATAATGTACCCACATCGAGCCCCTCTATCAGACAGTGTATAATGTACCCACATCGTGCCCCTCTATCAGACAGTGTATAATGTACCCACATCGTGCCCCTCTATCAGACAGTGTACAATGTACCCATGTCGTGCCCCTCTATAAGACATTGCAAAATGTACCAACATCGTGCCCCTCTATCAGACATTGTATAATGTACCCACATCGTGCCCCTCTATCAGACAGTGTATCATGTACCCACATCGTGCCCCTCTATCAGACAGTGTACAATGTACCCACATCGTGCCACTCTATCAAACAGTGTATAATGTACCCACATCGTGCCCCTCTATCAGACAGTGTATAATGTACCCACATCCTGCCCCTCTATCAGGCAGTGTATAATGTACCCACATCGTGCCCCTCTATCAGATAGTGAAAAATGTACCCACATCCTGCCCCTATATCAGACAGTGAATAATGAACCCACATTGTGCCCCTCTATCAGACAGTGTATAATGTACCCACATCGTGCCCCTCTATCAGACAGTGTATAATGTACCCACATCGTGCCCCTCTATCAGACAGTGTATAATGTACCCACATCCTGCCCCTCTATCAGACAGTGTATAATGTACCCACATCGTGCCCCTCGATCAGACATTGTATAATGTACCCACACCATGCCCGTCCATCAGACAGTGTATAATGTACCCACATCCTGCCCCTCTATCAGACAGTGGAAAATGTACCCACATCCTGCCCCTCTATCAGACAGTGTATAATGTACCCACATCGTACCCCTCTATCAGAGAGTGCATAATGTACCCACATCCTGCCCCTCTATCAGACAGTGTATAATGTACCCACATCATGACCCCTCTATCAGTGTGCAATGCACCCACATCGTGCCCCTCTATCAGACAGTGTATAATGTACCCACGTCGTGCCCATCTATCAGACATTGTATAATGAACCCACATCGTGCCCCTCTATCAGACAATGTATAATGTACCCACACCATGCCCCTCTATCAGACAGTGTATAATGTACCCACATCATGCCCCACCATCAGACAGTGTATCATGTACCCACATCCTGCCCCTCTATCAGACAGTGTATAATGTACCCACATCGTACCCCTCTGTCAGAGAGTGTATAATGTACCCACATCCTGCCCCTCTATCAGACAGTGTATAATGCACCCACATCCTGCCTCTCGATCAGAGAGTGTATAATGTACCCACATCCTGCCCCTCTATCAGACAGTGTATAATGTACCCACATCCTGCCCCTCTATCAGTTTGCAATGTACCCACATCGTGCCCCACTATCAGACAGTGTATAATGTACCCACATCCTGCCCCTCCATCAGAGAGTGTATAATGTACCCACATCGTGCCCCTCTATCAGACAGTGTATAACGTACCCACATCGTGCCCCACTATCAGACAGTGTACAATGTACCCACATCGTGCCCCTCGATCAGACAGTGTATAATGTACCCACATCGTGCCCCTCTATCAGACAGTGTATAATGTACCCACATCGTGCCCCTCTATCAGACAGAGTATAATGCACCCACATCATGCCCCTCTATCAGTCATTGTATAATGTACCCACATCATGCCCCTCTATCGGGCAGTATATAATGTACCCACATCGTGCCCCTCTATCAGATAGTGAAAAATGTACCCACATCGTGCCCCTCTATCAGACAGTGTATAATGTACCCACATCGTGCCCCTCTATCAGACAGTGTATCATGTACCCACATTATGCCCCTATATCAGACAGTGAATAATAAACCCACATCGAGCCCCTCTATCAGACAGTGTATAATGTACCCACATTGTGCCCCTCTATCAGACAGTGTATAATGTACCCACGTCGTGCCCCTCTATAAGACGTTGCAAAATGTACCAACATCGTGCCCCTCTATCAGACATTGTATAATGTACCCACATCGTGCCCCTCTATCAGACAGTGTATCATGTACCCACATCGTGCCCCTCGATCAGACAGTGTACAATGTACCCACATCGTGCCCCTCTATCAGACAGTGTATAATGTACCCACATCGTGCCCCTCTATCAGACAGTGTATAATGTACCCACATCATGCCCCTCTATCAGACAGAGTATAATGTACCCACATCATGCCCCGCTATCAGACATTGTATAATGTACCCACATCATGCCCCTCTATCAGGCAGTATATAATGTACCCACATCGTACCCCTCCATCAGAGAGTGTATAATGTACCCACATCCTGCCCCTCTATCAGACAGTGTATAATGTACCCACATCATGCCCCTCTATCAGTGTGCAATGCACCCACATCGTGCCCCTCTATCAGACAGTGTATAATGTACCCACATCGTGCCCCTCTATCATACAGTGTATAATGTACCCACATCGTGCCCCTCTATCAGACAGTGTATAATGTACCCACATCGTGCCCCGCTATCAGACATTGTATAATGTAACCACATCCTGCCCCTCTATCAGGCAGTGTATAATGTACCCACATCATGCCCCTCTATCAGACAGTGTATAATGTACCCACATCATGCCCCGCTATCAGACATTGTATAATGTACCCACATCGTGCCCCTCTATCAGACAGTGTATAATGTACCCACATCCTGACTCTCTCTATCAGACAGTGTATAATGTACCCACATCGTGCCCCGCTATCAGACATTGTATAATGTACCCACATCATGCCCCTCTATCAGACAGTGTATAATGTACCCACATCCTGCCCCTCAATCAGGCAGTATATAATGTACCCACATCGTGCCCCTCTATCAGACAGAGTATAATGCACCCACATCATGCCCCGCTATCAGTCATTGTATAATGTACCCACATCATGCCCCTCTATCGGGCAGTATATAATGTACCCACATCGTGCCCCTCTATCAGATAGTGAAAAATGTACCCACATCGTGCCCCTCTATCAGACAGTGTATAATGTACCAACATCGTGCCCCTCTATCAGACAGTGTATCATGCACCCACATTATGCCCCTCTATCAGACAGTGAATAATGAACCCACATTGTGCCCCTCTATCAGACAGTGTATAATGTACCCACGTTGTGCCCCTCCATAAGACGTTGCAAAATGTACCAACATCGTGCCCCTCTATCAGACATTGTATAATGTACCCACATCATGCCCCTCTATCGGACAGTGTATAATGTACCCACATCGTGCCCCTCTATCAGACAGTGTATAATGTACCCACATCATGCCCCACCATCAGACAGTGTATCATGTACCCACATCCTGCCCCTCTATCAGACAGTGTATAATGTACCCACATCGTACCCCTCTGTCAGAGAGTGTATAATGTACCCACATCCTGCCCCTCTATCAGACAGTGTATAATGCACCCACATCCTGCCTCTCGATCAGAGAGTGTATAATGTACCCACATCCTGCCCCTCTATCAGACAGTGTATAATGTACCCACATCCTGCCCCTCTATCAGTTTGCAATGTACCCACATCGTGCCCCACTATCAGACAGTGTATAATGTACCCACATCCTGCCCCTCTATCAGAGAGTGTATAATGTACCCACATCGTGCCCCTCTATCAGACAGTGTATAACGTACCCACATCGTGCCCCACTATCAGACAGTGTACAATGTACCCACATCGTGCCCCTCGATCAGACAGTGTATAATGTACCCACATCGTGCCCCTCTATCAGACAGTGTATAATGTACCCACATCGTGCCCCTCTATCAGACAGAGTATAATGCACCCACATCATGCCCCGCTATCAGTCATTGTATAATGTACCCACATCATGCCCCTCTATCGGGCAGTATATAATGTACCCACATCGTGCCCCTCTATCAGATAGTGAAAAATGTACCCACATCGTGCCCCTCTATCAGACAGTGTATAATGTACCCACATCGTGCCCCTCTATCAGACAGTGTATCATGTACCCACATTATGCCCCTATATCAGACAGTGAATAATAAACCCACATCGAGCCCCTCTATCAGACAGTGTATAATGTACCCACATTGTGCCCCTCTATCAGACAGTGTATAATGTACCCACGTCGTGCCCCTCTATAAGACGTTGCAAAATGTACCAACATCGTGCCCCTCTATCAGACATTGTATAATGTACCCACATCGTGCCCCTCTATCAGACAGTGTATCATGTACCCACATCGTGCCCCTCGATCAGACAGTGTACAATGTACCCACATCGTGCCCCTCTATCAGACAGTGTATAATGTACCCACATCGTGCCCCTCTATCAGACAGTGTATAATGTACCCACATCATGCCCCTCTATCAGACAGAGTATAATGTACCCACATCATGCCCCGCTATCAGACATTGTATAATGTACCCACATCATGCCCCTCTATCAGGCAGTATATAATGTACCCACATCGTACCCCTCTATCAGAGAGTGTATAATGTACCCACATCCTGCCCCTCGATCAGACAGTGTATAATGTACCCACATCATGCCCCTCTATCAGTGTGCAATGCACCCACATCGTGCCCCTCTATCAGACAGTGTATAATGTACCCACATCGTGCCCCTCTATCAGACAGTGTATAATGTACCCACATCGTGCCCCTCTATCAGACAGTGTATAATGTACCCACATCGTGCCCCGCTATCAGACATTGTATAATGTAACCACATCCTGCCCCTCTATCAGACAGTGTATAATGTACCCACATCCTGCCCCTCTATCAGGCAGTGTATAATGTACCCACATCATGCCCCTCTATCAGACAGTGTATAATGTACCCACATCATGCCCCGCTATCAGACATTGTATAATGTACCCACATCGTGCCCCTCTATCAGACAGTGTATAATGTACCCACATCCTGACTCTCTCTATCAGACAGTGTATAATGTACCCACATCGTGCCCCGCTATCAGACATTGTATAATGTACCCACATCATGCCCCTCTATCAGACAGTGTATAATGTACCCACATCCTGCCCCTCAATCAGGCAGTATATAATGTACCCACATCGTGCCCCTCTATCAGACAGAGTATAATGCACCCACATCATGCCCCGCTATCAGTCATTGTATAATGTACCCACATCATGCCCCTCTATCGGGCAGTATATAATGTACCCACATCATGCCCCTCTATCAGATAGTGAAAAATGTACCCACATCGTGCCCCTCTATCAGACAGTGTATAATGTACCAACATCGTGCCCCTCTATCAGACAGTGTATCATGTACCCACATTATGCCCCTATATCAGACAGTGAATAATGAACCCACATCGTGCCCCTCTATCAGACAGTGTATAATGTACCCACATCATGCCCCACCATCAGACAGTGTATCATGTACCCACATCCTGCCCCTCTATCAGACAGTGTATAATGTACCAACATCGTGCCCCTCTATCAGACAGTGTATCATGTACCCACATTATGCCCCTATATCAGACAGTGAATAATGAACCCACATCGAGCCCCTCTATCAGACAGTGTATAATGCACCCACATCCTGCCTCTCGATCAGAGAGTGTATAATGTACCCACATCCTGCCCCTCTATCAGACAGTGTATAATGTACCCACATCCTGCCCCTCTATCAGTTTGCAATGTACCCACATCGTGCCCCACTATCAGACAGTGTATAATGTACCCACATCCTGCCCCTCTATCAGAGAGTGTATAATGTACCCACATCGTGCCCCTCTATCAGACAGTGTATAACGTACCCACATCGTGCCCCACTATCAGACAGTGTACAAAGTACCCACATCGTGCCCCTCGATCAGACAGTGTATAATGTACCCACATCGTGCCCCTCTATCAGACAGTGTATAATGTACCCACATCGTGCCCCTCTATCAGACAGAGTATAATGCACCCACATCATGCCCCGCTATCAGTCATTGTATAATGTACCCACATCATGCCCCTCTATCGGGCAGTATATAATGTACCCACATCGTGCCCCTCTATCAGATAGTGAAAAATGTACCCACATCGTGCCCCTCTATCAGACAGTGTATAATGTACCCACATCGTGCCCCTCTATCAGACAGTGTATCATGTACCCACATTATGCCCCTATATCAGACAGTGAATAATAAACCCACATCGAGCCCCTCTATCAGACAGTGTATAATGTACCCACATTGTGCCCCTCTATCAGACAGTGTATAATGTACCCACGTCGTGCCCCTCTATAAGACGTTGCAAAATGTACCAACATCGTGCCCCTCTATCAGACATTGTATAATGTACCCACATCGTGCCCCTCTATCAGACAGTGTATCATGTACCCACATCGTGCCCCTCGATCAGACAGTGTACAATGTACCCACATCGTGCCCCTCTATCAGACAGTGTATAATGTACCCACATCGTGCCCCTCTATCAGACAGTGTATAATGTACCCACATCATGCCCCTCTATCAGACAGAGTATAATGTACCCACATCATGCCCCGCTATCAGACATTGTATAATGTACCCACATCATGCCCCTCTATCAGGCAGTATATAATGTACCCACATCGTACCCCTCTATCAGAGAGTGTATAATGTACCCACATCCTGCCCCTCGATCAGACAGTGTATAATGTACCCACATCATGCCCCTCTATCAGTGTGCAATGCACCCACATCGTGCCCCTCTATCAGACAGTATATAATGTACCCACATCGTGCCCCTCTATCAGACAGTGTATAATGTACCCACATCGTGCCCCTCTATCAGACAGTGTATAATGTACCCACATCGTGCCCCGCTATCAGACATTGTATAATGTAACCACATCCTGCCCCTCTATCAGACAGTGAATAATGTACCCACATCCTGCCCCTCTATCAGGCAGTGTATAATGTACCCACATCATGCCCCTCTATCAGACAGTGTATAATGTACCCACATCATGCCCCGCTATCAGACATTGTATAATGTACCCACATCGTGCCCCTCTATCAGACAGTGTATAATGTACCCACATCCTGACTCTCTCTATCAGACAGTGTATAATGTACCCACATCGTGCCCCGCTATCAGACATTGTATAATGTACCCACATCATGCCCCTCTATCAGACAGTGTATAATGTACCCACATCCTGCCCCTCAATCAGGCAGTATATAATGTACCCACATCGTGCCCCTCTATCAGACAGAGTATAATGCACCCACATCATGCCCCGCTATCAGTCATTGTATAATGTACCCACATCATGCCCCTCTATCGGGCAGTATATAATGTACCCACATCGTGCCCCTCTATCAGATAGTGAAAAATGTACCCACATCGTGCCCCTCTATCAGACAGTGTATAATGTACCAACATCGTGCCCCTCTATCAGACAGTGTATCATGTACCCACATTTTGCCCCTATATCAGACAGTGAATAATGAACCCACATCGAGCCCCTCTATCAGACAGTGTATAATGTACCCACATTGTGCCCCTCTATCAGACAGTGTATAATGTACCCACGTTGTGCCCCTCCATAAGACGTTGCAAAATGTACCCACATCGAGCCCCTCTATCAGACAGTGTATAATGTACCCACATTGTGCCCCTCTATCAGACAGTGTATAATGTACCCACGTCGTGCCCCTCTATAAGACGTTGCAAAATGTACCAACATCGTGCCCCTCTATCAGACATTGTATAATGTACCCACATCGTGCCCCTCTATCAGACAGTGTATCATGTACCCACATCGTGCCCCTCGATCAGACAGTGTACAATGTACCCATATCGTGCCCCTCTATCAGACAGTGTATAATGTACCCACATCGTGCCCCTCTATCAGACAGTGTATAATGTACCCACATCATGCCCCTCTATCAGACAGAGTATAATGTACCCACATCATGCCCCGCTATCAGACATTGTATAATGTACCCACATCATGCCCCTCTATCAGGCAGTATATAATGTACCCACATCGTACCCCTCTATCAGAGAGTGTATAATGTACCCACATCCTGCCCCTCGATCAGACAGTGTATAATGTACCCACATCATGCCCCTCTATCAGTGTGCAATGCACCCACATCGTGCCCCTCTATCAGACAGTATATAATGTACCCACATCGTGCCCCTCTATCAGACAGTGTATAATGTACCCACATCGTGCCCCTCTATCAGACAGTGTATAATGTACCCACATCGTGCCCCGCTATCAGACATTGTATAATGTAACCACATCCTGCCCCTCTATCAGACAGTGAATAATGTACCCACATCCTGCCCCTCTATCAGGCAGTGTATAATGTACCCACATCATGCCCCTCTATCAGACAGTGTATAATGTACCCACATCATGCCCCGCTATCAGACATTGTATAATGTACCCACATCGTGCCCCTCTATCAGACAGTGTATAATGTACCCACATCCTGACTCTCTCTATCAGACAGTGTATAATGTACCCACATCGTGCCCCGCTATCAGACATTGTATAATGTACCCACATCATGCCCCTCTATCAGACAGTGTATAATGTACCCACATCCTGCTCCTCAATCAGGCAGTATATAATGTACCCACATCGTGCCCCTCTATCAGACAGAGTATAATGCACCCACATCATGCCCCGCTATCAGTCATTGTATAATGTACCCACATCATGCCCCTCTATCGGGCAGTATATAATGTACCCACATCGTGCCCCTCTATCAGATAGTGAAAAATGTACCCACATCGTGCCCCTCTATCAGACAGTGTATAATGTACCAACATCGTGCCCCTCTATCAGACAGTGTATCATGTACCCACATTTTGCCCCTATATCAGACAGTGAATAATGAACCCACATCGAGCCCCTCTATCAGACAGTGTATAATGTACCCACATTGTGCCCCTCTATCAGACAGTGTATAATGTACCCACGTTGTGCCCCTCCATAAGACGTTGCAAAATGTACCAACATCGTGCCCCTCTATCAGACATTGTATAATGTACCCACATCATGCCCCTCTATCAGACAGTGTATAATGTACCCACATCGTGCCCCGCTATCAGACATTGTATAATTTACCCACATCATGCCCCTCTATCAGACAGTGTATAATGTACCCACATCCTGACTCTCTCTATCAGACAGTGTATAATGTACCCACACCGTGCCCCGCTATCAGACATTGTATAATGTACCCACATCATGCCCCTCTATCAGACTGTGTATAATGTACCCACATCCTGCCCCTCTATCAGGCAGTATATAAGATACCCACATCCTGCCCCTCTATCAGACAGTGTATAATGTACCCACATCATGCCCCTCTATCAGACAGTGTATAATGTACCCACATCCTGCCCCTCTATCAGGCAGTATATAAGATACCCACATCCTGCCCCTCTGTCAGGCAGTATATAATGTACCCACATCGTGCCCCTCTATCAGACAGAGTATAATCCACCCACATCATGCCCCGCTATCAGTCATTGTATAATGTAGCCACATCATGCCCCTCTATCGGGCAGTATATAATGTACCCACATCGTGCCCCTCTATCAGATAGTGAAAAATGTACCCACATCGTGCCCCTCTATCAGACAGTGTATAATGTACCCACATCATGCCCCTCTATCAGACAGTGTATCATGTACCCACATTATGCCCCTATATCAGACAGTGAATAATGAACCCACATCGAGCCCCTCTATCAGACAGTGTATAATGTACCCACATTGTGCCCCTCTATCAGACAGTGTATAATGTACCCACGTCGTGCCCCTCTATAAGACGTTGCAAAATGTACCAACATCATGCCCCTCTATCAGACATTGTATAATGTACCCACATCGTGCCCCTCTATCAGACAGTGTATCATGTAACCACATCGTGCCCCTCTATCAGACAGTGTACAATGTACCCACATCGTGCCCCTCTATCAGACAGTGTATAATGTACCCACATCGTGCCCCTCTATCAGACAGTGTATAATGTACCCACATCATGCCCCTCTATCAGACAGAGTATAATGTACCCACATCATGCCCCGCTATCAGACATTGTATAATGTACCCACATCATGCCCCTCTATCAGGCAGTATATAATGTACCCACATCGTGCCCCTCTATCAGATAGTGAAAAATGTACCCACATCCTGCCCCAAAATCAGACAGTGAATAATGAACCCACATCGTGCCCCTCGATCAGACAGTGTATAATGTACCCACATCGTGCCCCTCTATCAGACAGTGTATAATGTACCCACATCATGCCCCTCTATCAGACAGAGTATAATGTACCCACATCATGCCCCGCTATCAGACATTGTATAATGTACCCACATCATGCCCCTCTATCAGGCAGTATATAATGTACCCACATTGTGCCCCTCTATCAGATAGTGAAAAATGTACCCACATCCTGCCCCGATATCAGACAGTGAATAATGAACCCACATCGTGCCCCTCTATCAGACAGTGTACAATGTACCCACATCGTGCCCCTCTATCAGACAGTGTATAATGTACCCACATCCTGCCCCTCTATCAGACAGTGTATCATGTACCCACATCCTGCCCCTCTATCAGACAGTGTATAATGTACCCACATCGTACCCCTCTATCAGAGAGTGTATAATGTACCCACATCCTGCCCCTCTATCAGACAGTGTATAATGTACCCACATCGTACCCCTCTATCAGAGAGTGTATAATGTACCCACATCCTGCCCCTCTATCAGACAGTGTATAATGTACCCACATCGTGCCCCTCTATCAGACAGTGTACAATGTACCCACATCGTGCCCCTCGATCAGACAGTGTATCATGTACCCACATCGTGCCCCTCTATCAGACAGTGTACAATGTACCCACATCGTGCCCCTCTATCAGACAGTGTATAATGTACCCACATCGTGCCCCTCTATCAGATAGTGAAAAATGTACCCTCATCCTGCCCCTCTATCAGACAGTGTATAATGTACCCTCATCCTGCCCCTCTATCAGACAGTGTATAATGTACCCACATCCTGCCCCTCTATCAGACAGTGTGTAATGTACCCACATCGTGCCCCTCTATCAGACAGTGTATAATGTACCCACATCGTGCCCCTCTATCAGACAGTGTATAATGTACCCACATCGAGCCCCTCTATCAGACAGTGTATAATGTACCCACATCGAGCCCCTCTATCAGACAGTGTATAATGTACCCACATCGAGCCCCTCTATCAGACAGTGTGTAATGTACCCACATCGAGCCCCTCTATCAGACAGTGTATAATGTACCGACATCGTGCCCCTCTATCAGACAGTATGTAATGTACCCACATCGTGCCCCTCTATCAGGCAGTATATAATGTACCCACATCATGCCCCTCTATCAGGCAGTATATAATGTACCCACATCATGCCCCTCTATCAGACAGTGTATAATGTACCCACATCCTGCCCCTCTATCAGACAGTGTGTAATGTACCCACATCCTGCCCCTCTATCAGTTAGTGAAAAATGGACCAACATCGTGCCTCTCTATCAGAGAGTGTATAATGTACCCACATCCTGCCCCTCTATCAGACAGTGTATAATGTACCCACATCGTGCCCCTCTATCAGACAGTGTACAATGTACCCACATCGAGCCCCTCTATCAGACAGTGTATAATGTACCCACATCGAGCCCCTCTATCAGACAGTGTATAATGTACCCACATCGAGCCCCTCTATCAGACAGTGTGTAATGTACCCACATCGAGCCCCTCTATCAGACAGTGTATAATGTACCGACATCGAGACCCTCTATCAGACAGTATGTAATGTACCCACATCCTGCCCCTCTATCAGACAGTGTATAATGTACCCACATCGTGCCCCTCTATCAGGCAGTATATAATGTACCCACATCATGCCCCTCTATCAGGCAGTATATAATGTACCCACATCCTGCCCCTCTATCAGATAGTGAAAAATGGACCCACATAGTGCCCCTCCATCAGACAGTGTATAATGTACCCACATCCTGCCTCTCTATCAGAGAGTGTATAATGTACCCACATCCTGCCCCTCTATCAGACAGTGTATAATGTACCCACATCCTGCCCCTCTATCAGAGAATGTATAATGTACCCACATCCTGCCCCTCTATCAGACAGTGTGTAATGTACCCACATCCTGCCCCTCTATCAGAGAATGTATAATGAACCCACATCGTGCCCCTCTATCAGACAGTGTACAATGTACCCACATCGTGCCCCTCGATCAGACAGTGTATAATGTACCCACATCGTGCCACTCTATCAGACAGTGTATAATGTACCCACGTCATGCCCCTCTATAAGACGTTGCAAAATGTACCAACATCGTGCCCCTCTATCAGACATTGTATAATGTACCCACATCGTGCCCCTCTATCAGACAGTGTATCATGTACCCACATCGTGCCCCTCTATCAGACAGTGTACAATGTACCCACATCGTGCCCCTCTATCAGACAGAGTATAATGTACCCACATCATGCCCCGCTATCAGACATTGTATAATGTACCCACATCATGCCCCTCTATCAGGCAGTATATAATGTACCCACATTGTGCCCCTCTATCAGATAGTGAAAAATGTACCCACATCCTGCCCCTATATCAGACAGTGAATAATGAACCCACATCGTGCCCCTCTATCAGACAGTGTACAATGTACCCACATCGTGCCCCTCTATCAGACAGTGTATAATGTACCCACATCCTGCCCCTCTATCAGACAGCGTATCATGTACCCACATCCTGCCCCTCTATCAGACAGTGTATAATGTACCCACATCGTACCCCTCTATCAGAGAGTGTATAATGTACCCACATCCTGCCCCTCTATCAGACAGTGTATAATGTACCCACATCGTACCCCTCTATCAGAGAGTGTATAATGTACCCACATCCTGCCCCTCTATCAGACAGTGTATAATGTACCCACATCGTGCCCCTCTATCAGACAGTGTACAATGTACCCACATCGTGCCCCTCGATCAGACAGTGTATCATGTACCCACATCGTGCCCCTCTATCAGACAGTGTACAATGTACCCACATCGTGCCCCTCTATCAGACAGTGTATAATGTACCCACATCGTGCCCCTCTATCAGATAGTGAAAAATGTACCCTCATCCTGCCCCTCTATCAGACAGTGTATAATGTACCCTCATCCTGCCCCTCTATCAGACAGTGTATAATGTACCCACATCCTGCCCCTCTATCAGACAGTGTGTAATGTACCCACATCGTGCCCCTCTATCAGACAGTGTATAATGTACCCACATCGTGCCCCTCTATCAGACAGTGTATAATGTACCCACATCGAGCCCCTCTATCAGACAGTGTATAATGTACCCACATCGAGCCCCTCTATCAGACAGTGTATAATGTACCCACATCGAGCCCCTCTATCAGACAGTGTGTAATGTACCCACATCGAGCCCCTCTATCAGACAGTTTATAATGTACCGACATCGTGCCCCTCTATCAGACAGTATGTAATGTACCCACATCGTGCCCCTCTATCAGGCAGTATATAATGTACCCACATCATGCCCCTCTATCAGGCAGTATATAATGTACCCACATCATGCCCCTCTATCAGACAGTGTATAATGTACCCACATCCTGCCCCTCTATCAGACAGTGTGTAATGTACCCACATCCTGCCCCTCTATCAGTTAGTGAAAAATGGACCAACATCGTGCCTCTCTATCAGAGAGTGTATAATGTACCCACATCCTGCCCCTCTATCAGACAGTGTATAATGTACCCACATCGTGCCCCTCTATCAGACAGTGTACAATGTACCCACATCGAGCCCCTCTATCAGACAGTGTATAATGTACCCACATCGAGCCCCTCTATCAGACAGTGTATAATGTACCCACATCGAGCCCCTCTATCAGACAGTGTGTAATGTACCCACATCGAGCCCCTCTATCAGACAGTGTATAATGTACCGACATCGAGACCCTCTATCAGACAGTATGTAATGTACCCACATCCTGCCCCTCTATCAGACAGTGTATAATGTACCCACATCGTGCCCCTCTATCAGGCAGTATATAATGTACCCACATCATGCCCCTCTATCAGGCAGTATATAATGTACCCACATCCTGCCCCTCTATCAGATAGTGAAAAATGGACCCACATAGTGCCCCTCCATCAGACAGTGTATAATGTACCCACATCCTGCCTCTCTATCAGAGAGTGTATAATGTACCCACATCCTGCCCCTCTATCAGACAGTGTATAATGTACCCACATCCTGCCCCTCTATCAGAGAATGTATAATGTACCCACATCCTGCCCCTCTATCAGACAGTGTGTAATGTACCCACATCCTGCCCCTCTATCAGAGAATGTATAATGAACCCACATCGTGCCCCTCTATCAGACAGTGTACAATGTACCCACATCGTGCCCCTCGATCAGACAGTGTATAATGTACCCACATCGTGCCACTCTATCAGACAGTGTATAATGTACCCACGTCATGCCCCTCTATAAGACGTTGCAAAATGTACCAACATCGTGCCCCTCTATCAGACATTGTATAATGTACCCACATCGTGCCCCTCTATCAGACAGTGTATCATGTACCCACATCGTGCCCCTCTATCAGACAGTGTACAATGTACCCACATCGTGCCCCTCTATCAGACAGTGTATAATGTACCCACATCGTGCCCCTCTATCAGACAGTGTATAATGTACCCACATCATGCCGCTCTATCAGACAGAGTATAATGTACCCACATCATGCCCCGCTATCAGACATTGTATAATGTACCCACATCATGCCCCTCTATCAGGCAGTATATAATGTACCCACATCGTGCCCCTCTATCAGATAGTGAAAAATGTACCCACATCCTGCCCCGATATCAGACAGTGAATAATGAACCCACATCCTGCCCCTCTAGCAGACAGTCTATAATGTACCCACATCCTGCCTCTCCATCAGACAGTGTATAATGTACCCACATCCTGCCACTCTATCAGACAGTGTATAATGTACCCACATCGTACCCCTCTATCAGAGAGTGTATAATGTACCCACATCCTGCCCCTCTATCAGACAGTGTATAATGTACCCACATCATGCCCCTCTATCAGTGTGCAATTCTCCCACATCGTGCCCCTCTATCAGACAGTGTATAATGTACCCACGTCGTGCCCATCTATCAGACATTGTGTTATGAACCCACATCGTGCCCCTCTATCAGACATTGTATAATGTACCCATATTCCTGCACCTGAATCAGACAGTGTATAATGCACCGACATCGTGCCCCTCTATCAGACATTGTATAATGTACCCACATCCTGCCCCTCTATCAGACAGTGTATAATGTACCCACATCCTGCCCCTCTATCAGACAGTGTATAATGTACCCACATCGTGCCCCTCTATCAGACAGTGTATAATGTCCCCACATCGTGCCCCTCTATCAGACAGTGAGTAATGTACCCACATCGTGCCCCTCTATCAGACAGTGTATAATGTACCCACATCGTGCCCCTCTATCAGACAGTGTATCATGTACCCACATCCTGCCCCTCTATCAGACAGTGTATAATGTACCCACATCGTGCCCATCTATCAGACATTGTATAATGTACCCACATCCTGCCCCTCTATCAGACATTGTATAGTGTACCCACATCGTGCCCCTCTATCAGACAGTGTATAATGTACCCACATCGTGCCCCTCCATCAGACATTGTATAATGTACCCACATCCTGCACCTCTATCAGACAGTGTATAATGTACGCACATCATGCCCCTCTATCAGACATTGCATAATGTACCCACATCCTGCCCCTCTATCAGACAGTGTATCATGTACCCACATCGTGCCCCTCTATCAGACAGTGTATAATGTACCCACATCGTGCCCCTCTATCAGACAGTGTATAATGTA
Source organism: Heptranchias perlo (assembly GCF_035084215.1). NCBI lineage: Eukaryota > Metazoa > Chordata > Chondrichthyes > Hexanchiformes > Hexanchidae > Heptranchias > Heptranchias perlo. The sequence continues at coordinate 94,309,416 of NC_090331.1, read as the reverse complement.
CCCACATCGTGCCCCACTATCAGACAGTGTATAATGTACCCACATCCTGCTCCTCTATCAGACAGTGTATAATGTACCCACATCATGCCCCTCTATCAGACAGTGTATAATGTACCCACATCCTGCCCCTCTATCAGACAGTGTATAATGTACCCACATCGTGCCCCTCTATCAGACAGTGTATAATGTACCCACATTATGCCCCTATATCAGACAGTGAATAATGAACCCACATCCTGCCCCTCTATCAGACAGTGTATAATGTACCCACATCGTGCCCCTCTATCAGACAGTGTATAATGTACCCACATCGTGCCCCTCTATCAGACAGTGTATAATGTACCCACATCCTGCCCCTCTGTCAGACAGTGTATAATGTACCCACATCCTGCCCCTCTATCAGACAGTGTATAATGTACCCACATCGTACCCCTCTATCAGACAGTGTATAATGTACCCATATCGTGCCACTCTATCAGACAGTGTATAATGTATCCACATCCTGCCCCTCTATCAGGCAGTGTATCATGTACCCACATCGTGCCACTCTATCAGACAGTGTATAATGTACCCACATCCTGCCCCTCTATCAGACAGTGTATAATGTACCCACATCGAACCCCTCTATCAGACCGTGTATAATGTATCCACATCCTGCCCCTCTATCAGACAGTGTATAATGTACCCACATCATGCCCCTCTATCAGACAGTGTATAATGTACCCACATCGAGCCCCTCTATCAGACAGTGTATAATGTACCCACATCGTGCCCCTCTATCAGACAGTGTATAATGTCCCCACGTCGTGCCCCTCTATAAGACGTTGCAAAATGTACCCACATCGAGCCCCTCTATCAGACATTGTATAATGTACCCACATTATGCCCCTATATCAGACAGTGAATAATGAACCCACATCCTGCCCCTCTATCAGATATTGTATAATGTACCCACATCGAGCCCCTCTATCAGACAGTGTATAATGTACCCACATCCTGCCCCTCTATCAGAGAGTGCATAATGGACCCACATCATGCTCCTCTATCAGACAGTGTATAATGTACCTACATCCTGCCCCTCTATCAGACAGTGTATAATGTACCCACATCCTGCCCCTCTATCAGACAGTGTATAATGTACCCACATTCTGCCCCTCCATCAGACAGTGTATAATGTACCCACATCATGCCCCTCTATCAGACATTGTATAATGTACCCACATCGTGCCCCTCTATCAGGCATTGTATAATGTACCCACATCGTGCCCCTCTATCAGGCAGTGTATAATGTACCCACATCCTGCCCCTCTATCAGACAGTGTATAATGTACCCACATCCTGCCCCTCTATCAGACAGTGTATAATGTACCCACATCGTGCCCCTCTATCAGACAGTGTATAATGTACCCACATTCTGCCCCTCCATCAGACAGTGTATAATGTACCCACATCGTGCCCCTCTATCAGGCATTGTATAATGTACCCACATCGTGCCCCTCTATCAGGCAGTGTATAATGTACCCACATCCTGCCCCTCTATCAGACAGTTTATAATGTACCCACATACTGCCCCTCTATCAGACAGTGTATAATGTACCCACATCCTGCCCCTCTATCAGACAGTGTATAATGTACCCACATCCTGCCCCTCTATCAGACAGTTTATAATGTACCCACATACTGCCCCTCTATCAGACAGTGTATAATGTACCCACACCCTGCCCCTCTATCAGACAGTTTATAATGTACCCACATCCTGCCCCTCTATCAGACAGTTTATAATGTACACACATCCTGCCCCTCTATCAGACAGTTTATAATGTACACACATACTGCCCCTCTATCAGAGAGTGTATAATGTACCCACATCCTGCCCCTCTATCAGAGAGTGTATAATGTACCCACATCCTGCCCCTCTATCAGACATTGTGTAATGTACCCACATCCTGCCCCTCTATCAGACAGTGTATAATGTACCCACATCCTGCCCCTCTATCAGACAGTGAATAATGTACCCACATCCTGCCCCTCTATCAGACAGTTTATAATGTACCCACATACTGCCCCTCTATCAGACAGTGTATAATGTACCCACATCCTGCCCCTCTATCAGACAGTTTATAATGTACCCACATCCTGCCCCTCTATCAGACAGTTTATAATGTACACACATCCTGCCCCTATATCAGAGAGTGTATAATGTACCCACATCCTGCCCCTCTATCAGAGAGTGTATAATGTACCCACATCCTGCCCCTCTATCAGACAGTTTATAATGTACCCACATCCTGCCCCTCTATCAGACAGTGTATAATGTACCCACATCGAACCCCTCTATCAGACAGTGTATAATGTATCCACATCGAGCCCCTCTATCAGACAGTGTATAATGTACCCACATCCTGCCCCTCTATCAGACAGTGTATAATGTCCCCACGTCGTGCCCCTCTATAAGACGTTGCAAAATGTACCCACATCAAGCCCCTCTATCAGACATTGTATAATGTACCCACATTATGCCCCTATATCAGACAGTGAATAATGAACCCACATCCTGCCCCTCTATCAGACAGTGTATAATGTACCCACATCGAGCCCCTCTATCAGACAGTGTATAATGTACCCACATCCTGCCCCTCTATCAGAGAGTGTATAATGTACCCACATCATGCTCCTCTATCAGACAGTGTATAATGTACCCACATCCTGCCCCTCTATCAGACAGTGTATAATGTACCCACATCCTGCCCCTCTATCAGACAGTGTATAATGTACCCACATTCTGCCCCTCCATCAGACAATGTATAATGTACCCACATCGTGCCCCTCTATCAGGCATTGTATAATGTACCCACATCGTGCCCCTCTATCAGGCAGTGTATAATGTACCCACATCCTGCCCCTCTATCAGACAGTGTATAATGTACCCACATCCTGCCCCTCTATCAGACATTGTGTAATGTACCCACATCCTGCCCCTCTATCAGACAGTGTATAATGTGCCCACATCCTGCCCCTCTATCAGACAGTGTATAATGTACCCACATCCTGCCCCTCTATCAGACAGTTTATAATGTACCCACATATTGCCCCTCCATCAGACAGTGTATAATGTACCCACATCCTGCCCCTCTATCAGACAGTTTATAATGTACCCACATCCTGCCCCTCTATCAGACAGTTTATAATGTACACACATACTGCCCCTCTATCAGAGAGTGTATAATGTACCCACATCCTGCCCCTCTATCAGACAGTGTATAATGTACCCACATCCTGCCCCTCTATCAGACAGTTTATAATGTACCCACATACTGCCCCTCTATCAGACAGTGTATAATGTACCCACATCGTGCCCCTCAAACAGACAGTGTATAATGTACCCACATCGTGCCCCTCAAACAGACAGTGTATAATGTACCCACATTGTGCCCCTCTATCAGACATTGTATAATGTACCCACATCGTGCCCCTCGATCAGACAGTGTATAATGTACCCACATCATGCCCCTCTATCAGACATTGTATAATGTACCCACATCGTGCCCCTCTATCTGACAGTGTATAATGTACCCACATCCTGCCCCTCTATCAGACATTTTATGATGTACCCACATCGTGCCCCTCTATCAGACAGTGTATAATGTACCCACAACCAGCCCCTCTATCAGACAGTGTATAATGTACCCACATCATGCCCCTCAAACAGACAGTGTATAATGTACCCACATCTTGCCCCTCTATCAGACAGTGTATAATGTACCCACATCGTGCCCCACTATCAGACAGTGTATAATGTACCCACAACCTGCCCCTCTATCAGACAGTGTATAATGTACCCACATCTTGCCGCTCTATCAGACAGTGTATAATGTACCCACACCGTGCCCCACTATCAGACAGTGTATAATGTACCCACAACCTGCCCCTCTATCAGACAGTGTATAATGGACCCACATCGTGCCCCTCTATCAGACAGTGTATAATGTACCCACATCGTGCCCCACTATCAGACAGTGTATAATGTACCCACAACCTGCCCCTCTATCAGACAGTGTATAATGTACCCACATCGTGCCCCTCTATCAGACAGTGTATAATGTACCCACATCCTGCCCCTCGATCAGACAGTGTATCATGTACCCACATTATGCCCCTATATCAGACAGTGAATAATGAACCCACATCCTGCCCCTCTATCAGACAGTGTGTAATGTACCCACATCATGCCCCGCTATCAGACAGTGTATAATGTACCCACATTGTGCCCCACTAGCAGACAGTGTATAATGAACCCACATCCTGCCCCTCCATCAGACAGTGTATAATGTACCCACATCGTGCCCCTCCATCAGACATTGTATAATGTACCCACATCCTGCCCCTCTATCAGACAGTGTATAATGTACCCACATCATGCCCCTCGATCAGACATTGTATAATGTACCCACATCGTGCCCCTCTATCAGACAGTGTATAATGTACGCACATCATGCCCCTCTATCAGACATTGCATAATGTACCCACATCCTGCCCCTCTATCAGACAGTGTATCATGTACCCACATCGTGCCCCTCTATCAGACAGTGTATAATGTACCCACATCGTGCCCCTCTATCAGACAGTGTATAATGTACCCACATCGTGCCCCACTATCAGACAGTGTATAATGTACCCACATCGTGCCCCTCTATCAGACAGTGTATAATGTACCCACATTATGCCCCTATATCAGACAGTGAATAATGAACCCACATCCTGCCCCTCTATCAGACAGTGAATAATGAACCCACATCCTGCCCCTCTATCAGACAGTGTATAATGTACCCACATCGAACCCGTCTATCAGACAGTGTATAATGTACCCACATCGTGCCACTCTATCAGACAGTGTATAATGTATCCACATCCTGCCCCTCTATCAGGCAGTGTATAATGTACCCACATCATGCCACTCTATCAGACAGTGTATAATGTACCCACATCATGCCCCTCTATCAGACAGTGTATAATGTACCCACATCGAACCCCTCTATCAGACAGTGTATAATGTATCCACATCCTGCCCCTCTATCAGACAGTGTATAATGTACCCACATCATGCCCCTCTATCAGACAGTGTATAATGTACCCACATCGAGCCCCTCTATCAGACAGTGTATAATGTACCCACATCGTGCCCCTCTATCAGACAGTGTATAATGTCCCCACGTCGTGCCCCTCTATAAGACGTTGCAAAATGTACCCACATCGAGCCCCTCTATCAGACATTGTATAATGTACCCACATTATGCCCCTATATCAGACAGTGAATAATGAACCCACATCCTGCCCCTCTATCAGATATTGTATAATGTACCCATATTCCTGCACCTCAATCAGACAGTGTATAATGTACCCACATCGTGCCCCTCTATCAGACAGTGTATATTGTACCCACATCGAGCCCCTCTATCAGACAGTGTATAATGTACCCACATCCTGCCCCTCTATCAGAGAGTGTATAATGTACCCACATCATGCTCCTCTATCAGACAGTGTATAATATACCCACATCCTGCCCCTCTATCAGACAGTGTATAATGTACCCACATCCTGCCCCTCTATCAGACAGTGTATAATGTACCCACATTCTGCCCCTCCATCAGACAGTGTATAATGTACCCACATCGTGCCCCTCTATCAGGCATTGTATAATGTACCCACATCGTGCCCCTCTATCAGGCAGTGTATAATGTACCCACATCCTGCCCCTCTATCAGACAGTGTATAATGTACCCACATCCTGCCCCTCTATCAGACAGTGTATAATGTACCCACATCCTGCCCCTCTATCAGACAGTGTATAATGTACCCACATTCTGCCCCTCCATCAGACAGTGTATAATGTACCCACATCGTGCCCCTCTATCAGGCATTGTATAACGTACCCACATCGTGCCCCTCTATCAGACAGTGTATAATGTACCCACATCCTGCCCCTCTATCAGACAGTGTATAATGTACCCACATCCTGCCCCTCTATCAGACAGTGTATAATGTACCCACATCCTGCCCCTCTATCAGACAGTTTATAATGTACCCACATACTGCCCCTCTATCAGACAGTGTATAATGTACCCACATCCTGCCCCTCTATCAGACAGTTTATAATGTACCCACATCCTGCCCCTCTATCAGACAGTTTATAATGTACCCACATCCTGCCCCTCTATCAGACAGTTTATAATGTACACACATACTGCCCCTCTATCAGACAGTGTATAATGTACCCACATCCTGCCCCTCTATCAGACAGTTTATAATGTACCCACATACTGCCCCTCTATCAGACAGTGTATAATGTACCCACATCGTGCCCCTCAAACAGACAGTGTATAATGTACCCACATCGTGCCCCTCAAACAGACAGTGTATAATGTACCCACATTGTGCCCCTCTATCAGACATTGTATAATGTACCCACATCGTGCCCCTCGATCAGACAGTGTATAATGTACCCACATCATGCCCCTCTATCAGACATTGTATAATGTACCCACATCGTGCCCCTCTATCTGACAGTGTATAATGTACCCACATCCTGCCCCTCTATCAGACAGTGTATAATGTACCCACAACCTGCCCCTCTATCAGACAGTGTAAAATGTACCCACATCATGCCCCTCAAACAGACAGTGTATAATGTACCCACATCTTGCCCCTCTATCAGACAGTGTATAATGTACCCACATCGTGCCCCACTATCAGACAGTGTATAATGTACCCACAACCTGCCCCTCTATCAGACAGTGTATAATGTACCCACATCTTGCCCCTCTATCAGACAGTGTATAATGTACCCACATCGTGCCCCACTATCAGACAGTGTATAATGTACCCACAACCTGCCCCTCTATCAGACAGTGTATAATGTACCCACATCGTGCCCCTCTATCAGACAGTGTATAATGTACCCACATCGTGCCCCACTATCAGACAGTGTATAATGTACCCACAACCTGCCCCTCTATCAGACAGTGTATAATGTACCCACATCGTGCCCCTCTATCAGACAGTGTATAATGTACCCACATCCTGCCCCTCGATCAGACAGTGTATCATGTACCCACATTATGCCCCTATATCAGACAGTGAATAATGAACCCACATCCTGCCCCTCTATCAGACAGTGTATAATGTACCCACATCATGCCCCGCTATCAGACAGTGTATAATGTACCCACATTGTGCCCCACTAGCAGACAGTGTATAATGAACCCACATCCTGCCCCTCCATCAGACAGTGTATAATGTACCCACATCGTGCCCCTCCATCAGACATTGTATAATGTACCCACATCCTGCCCCTCTATCAGACAGTGTATAATGTACCCACTTCATGCCCCTCTATCAGACATTGTATAATGTACCCACATCGTGCCCCTCTATCAGACAGTGTATAATGTACGCACATCATGCCCCTCTATCAGACATTGCATAATGTACCCACATCCTGCCCCTCTATCAGACAGTGTATCATGTACCCACATCGTGCCCCTCTATCAGACAGTGTATAATGTACCCACATCGTGCCCCACTATCAGACAGTGTATAATGTACCCACATCCTGCTCCTCTATCAGACAGTGTATAATGTACCCACATTATGCCCCTATATCAGACAGTGAATAATGAACCCACATCCTGCCCCTCTATCAGACAGTGTATAATGTACCCACATCGTGCCCCTCTATCAGACAGTGTATAATGTACCCACATCGTGCCCCTCTATCAGACAGTGTATAATGTACCCACATCCTGCCCCTCTATCAGACAGTGTATAATGTACCCACATCCTGCCCCTCTGTCAGACAGTATATAATGTACCCATGTCGTGCCCCTCTATAAGACGTTGCAAAATGTACCCACATCATGCCCCTCTATCAGACAGTGTATTATGTACCCACATCGAACCCGTCTATCAGACAGTGAATAATGTACCCACATCGTGCCACTCTATCAGACAGTGTATAATGTATCCACATCCTGCCCCTCTATCAGGCAGTGTATAATGTACCCACATCGTGCCACTCTATCAGACAGTGTATAATGTACCCACATCATGCCCCTCTATCAGACAGTGTATAATGTCCCCACGTCGTGCCCCTCTATAAGACGTTGCAAAATGTACCCACATCGAGCCCCTCTATCAGACATTGTATAATGTACCCACATTATGCCCCTATATCAGACAGTGAATAATGAACCCACATCCTGCCCCTCTATCAGATATTGTATAATGTACCCATATTCCTGCACCTCAATCAGACAGTGTATAATGTACCCACATCGTGCCCCTCTATCAGACAGTGTATAATGTACCCACATCGAGCCCCTCTATCAGACAGTGTATAATGTACCCACATCCTGCCCCTCTATCATAGAGTGTATAATGTACCCACATACTGCCCCTCTATCAGACAGTGTATAATGTACCCACATCCTGCCCCTCTATCAGACAGTTTATAATGTACACACATACTGCCCCTCTATCAGACAGTGTATAATGTGCCCACATCCTGCCCCTCTATCAGACAGTTTATAATGTACCCACATACTGCCCCTCTATCAGACAGTGTATAATGTACCCACATCGTGCCCCTCTATCAGACAGTGTATAATGTACCCACGTCGTGCCCCTCTATCAGACAGTGTATAATGTAACCACATCGTGCCCCTATATCAGACAGTGTAAAATGTACCCACATCGTGCCCCTCTATCAGACATTGTATAATGTACCCACATCGTGCCCCTCTATCAGACATCGTAAAATGTACCCACATCGTGCCCCTCTATCAGACATTGTATAATGTACCCACATCATGCCCCTCTATCAGACATTGTATAATGTACCCACATCATGCCCCTCGATCAGACAGTGTACAATGTACCCACATCGTGCCCCTCTATCAGACAGTATATAATTTGCCCACATCGTGCCCCTCTATCAGACATTGTATAATGTACCCACATCGTGCCCCTCTATCAGACAGTGTATAATGTACCCACATCGTGCCCCTCTATCAGACAGTGTATAATGTACCCACATCGAGCCCCTCTATCAGACAGTGTATAATGTACCCACATCATGCCCCTCTATCTGACAGTGTATAATGTACCCACATCCTGCCCCTCTATCAGACATTTTAAAATGTACCCACATCGTGCCCCTCTATCAGACAGTGTATAATGTACCCACAACCTGCCCCTCTATCAGACAGTGTATAATGTACCCACATCGTGCCCCTCAAACAGACAGTGTATAATGTACCCACATCTTGCCCATCTATCAGACAGTGTATAATGTACCCACATCGTGCCCCACTATCAGACAGTGTATAATGTACCCACAACCTGCCCCTCTATCAGACAGTGTATCATGTACCCACATCGTGCCCCTCTATCAGACAGTGTATAATGTACCCACATCTTGCCCCTCTATCACACAGTGTATAATGTACCCTCATCCTGCCCCTCCATCAGACAGTATATAATGTACCCACATCGTGCCCCTCTATCAGACATTGTATAATGTACCCACATCCTGCCCCTATATCAGACATTGTATAATGTACCCAGATCCTGCCCCTCTATCAGACATTGTATAATGTACCCACATCCTGCCCCTCTATCAGACAGTGTATAATGTACCCACATTATGCCCCTCTATCAGACATTGTATAATGTACCCACATTGTGCCCCTCTATCAGACAGTGTATAATGTACCCACATTGTGCCCCTCTATCAGACAGTGTATAATGCACCCACATCCTGCCCCTATATCAGACAGTGTAAAATGTACCCACATCGTGCCCCTCTATCAGACATTGTATAATGTACCCACATCGTGCCCCTCTATCAGACATTGTAAAATGTACCCACATCGTGCCCCTCTGTCAGACATTGTATAATGTACCCACATCATGCCCCTCTATCAGACATTGTATAATGTACCCACATCATGCCCCTCTATCAGACAGTGTATAATGTACCCACATCGTGCCCCTCGATCAGACAGTGTATAATGTACCCACATCGTGCCCCTCTATCAGACAGTGTATAATTTGCCCACATCGTGCCCCTCTATCAGACAGTGTATAATGTACCCACATCGTGCCCCTCGATCAGACAGTGTATAATGTACCCACAACCTGCCCCTCTATCAGACAGTGTATAATGTACCCACATCGTGCCCCTCAAACAGACAGTGTATAATGTACCCACATCTTGCCCCTCTATCAGACAGTGTATAATGTACCCACATCGTGCCCCACTATCAGACAGTGTATAATGTACCCACAACCTGCCCCTCTATCAGACAGTGTATAATGTACCCACATCTTGCCCCTCTATCACACAGTGTATAATGTACCCACATCCTGCCCCTCCATCAGACAGTATATAATGCACCCACATCGTGCCCCTCTATCAGACATTGTATAATGTACCCACATCGTGCCCCTCAAACAGACAGTGTATAATGTATCCACATCCTGCCCCTCTATCAGGCAGTGTATAATGTACCCACATCGTGCCACTCTATCAGACAGTGTATAATGTACCCACATCGTGCCCCTCTATCAGACAGAGTATAATGCACCCACATCGTGCCCCTCTATCAGACAGTGTATAATGTACCCACTTCGTGCCCCTCTATCAGACAGTGTTTTATGTACCCACATCGTGCCCCTCTATCAGACAGAGTATAATGTACCCACATCGTGCCCCTCTATCAGACAGTGTATAATGTACCCACATCGTGCCCCTCTATCAGACAGTGTATAATGTACCCACATCGTGCCCCTCTATCAGACAGAGTATAATGTACCCACATCGTGCCCCTCTATCAGACAGTTTATAATGTACCCACATCGTGCCCCTCCATCAGACAGTGTATAATGTACCCACATCGTGCCCCTCTATCAGACAGTGTATAATGTACCCACATCCTGCCCCTCTATCAGACATTGTATAATGTACCCACATCCTGCCCCTCTATCAGACAGAGTATAATGTACCCACATCGTGCCCCTCTATCAGACAGTTTATAATGTACCCACATCGTGCCCCTCCATCCGACAGTGTATAATGTACCCACATCGTGCCCCTCTATCAGACATTGTATAATGTACCCACATCCTGCCCCTCTATCAGACATTGTATAATGTACCCACATTATGCCCCTCTATCAGACATTGTATAATGTACCCACATCCTGCCCCTCTATCAGACATTGTATAATGTACCCACATTATGCCCCTCTATCAGACATTGTATAATGTACCCACATCGTGCCCCTCTATCAGACATTGTATAATGTACCCACATTGTGCCCCTCTATCAGGCAGTGTATAATGTACCCACATCGTGCCCCTCTATCAGACAGTGTATAATGTACCCACATTGTACCCCTCTATCAGACAGTGTATGATGTGCTCACATCCTGCCCCTCTCTCAGACAGTTCATTAATCAGACAGTATCCCTCCTTTATCGTATAAACAATGGAGATTTTGAGTCCAACATTTTTTGCTTGTAGCAATACATTCGTTCATGTGTTTATGCCCTTCCACTGAAATCACAGGATCAAATGAGCATCAAAATTCATGACAGAACAAAGTAACAACTGGTCCATTGGGAAAAGTGATCAATACAATTAAAAACCATTCATCTGTTCAGTGTCCCTTCATTGTTGCCATATGTGTTTGAGTTCACAAAACATCCGCATTTGCCTCTTGCTCAGACAATTGTTTTAAATAAAGTTGGGCTGCAAGAAAAATATGTGGAGCACAGTCCACTTCTCCTCCCTCCTTCCCTCAATGGTACGTCTGTCTGAATGGTTCTTGGTGAGTCACTTACCTTTGCAATTTGGACACACCAGTTCAGAAGCAGCTGGGAGCCAATGTTATCCTTGTGCTCGCGGACATAATCCAGTAGACAGCCATGGGGCATCAGCTGAGTGACCAACTGGATTGTGGGACTGAGGCAAACACCCAAAAGGCGGACCAGGTGCGGATGGTCCATACTGGCCATTATCAGGGCTTCCTGCGGGGAGAAAGAGCAAAGGCAAAAACATGAACCCAGGAGGATGGGCATACCTGCACTGGACAGCATGCACACCGTCCAAATAATCAAGGCAACATTTATATGAGTGCAACCAGAGATGGTACGGCTGGTTTTCCTGTGGGCCCTGCACCTGGACACTCGTCAGATGGAGTTCACCCAACCTGAAATCATCTGATTTATGGGGTTCAGGTCGTTTGCACGGTCTGGACGCTCACCCACTGCCAGCCAAGATCTAGCACCTGGAAGCAGAGGGGGAAAGGCAAGTGCTCTTGCCCAGGGGACGTGGGTGCCAAGGTTGGAGCCGTAGGAACATAGGAACAGGAGTGGGCCATTCAGCCCCTCGAGCCTGTTCCGCCATTCAATGGGATCATGGCTGATCTGTATCTTAATTCTATCTACCCGCCTTGGTTCCGTAACCCTTAATCCCCTTCCCCAACAAAGACCGTTGCCCACAGACTGCAGCCAAAAGGCTTTCAGTGCCAGTTCTGTGAGAGAGAAAAGTGGCTTACCTGTGGGCCCTGTGTGGTTTCGGGCTGCCCCTCTGCCATGGGTCTCGGGGCTGAGGGCCCACTTCTTTTGCTCCCCTCTTTAAAATGGGAAACCCATGGGCGAACAAAGACTAAAATATAACTTCAGACCATAACCAATGCTCCCATTTTTTTTGTGGGACTGCAGGTGCTGGTAATGGTTCTGTTGTTGCCATTTACAGCTGCTCTAGACCCATCTTTTGTTTCTTAATTTTGTCCCATTCCCACCCCCCTTGCCTTGCACCATCATCCCTTTTGTCATTTAATCACTCTTACCCTCCACCCTATCACAGACCTTCCATTTTGTTCTTTCCTCCCCTCCTCTCCATTCCTCCCTCTCTCCCCCCCCACCTTTCCCTGGCTTTGGTACTTGCTTAAAAATTGTTAATTCTTTAACATCTTCCAGTTCTGACGAGAGGTCATCGACCTGGAACGTTAACTCTGTTTCTTTCCCCACTGATGCTGCCTGACTTGCTGAACATTTCCAGCATTTTCTGTTTGTACTGAAGTGAGGAGATGGGGCCTGGAATGTCATTAACCTGGCAACCCTTAGCCTGAAGCTATGGTCGATGCAAACAATCCCTCCCCCAACTCCTCCTGGAGCAATGGAAAGGGGGCAGAGACCCAGCACTCCCATTTCCTGTGCTTTGCATCCAGGGAACTCGCATTGCCTGAGTGCAAATCACAGGAAAATCGGCCATCATGTCTATAAAGTAGAGATGAATCAATTAATTAAATAAAAATCTGGAATTAAAATATTAGTATCAGTAATGATGGCCATGCAACTACCGGATTGTCGTAAAAACCCATCTGGTTCACTAATGTCCTTTAGGGAAGGAAGCCTGCCGCCCTTACCCGGTCTGGCCTATATGTGACTCCAGACCCACAGCAATGTGGTTGATTCTTAATTGCCCTCTGAAATGGCCTAGCAAGCCACTCAGTTGTAAAATCTCGCTACGAAAAGTCATAATAAGAATAAAACCGGACGGACCACCCGGCATCGGACCACTAGGCACCGGACACGACAACGGCAAAACACCAAGCCCAGTCGACCCTGCAAGGTCCTCCTTACTAACATCTGGGGACTTGTGCCAAAATTGGGAGAGCTGTCCCACAGACTAGTCAAGCAACAGCCTGACATAGCCATACTCACAGAATCATATCTTTCAGCCAACGTCCCAGACTCTTCCATCACCATCCCTGGGTATGTCCTGTCCCACCGGCAGGACAGACCCACCAGAGGTGGCGGTACAGTGATATACAGTCAGGAGGGAGTGGCCCTGGGAGTCCTCAACATTGACTCTGGACCCCATGAAATCTCATGGCATCAGGTCAAACATGGGCAAGGAAACCTCCTGCTGATTACCACCTACTGTCCTCCCTCAGCTGATGAATCAGTCCTCCTCCATGTTGAACACCACTTGGAGGAAGCAGTGAGGGTAGCAAGGGCACAAAATGGACTCTGGGTGGGGGACTTCAATGTCCATCACCAAGAGTGGCTCGGTAGCACCACTACTGACCGAGCTGGCCGAGTCCTGAAGGACATAGCTGCTAGACTGGGCCTGCGGCAGGTGGTGAGCGAACCAACACGAGGGAAAAACTTACTTGACCTCGTCCTCACTAATCTAGCTGTCGCAAATGCATCTGTCCATGACAGTATTGGTAGGAGTGACCACCGCACAGTCCTCGTGGAGACGAAGTCCCGTCTTCGCACTGAGGACACCATCCAACGTGTTGTGTGGCACTACCACCGTGCTAAATGGGATAGATTCAGAACAGATCTAGCAGCTCAAAACTGGGCATCCATGAGGCGTTGTGGGCCATCAGCAGCAGCAGAATTGTATTCCAGCACAATCTGTAACCTCATGGCCCGGCATATTCCTCACTCTACCATTACCAACAAGCCAGGGGATCAACCCTGGTTCAATGAGGAGTGTAGAAGAGCATGCCAGGAGCAGCACCAGGCGTACCGAAAAATGAGGCGCCAACCTGGTGAAGCTACAACTCAGGACTACATGCATACTAAACAGCGGAAGCAACATGCTATAGACAGAGCTAAGCGATTCCACAACCAACGGATCAGATCAAAGCTCTGCAGTCCTGCCACATCCAGTCGTGAATGGTGGTGGACAATTAAACAACTAACGGGAGGAGGAGGCTCTGCAAACATCCCCATTCTCAATGATGGCGGAGTCCAGCACGTGAGTGCAAAAGACAAGGCTGAAGCGTTTGCAACCATCTTCAGCCAGAAGAGCCGAGTGGATAATCCATCTCAGCCTCCTCCCGATATCCCCACCATCACGGAAGCCAGTCTTCGGCCAATTCGATTCACTCCACGTGATATCAAGAAACGGCTGAGTGCACTGGATACAGCAAAGGCTATGGGCCCTGACAACATCCCAGCTGTAGTGCTGAAGACTTGTGCTCCAGAACTATCTGCGCCTCTAGCCAAGCTGTTCCAGTACAGCTACAACACTGGCATCCACCCGACAATGTGGAAAATTGCCCACGTATGTCCTGTCCACAAAAAGCAGGACAAATCCAATCCGGCCAATTACCGCCCCATCAGTCTACTCTCAATCATCAGCAAAGTGATGGAAGGTGTCGTCGACAGTGCTATCAAGCGGCACTTACTCACCAATAACCTGCTCACCGATGCTCAGTTTGGGTTCCGCCAGGACCACTCGGCTCCAGACCTCATTACAGCCTTGGTCCAAACATGGACAAAAGAGCTGAATTCCAGAGGTGAGGTGAGAGTGACTGCCCTTGACATCAAGGCAGCATTTGACCGAGTGTGGCACCAAGGAGCCCTAGTAAAATTGAAGTCAATGGGAATCAGGGGGAAAACTCTCCAGTGGCTGGAGTCATACCTAGCACAAAGGAAGATGGTAGTGGTTGTTGGAGGCCAATCATCTCAGCCCCAGGGCATTGCTGCAGGAGTTCCTCAGGGCAGTGTCCTAGGCCCAACCATCTTCAGCTGCTTCATCAATGACCTCCCTCCATCATAAGGTCAGAAATGGGGATGCTCGCTGATGACTGCACAGTGTTCAGTTCCATTCGCAACCCCTCAGATAATGAAGCAGTCCGAGCCTGCATGCAGCAAGACCTGGACAACATCCAGGCTTGGGCTGATAAGTGGCAAGTAACATTCGCGCCAGATAAGTGCCAGGCAATGACCATCTCCAACAAGAGAGAGTCTAACCACCTCCCCTTGACATTCAACGGCATTACCATCGCCGAATCCCCCACCATCAACATCCTGGGGGTCACCATTGACCAGAAACTTAACTGGACCAGCCATATAAATACTGTGGCTACGAGAGCAGGTCAGAGGCTGGGTATTCTGCGGCGAGTGACTCACCTCCTGACTCCCCAAAGCCTTTCCACCATCTACAAGGCACAAGTCAGGAGTGTGATGGAATACTCTCCACTTGCCTGGATGAGTGCAGCTCCAACAACACTCAAGAAGCTCGACACCATCCAAGATAAAGCAGCCCGCTTGATTGGCACCCCATCCACCACCCTAAACATTCACTCCCTTCACCACCGGCGCACTGTGGCTGCAGTGTGCACCATCCACAGGATGCACTGCAGCAACTCGCCAAGGCTTCTTCGACAGCACCTCTCAAACCCGCGACCTCTACCACCTAGAAGGATAAGGGCAGCAGGTACATGGGAACAACACCACCTGCACGTTCCCCTCCAAGTCACACACCATCCCGACTTGGAAATATATCGTCGTTTCTTCATTGTCGCTGGGTCAAAATCCTGGAACTCCCTTCCTAACAGCACTGTGGGAGAACTGTCACCACACGGACTGCAGCGGTTCAAGAAGGCGGCTCACCACCACCTTCTCGAGGGCAATTAGGGATGGGCAATAAATGCCGGCCTTGCCAGCGACGCCCACATCCCGTGAACGAATAAAAAAAAATAAAAAAAATTTACATCAGTTATCAGAAGGCACTTCTTCATACAGAGGGTGTCTGTCTGCTCGGCTGGGACAGCAGAGAGGCGATCTCACAGATGTTCAAATCATAGCTGAACATTTTTTTTCAAGAGTTTGAATACTAGAGCTCTGCTCCCTCGACCCTATTCCCACAAAACTGCTGACCACTCAACTTCCCTTCCTGGCCCCCATGTTAGCCAATATTGTTAATGGTTCCCTCTCCTCAGGTACTGTCCCCCTCCCCTTCAAATCTGCCATCATCACCCCCTCCTTAAAAAAACCCACCCTTGACCCCTCTGTCCCTGCAAACTACCGCCCCATCTCCAACCTCTCTTTCCTCTCCAAAGTCCTTGAACATGTTGTCACCTCCCAAACCCATGCCCATCTCTCCCGCAACTCCATGTTGGAATCCCTCCAATCAGGTTTCCGCCCCCGCCACAGTACTGAAACGGCTCTTATCAAAGTCACAAGTGGACGTTATCTACATGGATTTTAGTCAGGCATTTGACATGGTCCCACATGGCAGGCTGGTCAGAAAGGTAAAAGCCCATGGGATACAGGGAAATGTGGCGAATTGGATCCAAAATTGGCTCAGTAACAGGAACAAAGGGTAAAAGTCGATGGATGTCTTTGCGAATGGAAATCTGTTTCCAGTTGTGTGCCACAGGGCTCAGTGTTGGGTCCCTTGCTGTTTGTGGTATGTATTAATAATTTGGACTTGAATGTAGGGGGCATGATTGGCAAATTTGCAGATGACACAAAAATTGGCCGTGTAGTTGATAGTGAAGAGGATAGCTCTGGACTCCAAGAAGATATCAATGGGTTGGTGGAGTGGGCGGAAAAGTGGCAAATGGAGTTCAACCCGGAGAAGTGTGAGGTAATGCACTTAGGGAGGGCAAACAGTAAAAGGGAATATGCAGTAAACGGGAATATATTGAGAGGGGTGGAGGAAGTGAGAGACCTTGGAGTGCATGTGCACAGGTCCCTGAAGGTGGCAGTACAGGTAGATAAGGTTGTGAAGAAGGCATACAGAATGCTCTCCGTTATTAGCCGAGGTATAGAATACGAAATCAGGAATGTAATGATGGAACTGTATAAAATGCTGGTAAGGCCACAGCTGGAGTATTATGCGCAGTTCTGGTC
The DNA here is from genome assembly GCF_035084215.1 of Heptranchias perlo. Lineage (NCBI taxonomy): Eukaryota > Metazoa > Chordata > Chondrichthyes > Hexanchiformes > Hexanchidae > Heptranchias > Heptranchias perlo. The sequence goes on along the minus strand of NC_090331.1, from coordinate 94,291,693 downwards.
ACCACATTACAGGAAGGACGTAATTGCTCTGGAGAGAGTGCAGAGAAGATTTACAAGAATGTTGCCAGGGCTTGAAAATTGTAGCTGTGAGGAGAGATTGGATAGGCTGGGGTTGTTTTCCTTGGAGCAGAGGAGACTGAGGGGAGACTTGATTGAGGTGTACAAAATTATGAGGGGCTGAGATAGAGTAGACAGGAAGTACCTGTTTCCCCCAGTGGAGAGTTCAAGAACTAGAGGTCACAGATTTAAGCCGATTGGCGGAAGGATTAGAGGGGACATGAGGGAAAAACTTTTTTACCCAGAGGGTGGTGGGTGTATGGAATTCGCTGCCTGAATTGGTGGCAGAGGCAAGGACCCTCAACTCTTTTAAAAAGTACCTGGACCTGCACGTAAAGTGCTGTAAGCTGCAGGGCTACGGACCGGGTGCTGGAAGGTGGGATTAGAATGGGCACCTGGTTGTTCTTCAAGCCGGCGCGGACACGATGGGCCGAATGGCCCCATTCTGTACTGTATCTTTTCTACGGTTCTATGGTTCCAAATGACAGCCTATGTGACTGTGACCATGATAAACTATCCCTCCTCATCCTTCTCGATCTGTCTGCATCATTCAACACAGACAAGTGACAGGTTAGTTTGTACCCCAATGATGAGTTTGCTGAGCCAGCAGTTGAGGTGCTAAATTTGGCCTTTACGGTCTGGAGGGCAAAATAAACCAGTGTTTTCCTTTCCCAATTGCTACCCAAGTACCAGTGAAAATGTGTACACATCAAATAAGAACAGTTCCTGCTCAGCTGATGAGCAAATGGTCTACCGACACTCGGTACAAAGGCTCACACAGGAAGGACGGCCACTCCTCCAACGCCTCTCCTCCGTCGTCCCGCTGGGTGGGACTGCCCTCGCCTGCTTCCAATCTGATCTATCCAGCCGTAGCCAGAGAATCACCTGCAATGGCTTCTGTTCCCGCTCCCGCACCGTTACCTCTGGTGTCTTTCAAGGATCTATCCTTGGCCCCCCCTCCTATTTCTCATCTACATGCTGCCCCTCGGCAACATCATCCGAAAACACAACGTCAGATTCCACATGTACGCTGACGACACCCAGCTCTACCTCACCTCCACCTCTCTCGACCTCTCCACTGTCCCTGCTTTGTCACGCTGCTTGTCTGACATCCAGTATTGGATGAGCAAAAATTTCCTCCAACTAAATATTGGAAAGATCAAAGCCATTCACACTCCGTTCTCGAGCCACCGATTCCATCCCTCCCCCTGGCCATTGTCTGAGGCTGAACCAGACCGTTCACAACCTTGGCGTCCTATTTGACCCCGAGATGAGCTTCCGACCCCACATCTGCTCGATCACCAAGACCGCCTGCTTCCACCTCCATAACATTGCCCGTCTCCACGCCGCCTCAGCTCATCTGCTGCTGAAACCCTCATCCATGCCTTTGTTACCTTGATTTTAAAATTCTTATCCTTGTTTTCAAATCCCTCTAAGGCCTCGCCCCTCCCTATCTCTGTAACCTCCTCCAGCCCTACAACCCTCCGAGATCTCTGTGTTCCTCCAATTCTGGCCTCTTGCGCATCCCCGATTTTAATCATTCCACCACTGGCGGCCGTGCCTTCAGCTGCCTAGGTCCTAACCTCTGGAATTCCCTCCCTAAACCTCTCCGCCTCTCTACCTCTCTCTCCTCCTTTAAGACGCTCCTTAAAATCTACCTCTTTGACCAAGCTTTTGGTCACCTGTCCTAATATCTCCTTATGTGGCTCGGTGTCAAATTTTGTTTGATAATCGCTCCTGTGAAGCGCCTTGGGACATTTTACTACATTAAAGGCGCTATATAAATGCAAGTTGTTGTTGTTATAGAGAAAGGACTTTCAGTGGGTGAATGGCCTTTTCACATCCTTGACTTGTCTTCTGATCTTGGTGAAATGTTTGTGTTTTTTTGTTGCTTTATTCCATTCTATCTAACCCAGAAACAAAGATGGTGTCTGTAAACTGCAATACATACTGGCTGATTTATCTCTTTTCAGGAATCAAAATGGGATTTTATGGGCAGTAAACAGGACTTCAATGTTCTCTGCCAGGGAATGACAGAATCGTGCCTCCAATATCTGCTTGGTTCCAGTTCCCAGATGCGCCATTTGGCGGAGGCATTGGTTGCGATTTTCACATGTAGCACCGATCGAGCAGGCAATGGGCAGCATCACTGCAGCAGCAAGTGGCCCAAACCATAGTCCTCATTTTAATTTGATCAGCAAGCTGGCCCTGCTCAATAAGCACTGACAGGCAACTTGCCAATCGGGGGAGGGGCAGAAAATCCAGCAGCTCCTCTGCAACGCTGAACCGGAAGCAAGGGTGGGAGGGCGGGAGGCAATCCCCTGCTCGACCTGCAGAGGGTGGGAAGATTTCTGTGGGCCCAGGAGAAGCATTCATGCTCCTCCTGGCCCAACAAAAATCAATGTCACAGCAATTGTTTTGGACTTTTCATGAGCGGCCAACTGCAGAAATTATTATTTTGCATCCGTTGTCACCATGAAGGAAGAGGACAAAAAAAACACTGGTATAAGGGAACCTAAAATTAAGTCGGGGGAGGAAATTATTGCAATTAATATGATTTCCTAAAATGGTAATGGAGAAAATAGCGGGACTTAAGATAGACAACTCTCCAGGATTTGATGGTTTCCACCCAAGGGTATTATAAGAAACAGATGGGGAAATTGCTGTTGCGTTAGTCATAATTTTCCAATTCCAAAGCTCTCCAGATTTGGGAATTCTGCTTTTGGATTGAAAAACATCTCTCCATTATTTAAAAAAGGAAGGTGAGAGAAACCAGGAAATCACTGATCTGTCAGTTTGATATCAGTTGTGGGGAGGTTATTGGAATCTATCATCAGTGGCAGAATGACTGAGCATTTGGACAAGTATGAGCTGACCAAAGAAAGTCAGCATGGATTTTTGAAGGGTAGGTTTTTGGGTTATGGTAGTGTGGTAGTGGTTATGTTACTGGACTAATAATCCAGAGATGGTGAGCTTAAATCCCACCATGGTAGTTTGAGAATTTGATTTCAGTTCAAAAAAAAATCTGGAAATAAATAGTTGGAATCAATAAAAGTGCCCTCTGAGCTGTCGACTTGCCGTGAAAACCCAACTGGTTCACTAAGGTCCTTTAGGGAAGGAAACTTGTCCTTACCCGGTTTGGGCCTACATGCGATTCCAGTCTCACACCAATATGGTTGACGCTTTAACTGCCCTCTGAAGTGGCCTCACAAGACTAACTAGGGATAGGCAATAAATGCAGCCTTGCCAACGACACTCACATCCCAAGGTAATGTCTAACTAATCTGACTGAATTTTTTGAGGCGATCACTAGCATGATAAATAGGAGGGAGTCTATGGAAATCGTCTATGGACTTCCAGAAGGCATTTGAAAAGGTTCCACACAGGAGATTATTAGCAAAAATGAAAGCTCATGAAATTGGGGTAACCCTGTGACAGGGGCCGGTAATTGTTTGGGAGTTAGGAGACAGAGAGTGGGGATAAAGGGAATGCATTCTGATTGGCAGGACGTGACAAGTGATGTTCCCCAGGAATCTGTACTGGGGCCTCAGCTTTTCATTATATATATTAATAACTTGGATGAAGGAAAAGAGGGTTGTATATTGAAGTTTACAGATAAGTGGCATTGTAGTTACAAAGGGGACAAAGGCTGATTAAATAAGTGGGCAAAACTATGGCACATGGAGTTCAACGTGGGGGAAGGGTGAGGTCACCGACTTTGGATCCAAGAAAGACAAATCAGAATATTTTCTTAAGGGTGAGAGATTAGGAACTGTGGAGGAGCAAAGGGATTTGGGTGTCTGGGTACATAAATCACTAAAAACTAGTGCACAGGTACAAAAAATAATCAAATGGGTTAATGGGATGTTGACCTTCATCTCAAGGTGTTTGGAATAGAAAGGGGAGGAAGTGATGCTTCAGTTGTACGGAGCCTTGGTCAGACCCCATTTCGAGGACTGCGTTCCGTTCTGGGCATCGCACATCAGAAGCATACAATGGCCTTGAAGGCTCAAAGGGTTAAGTTATGAGGGCAGGTTGCGTACTAGTCTTCAATTCCCTTGAGTTTAGAAGGCTGAGGTGTTTAAAATTATAAAGGCATTTGATAGGGTAGACAAACTATTTCCTCTGGTGGAGAAATCCAGAACAAAGGGGCATAATCTTAAAATTAGAGCTAGGCCATTTAGGAGGGAAATCAGGAAGCACTTTTTCACACAAAGGGCAGTGGAAATCTGGAATTCTCACTCCCAAAAGGCTGTAGATGCTGGGAGTCAATTGAAAATTTCAAGAGAGAGATCAATATATTTTTGTTAGGTAAGGGTATCAAGGGATATGGAGAAAAGGCAGAAAAATGGAGTTGGGATACTTATCAGCCATGATCTGATTGAAAGATGGAACAGGCTCGAGGGGCTGAATGGCCTACTCTTATTCCGATGTGCCTTTAAACACTGCTTATTTGGTTGCTCAATGCTCAGTTATACCTGGACGGAGTGCGCTTTTCTTTTTATTTGTTCATGGGCTGTGGGTGTCGCTGGCAAGGCCAGCATTTATTGCCCATCCCTAATTGCCCTTGAGAAGGTGGTGGTGAGCCGCCTTCTTGAACCACTGCAGTCCGTGTGGTGACTGTTCTCCCACAGTGCTGTTCGGAAGGGAGTTCCAGGATTTTGACCCAACGACGATGAAGGAATGGCGATATATTTCCAAGTCGGGATGGTGTGTGACTTGGAGGGGAACGTGCAGGTGGTGTTGTTCCCATGTGCCTGCTGCCCTTGTCCTTCTAGGTGGTAGTGGTCGCAGGTTTGGGAGGTGCTGTCGAAGAAGCTTTGGCGAGTTGCTGCAGTGCATCCTGTGGATGGTACACACTGCAGCCACTGTGCGCCGGTGGTGAAGGGAGTGAATGTTTAGGGTGGTGGATGGGATGCCAATCAAGCGGGCTGCTTTATCTTGGATGGTGTCGAGCTTCTTGAGTGTTGTTGGAGCTGCACTCATCCAGGCAAGTGGAGAGTATTCCATCACACTCCTGACTTGTGCCTTGTAGATGGTGGAAAGGCTTTGGGGAGTTAGGAGGTGAGTCACTCGCCGCAGAATACCCAGCCTCTGACCTGCTCTCGTAGCCACAGTATTTATATGGCTGGTCCAGTTAAGTTCCTGGTCAATGGTGACCCCCTAGGATGTTGATGGTGGGGGATTCGGCGATGGTAATGCCATTGAATGTCAAGGGGAGGTGGTTAGACTCTCTCTTGTAGGAGGTGGTCATTGCCTGGCACTTATCTGGCGCGAATGTTACTTGCCACTTATGAGCCCAAGCCTGGATGTTGTACAGGCCTTGCTCCATGCGGGCTCGGACTGCTTCATTATTTGAGGGGTTGCGAATGGAACTGAACACTGTGCAATCATCAGCAAACATCCCCATTTCTGACCTTATGATGGAGGAAAGGTCATTGATGAAGCAGCTGAAGATGGTTGGGCCTAAGACACTGCCCTGAGGAACTCCTGCAGCAATGCCCTGGGGCTGAGATGATTGGCCTCCAACAACCACTACCATCTTCCTTTGTGCTAGGTATGACTCCAGCCACTGGAGAGTTTTCCCCCTGATTCCCATTGACTTCAATTTTACTAGGGCTCCTTGGTGCCACACTCGGTCAAATGCTGCCTTGATGTCAAAGGCAGTCACTCTCACCTCACCTCTGGAATTCAGCTCTTTTGTCCATGTTTGGACCAAGGCTGTAATGAGGTCTGGAGCCAGGTGGTCCTGGCAGAACCCAAACTGAGCATCAGTGAGCAGGTTATTGGTAGGTGCCGCTTGAAAGCACTGTCGATGACACCTTCCATCACTTTGCTGATGATTGAGAGTAGACTGATGGGGCGGTAATTGGCATGATTGGATTTGTCCTGCTTTTTGTGGACAGGACATACCTGGGCAATTTTCCACATTGTCGGGTAGATGCCAGTGTTGTATCTGTACTGGAACATTTTGGCTAGAGGCACGGCTAGTTCTGGAGCACAAGTCTTCAGCACTACAGCCGGGATGTTGTCGGGGCCCATAGCCTTTGCTGTATCCAGTGCACTCAGCTGTTTCTTGATATCACGTGGAGTGAATCGAATTGGCTGAAGACTGGCTTCCGTGATGGTGGGGATATCGGGAGGAGGCCGAGATGGATCATCCACTCGGCACTTCTGGCTGAAGATGGTTGCAAACATTTCAGTTTTGTCTTTTGCACTCACGTGCTGGACTCTGCCATCATTGAGGATGGGGGTGTTCACGGAGCCACCTCCTCCTCCCGTTAGTTGTTTAATTGTCCACCACCATTCACGACTGGATGTGGCAGGACTGCAGAGCTTTGATCTGATCCGTTGGTTGTGGAATCGCTTCGCTTTGTCTATAGCATGTTGCTTCCACTGTTTAGCACGCATGTAGTCCTGAGTTGTAGCTTCACCAGGTTGGCACCTCATTTTTAGGTACACCTGGTGCTGCTCCTGGCATGCTCTTCTACACTCCTCATTGAACCAGGGTTGTTCTGCTCTGTTCTGAATCTATCCCATTTAGCACGGTGGTAGTGCCACACAACACGTTGGATGGTGTCCTCCATGTGAAGACGGGACTTCATCTCCACAAGGACTGTGCGGTGGTCACTCCTACCAATACAGTCATGGACAGATGCATCTGCGACAGGTAGATTGGTGAGGACGAGGTCAAATAGGTTTTTCCTTCGTGTTGGTTCGCTCATCACCTGCCACAGGCCCAGTCTGGCAGCTATGTCCTTCAAGACTCGGCCAGCTGGTCAGCAGTGGTGCTACCGAGTCACTCTTGGTGATGGACATTGAAGTTCCCCACCCAGAGTACATTTTGTGCCCTTACTACCCTCAGTGCTTCCTCCAAGTGGTGCTCAACATGGAGGAGGACTGATTCATCAGCTGAGGGAGGGTGGTAGGTGTTAATCAGCAGGAGGTTTCCTTGACCCGATGCCAAGAGATTTCATGGGGCCCAGGAGTCAATGTTGAGGACTCCCAGGGCAACTCCCTCCTGACTGTATATCACTGTACCGCCACCTCTGGTGGGTCTGTCCTGCCAGTGGGACAGGACACACCCAGGGATGGTGATGGAAGAGTCTGGGACGTTGGCTGAAAGGTATGATTCTGTGAGTATGGCCTTGTCAGGCTGTTGTTTGACTGGTCTGTGGGACAGCTCTCCCAATTTTGGCACAAGTCCCCAGATGTTAGTGAGGAGGACTTTGCAGGGTCGACTGGGCTTGGTTTGCCTTTGTTGTGTCACGGTGCCTAGTGGTCCATCCGCTTTTATTCTTATTGTGACTTTTTGTAGCAAGATTTACGACTGAGTGGCTTGCTAGGCCATTTAAGAATCACCCACATTGCTGTGGGTCTGGAGTCACATATAGGCCAGACCGGGTAAGGACGGCATGTTTCCTTCCCTTAAGGGGCATTAGTGAACCTGATGGGTTTTTACGACAATCTGGTAGTTTCGTGACCACCATTACTGATACCAGCTTTTTTTAATGCCAGATTTTATTTAATTAATTGAATTTAAATTCCCCAGCTGTGTGATAATGACCAGATAATCTGTTTTTAGTGATATTGGTTGAGGGACAAATGTTGATCAGGACACTGGGGAGATCTCCGCTGGTCTCCTTCAAATCGTTCCATGGGATCTTTTAGGTCTACCTGAGAGGGCAGATGGGGCACCGGTTTAACGTCGCATCTGAAAGACGGCACCTCCGACACTGCAGCACTCCCGTAGTACTGCACTGGAGTGTCAGCCTAGATTTTGCACTCAAGTCTCTGGAGTGGGGATTATGAACCCACAACCTGCTGACTCAGAGGTGAGGGTGCTGCCCACTGAGCCGCGGCTGACACACGATCTAAAGGTCTATTTCCAGACAAACTGATTGTAACCAAGTGCTCTAATTTACCACTGAGTTTCCCAAAACATGAAAAATACATAAGAGTAAATTGACTGCTCCTGTAGACCTGGATCAGAGACAGGACTGTAGCCCCATTCTACAATCTGTGCTCCCTTCAGGCATGGCTTCCCCTGGGGGACGTTTTACTGCATTAAAGGTGCTATATAAATGCAAGTTGCTGTTGTTGGGAGGTTGGGACAGGGAATTTTCTCCGTAATCCCAACTCTACTGCTTCAGCTTGATTTCTAATGGAAAACTGAAACAGAAGGAGCTTATTTTCTGAGGTATGTTCCCATGTTATAAAACAAAAGCCCTTTAATCCATAATGCAAATCCAGAATTTCAGTTCTACATTAAGATTAAATCGCAGCAATTTAGGAAGGTTTTCAAAAGGTGATTCTAACAGGGTTTTTTGGTAAACAACCTGACATTCCACTTAACACTTGGCTGCATCCCTGTGTTCAGCCTCAATAAAGTCTACAGAACACAGACTGAAGGACCATCATATCAGCAGCAACATCACATTTAAATGCAATGTATCCCCAAGTTCACTTATAATTAAAAAGCTACTCTCCACGGTACTCCACAGCTGGGAATCAGTGACACACGCTGTATTATTAGTTGTTATATTCCTGCCAGTGTGGCAAGTCACATGGTGCTAGCTCTGGTTAACTGTTTCACTGCTGTATTTCTGTATCACAATCCTGAATACTTTGTTGCAAAATGTGAAGTTGTCGGCTGGACTGTGGGTGTGCATGTCCATGTATACGTGTGTATGTGTGTGTGTGTGTTTGCACGTGTGTGTGCGCTTGCGGGTATGTGTGTTTGAGTGTGCATGAGAGTCTGTGTGCATTTGTGTGAGTGTTTGTGTGAGTGTATGTGTATGTGTAAGTGTGTGTGAATGTATGTGTGTGAGTGTATGTGTGAGTGTATGTATGTGTGTATGAGTGTGTGTGTTTGTGAGAGTATATTTGTGTGCGAGTGTATGTGTGTGTGTCTGTGTGTGTGTGAGTGTATGTGTCTGTGTGTGTGTGAGTGTATGTGTGTGTGTTTGTGTGTGTATGAGTGTATGTGTGAGTGTATGTATGTGTGTTTGTGTGGGTATGAGTGTATGTGTGTGTGAATGTATGTGTGTGAGTGTATGTGTGAGTGTATGTATGTGTGTATGAGTGTGTGTTTGTGAGAGTATATTTGTGTGCGAGTGTTTGTGTGTGTGTCTGTGTGTGTGTGAGTGTATGTGTGTGTGTCTGTGTGTGTGTGTGAGTGTATGTGTGTGTGTCTGTGTGTGTGTGCGTGTATGTGTGTGTGTCTGTGTGTGTGTGAGTGTATGTGTGTGTGTCTGTGTGTGTGTGAGTGTATGTGTGTGTGTCTGTGTGTGTGTGTATGTATGTGTGTTTGTGTGGGTATGAGTGTATGTGTGAGTGTATGTATGTGTGTTTGTGTGGGTATGAGTGTATGTGTGAGTGTATGTATGTGTGTGTGTTTGTGTGTGTGTATGTATGTGTTTATGTGTATGTATGGGTATATGAGTGTTTATGTGAGTGTATGTATGTATTCATGTGTGTGTTTGTATGTGTGTGTATGAGTGTTTGTGTGTGTGTATGTCATTGTTTGTGTGTGTGTATGTCATTGTTTGTGTGTGTGTATGTCATTGTTTGTGTGTGTGTATGTGTATGAGTGTTTGTGTGTGTGTATGTCATTGTTTGTGTGTGTGTATGTGTATGAGTGTTTGTGTGTGTGTATGTCATTGTTTGTGTGTGTGTATGTCATTGTTTGTGTGTGTGTATGTGTATGAGTGTTTGTGTGTGTGTGTATGAGTGTTTGTGTGTGTGTGTATGAGTGTTTGTGTGTGTGTATGTCATTGTGTGTGTGTGTGTGTGTATGAGTGTTTGTGTGTGTGTGTATGTCATTGTGTGTGTGTGTATGAGTGTTTGTGTGTGTGTGTATGTCATTGTGTGTGTGTGTGTGTATGAGTGTTTGTGTGTGTGTGCATGTCATTGTTTGTGTGTGTATGAGTGTTTGTGCGTGTGTGTATGTCATTGTGTGTGTGTGTGTATGAGTGTTTGTGTGTGTGTGTATGTCATTGTGTGTGTGTGTGTATGAGTGTTTGTGCGTGTGTGTATGTCATTGTTTGTGTGTGTGTGTATGAGTGTTTGTGTGTGTGTGTATGTCATTGTGTGTGTGTGTATGAATGTTTGTGTGTGTGTGTATGTCATTGTGTGTGTGTGTGTGTATGAGTGTTTGTGTGTGTGTATGAGTGTTTGTGTGTGTGTGCATGTCATTGTTTGTGTGTGTGTGTATGAGTGTTTGTGCGTGTGTGTATGTCATTGTGTGTGTGTGTGTGTGTATGAGTGTTTGTGCGTGTGTGTATGTCATTGTTTGTGTGTGTGTGTGTGTATGAGTGTTTGTGCGTGTGTGTATGTCATTGTGTGTGTGTGTGTGTATGAGTGTTTGTGTGTGTGTATGTCATTGTTTGTGTGTGTGTGTATGAGTGTTTGTGTGTGTGTGTATGTCATTGTGTGTGTGTGTGTGTATGAGTGTTTGTGTGTGTGTATGTCATTGTTTGTGTGTGTGTGTATGAGTGTTTGTGTGTGTGTATGTCATTGTTTGTGTGTGTGTGTGTATGAGTCTTTGTGTGTGTGTGTATGAGTCTTTGTGCGTGTATGTATGTCATTGTTTGTGTGTGTGTGTATGAGTGTTTGTGTGTGTGTATGTCATTGTGTGTGTGTGTGTGTATGAGTCTTTGTGTGTGTGTGTATGAGTCTTTGTGCGTGTATGTATGTCATTGTTTGTGTGTGTGTGTATGAGTGTTTGTGTGTGTGTGTATGTCATTGTGTGTGTGTATGAGTGTTTGTGCGTGTGTGTATGTCATTGTGTGTGTGTGTGTATGAGTGTTTGTGTGTGTGTGTATGTCATTGTGCGTGTGTGTATGTCATTGTTTGTGTGTGTGTGTATGAGTGTTTGTGCGTGTGTGTATGTCATTGTGTGTGTGTGTATGAGTGTTTGTGCGTGTGTGTATGTCATTGTTTGTGTGTGTGTGTATGAGTGTTTGTGCGTGTGTGTGTCATTGTGTGTGTGTGTGTGTGTATGAGTGTTTGTGCGTGTGTGCATGTCATTGTTTGTGTGTGTGTGTGTATGAGTGTTTGTGTGTGTGTATGTCATTGTTTATGTGCGTGTGTATGAGTGTTTGTGCGTGTGTGAATGTCATTGTGTGTGTGTGTGTATGAGTGTTTGTGTGTGTGTGTATGTCATTGTTTGTGTGTGTGTGTATGAGTGTTTGTGCGTGTGTATGTCATTGTTTGTGTGTGTGTGTGTGTATGAGTGTTTGTGCGTGTGTGTATGTCATTGTGTGTGTGTGTGTGTATGAGTGTTTGTGCGTGTGTGTATGTCATTGTTTGTGTGTGTGTGTGTATGAGTGTTTGTGCGTGTGTGTATGTCATTGTTTGTGTGTGTGTGTGTATGAGTGTTTGTGCGTGTGTATGTCATTGTTTGTGTGTGTGTGTGTGTATGAGTGTTTGTGCGTGTGTGTATGTCATTGTGTGTGTGTGTATGTGTATGAGTGTTTGTGCGTGTGTGTATGTCATTGTTTGTGTGTGTGTGTGTGTATGAGTGTTTGTGCGTGTGTGAATGTCATTGTTTGTGTGTGTGTGTATGAGTGTTTGTGTGTGTGTATGTCATTGTGTGTGTGTGGATGAGTGTTTGTGTGTGTGTATGTCATTGTTTGTGTGTGTGTGTGTATGAGTGTTTGTGCGTGTGTGTATGTCATTGTTTGTGTGTGTGTGTATGAGTGTTTGTGTGTGTGTGCATGTCATTGTTTGTGTGTGTGTGTGTGAGTGTTTGTGCGTGTGTGTATGTCATTGTGTGTGTGTGTGTATGAGTGTTTGTGCGTGTGTGTATGTCATTGTTTGTGTGTGTGTGTGTATGAGTGTTTGTGCGTGTGTGTATGTCATTGTTTGTGTGTGTGTGTATGAGTGTTTGTGCGTGTGTGAATGTCATTGTGTGTGTGTGTATGAGTGTTTGTGTGTGTGTGTATGTCATTGTTTGTGTGTGTGTATGAGTGTTTATGTGTGTGTATGTCATTGTGTGTGTGTGTGTATGAGTGTTTGTGCGTGTGTGTATGTCATTGTGTGTGTGTGTGTGTATGAGTGTTTGTGCGTGTGTGTATGTCATTGTTTGTGTGTGTGTGTGTATGAGTGTTTGTGCGTGTGTGTGTCATTGTCTGTGTTTGTGTGTGTGTAGGAGTGTTTGTGCGTGTGTGTGTCATTGTTTGTGTATGTGTGTGTGTGTATGAGTGTTTGTGCGTGTGTGTGTCATTGTTTGTGTATGTGTGTGTGTGTATGAGTGTTTGTGCGTGTGTGTGTCATTGTTCGTGTGTGTGTGTGTATGAGTGTTTGTGCGTGTGTGTATGTCATTGTTTGTGCGTGAGTTGAGAGCAGGTTCGGGCTTGGCTATGATGGGCTGTACAATGAACTCCCGGGTCAGGATGCTGAGTGCTCATGATGAACAGCAGGAGTCCACATCGGGAAACTGCGTGCCCAGGCCCCTCACCCCTGACGCGCTGGAGCTGTGCAGTTCCTGATATATGCTCCCACCATGCATTAGGAGCGCTGAATCAGTAAATCCTAGGAATTGCGGGCGGGGGCTGGCATTGTCCCTAGTACCATATTACAGCGAGAGTCATCTTCAGAGAGGAGAGAAACAGGGAGGACATTTGGGGGGATTTATGAAGCTGTAGTGTGCATGGTCCCATTCCGATTATCTTTTAAGCTTCTTTGGCATATGTTTCTGAATTTATTATTTCATATCAGATGATTGGTTTGGATTAAGAGCACTTGTAACCAAACTTAATCACAAAAGGGCTCAACTTTAAACAACACAAGGGCAGTAAATGTCATGTGACTATTCATTCAGGCATCAATTCAACAGTAAGGTCCAGAGAGGAATGGTATTTGGTTGTGATCAAGTCTGTTGGAATCGTCTGTTTGAGATCAATGGAACGGCTCTTCAATTTTACCAATCAATAAAAAAAAATATGACCTATGCCTGTGTTTACTTCTTCCCATATTAAAACGGAATTATCCCTCCCTTTTCCAGTTCTCTGTGTGACACACGAGTATATAACATTGACGAGCAGGAAGAGACCAGCTGTCCCACATCATGATGGCCAGACCATCATGACCAGACACTTCCCATCTCCCCTGCAGCCATATAATCTCCTGGAAAGAAAGAAAGAACTTGCATTTATATAGCACCTTTCACGACCTCACGATGTCCCAAAGCGGTTTACAGCCAATGAAGTGTAGTCACTGTTGGAAAGAAATACTCTGGAAAATTCCTCTCTGTCTCCCTCAGGCGATCGAAACTGGTCCAGGAGATCACATGGAGCATGCGTTATCTGTAAAGCCACTTACCTTCTACATGACGCGCTAATCCTGAGACAATCTCAGTTCTCCGCCCTGAAGGTGCTGAATGGTGATGTGACGCAAGCTTTGCAGGTCCCACCTCCCCGTTGATGGAGTGCCTGGCCTGCACTCACTAACTACCCTCTAACCACCGTCCCTCACCCTCCTTCCCCAGCGTCCTGGCTCAAACCAGGAAGTCACTGTGCAGGGAGGTGCTGCTACCTATCGACCTCCCCTCCCCCCCCCCACATAATGTTATGGTCACTTGCAGTTTGTCCCACCTGTAACACAAATATGAAAAGGCAGGAGGCTTTTCCCCTTAGAGAGACATTCAAAATGGATCTTTACGGCAACCGACTCACTATAAAATCTATAAGTTGTTGTGAGTGCGCAGATTGCCACCTTAGTTCTGTGGAGATCTTAATTACGTTAAGCACTTAGAGGGAGCTGAGCACACTTGGCATTGAGTGACAGTCTGATGGGAAAATGATAAGTTGAGATGCCTGTGAAATGAGCTCGTATCTGACAGAAAGGATGGCAGTGAGTTTGTCACACCTGTCGAGTGGCTCGGGATTGACGTTGTTTATTTAAACTCGGGGGAAGCAGGGAAGAAGGGGCTGTGGGGGTCGGAGTGGGGGGGAGGGGGTGTCATTAAGCCAAGCTGAGGTCCACTGAGAAGATACTCTAGAGCTGATAGGGTTAGATGAGGTAGGATGGGAGGAGGTTTGCGTGAAGCATAAACACCGGCATAGACCTGTTGGGCCGAATGGCCTGTTTCTGTGCTGTAAATACCATGTAATTCTTCGATGGTAAAGTACAGGCTGTACTTGTGCTTGGATATTCTGAGCTAAACATAGATATTACAATAAGTAATATTAACAACTCTTTTATTTTAAATGAATGGAGATCTAATGAGCCTTTGAGACATTGAAAAAAAAATGCCAGTGCAGCAATAACTTGGATTTAATTTGGGACTTTCATATCGAACATTTGCAGAGTATTTTACAGTGAGCTGAGGACATAGGGGTCGCCAACCCTCCAGGATTGTCCTGGAGTATCCAGGAATTGAAGATTAATCTCCAAGGTACTGCTTGAGCAACACCCGGGAGGAAAAACACAGGGGTAATAAACAAAATTGTGTGTTTTTCTTCTTATTTTTTTTGAACACTTTCAATTATTAGTTATAAAAATATTGGAGATGGGGAAAACCAGGCCGTTTGACTGGGCGGGGCAGTTGGAGGTGGGAGGGGCATGTGTTGAAACCTCCAGGAATACGTCCAAGCAGAGTTGGCAACCCCGAGGAGGACACCAAGCAACAGCTGGAGGGGGACCTGAAAACATGGTCAAAACAAAGAAACAGGTGTTTAGGAGGCTTTTGAAAGAAGGGAGAAAGAGAAAGAGAGAGAGAGAGAGAGAGGCAGCAGGTCAAAGTCTGAGAGGGAATTCCAAAGGGTGGCAGCCGAAAGATTGGCCTCCGACTTCAGAGATGCAGGGAATGGGGGTGGGGGCAGGGCTGGGAATAAGGAAAGAAAAGAAACCCGGGATCACTAAATGAGACCCCCGTCGCTACAAAACATTGGACTGCTGCTCGCCATTTCCTTTAACTTTCATATTTTATATTATACACGTGTACACTGTGCACGGATTATGCAGGAGCTTTGATTTGACTGCCTTTTTTTAGGGCATCTTTGAGGGCATTTTTATGGGCGTGTTGGAATTCCTGCCCACTCCATGGGGTCAGGGATATTTGCACGCTGCTAGTGGGCACCCAGGCCATTTACAGCATCAATGGGTAGAGCTGGTGGTGGTGGGGGGGTCGATTTAACTGAAGTGCCCGCCCGCAGTGTCCGTGGGTCCGCTTTCCTGAAAGAGTGATGGACTGCTCTCAGGGAACCAAACTTTCACAACCCTCCTCCACAAGAAACAGTGCACACAGATATACTCCCCACCCCCACCACCCAGGAACGTGGCACACAGATATACTCCCCACCCCCACCACCCAGGAACGTGGCACACAGATATACTCCCCACCCCCACCCCCCAGGAACGTGGCACACAGATATACTCCCCACCCCCACCACCCAGGAACATGGCACACAGATATACTCCCCACCCCCACCACCCAGGAACGTGGCACACAGATATACTCCCCACCCCCACCCCCCAGGAACGTGGCACACAGATATACCCCCCACCCCCACCACCCAGGAACGTGGCACACAGATATACTCCCCACCCCCACCACCCAGGAACGTGGCACACAGATATACCCCCCACCCCCACCACCCAGGAACGTGGCACACAGATATACTCCCCACCCCCACCACCCAGGAACGTGGCACACAGATATACTCCCCACCCCCACCACCCAGGAACGTGGCACACAGATATACTCCCACCCCCACCACCCAGGAACAGGGCACACAGATATACCCCCACCCCCACCACCCAGGAACGTGGCACACAGATATACCCCCACCCCCACCACCCAGGAACAGGGCACACAGATATACTCCCCACCCCCACCACCCAGGAACGTGGCACACAGATATACCCCCCACCCCCACCCCCCAGGAACGTGGCACACAGATATACCCCCCACCCCCACCCCCCAGGAACGTGGCACACAGATATACTCCCCACCCCCACCACCCAGGAACGTGGCACACAGATATACCCCCCACCCCCACCCCCCAGGAATGTGGCACACAGATATACCCCCCACCCCCACCCCCCAGGAACGTGGCACACAGATATACCCCCCACCCCCACCACCCAGGAACGTGGCACACAGATATACTCCCCACCCCCACCACCCAGGAACGTGGCACACAGATATACTCCCCACCCCCACCCCCCAGGAACGTGGCACACAGATATACTCCCCACCCCCACCCCCCAGGAATGTGGCACACAGATATACTCCCCACCCCCACCCCCCAGGAACGTGGCACACAGATATACTCCCCACCCCCACCCCCCAGGAACGTGGCACACATATATACCCCCCACCCCCACCCCCCAGGAACGTGGCACACAGATATACTCCCCACCCCCACCCCCCAGGAACGTGGCACACAGATATACTCCCCACCCCCACCCCCCAGGAATGTGGCACACAGATATACTCCCCACCCCCACCCCCCAGGAACGTGGCACACATATATACCCCCCACCCCCACCACCCAGGAACGTGGCACACAGATATACTCCCCACCCCCACCACCCAGGAACAGGGCACACAGATATACCCCCCACCCCCACCACCCAGGAACAGGGCACACAGATATACTCCCACCCCCACCACCCAGGAACAGGGCACACAGATATACCCCCCACCCCCACCACCCAGGGATGTGGAACACAGATATACCCCCACTCCTATCCCCAGGGATGTGGGATACAGATATACCCCCACCCCCACCCCCAGGGATGCGGCGCACAGATATCCCCTGTACCCTGCATTGCTACGGCTCAAATGTCAGGAAATACATTGAATGGTGTATTTCCCTCATCTGCATGACACCATGTTCTGACTCGCCTCTGAGTCAGAAGGTCGTGGGTACAAGTCCCAATCCAGAGACTTGAGCACAAAATCCCGGCTGACACTCCCAGTGCAGGACTACAGGAGTGCCGGAGGTGCCGTCTTTTTCGGACGAGGCGTTAAACCAATGCCCTGTCTGCCCTCTCAGGTGGTTGTAAAAGATCCCATGACACTCTTTGACGAAGAGCAGGGGAATTCTCCCCAGTGTCCTGATCAACATTTATCCCTCAACCAACACCACTAAAATCAGATGATCTGGTCAGTTATCACATTGCTGTTTGTGGGACTTTGCTGTGTACAAATTGGCTGCCGTGTTTCCGACATTACAACAGTGACTACACTTCGAAAGTATTTCACTGGCTGTAAAGCGCTGTGGGACATCCTGATGTCATGAAAGGCGCTATATAAATGCAAGTCTTTTCTTTTATTACATCCACCCATTTCTGGAATTCAGCTGGAATTTCTGACTGGCAGAAAATTAAGTGGGGATTCAACACACCTGACGTCTGCGCCCTACCCGTGCCTCCACCCCCCCACCCTGCTGTCCTGGCCCAGATGTAACATTCCTTTTAGCTTTCCCACGGTTGAGGAGTTTCTGGGCTTAGATCTTTTGGGTATTATCTATCTACATGATCCTTACAAATCCTGCTTCTCATTATACCTATTTTTTTCATTCATTCATGGGATGTGGGCGTCGCTGGCGAGGCCGGCATTTATTGCCCATCCTTAATTGCCCTTGAGAAGGTGATGGTGAGCCGCCTTCTTGAACCGCTGCAGTCCGTGTGGTGACGGTTCTCCCACAGTGCTGTTAGGAAGGGAGTTCCAGGATTTTGACCCAGCGACGATGAAGGAACGACGATATATTTCCAAGTCGGGATGGTGTGTGACTTGGAGGGGAACGTGCAGGTGGTGTTGTTCCCATGTGCCTGCTGCTCTTGTCCTTTGAGGTGGTAGAGGTCGCGGGTTTGGAAGGTGCTGTCGAAGAAGCCTTGGTGAGTTGCTGCAGTGCATACTGTGGATGGTACACACTGCAGCCACAGTGCGCCGGTGGTGAAGGGAGTGAATGTTTAGGGTGATGGATGGGGTGCCAATCAAACGGGCTGCTTTGTCCTGGATGGTATCGAGCTTCTTGAGTGTTGTTGGAACTGCACTCAAGTGGAGAGTATTCCATCACACTCCTGACTTGTGCCTTGTAGATGGTGGAAAGGCTTTGGGGAGTCAGGAGGTGAGTCACTCGCCGCAGAATACCCAGCCTCTGACCTGCTCTCGTAGCCACAGTATTTATATGGCTGGTCCAGTTAAGTTTCTGGTCCATGGTGACCCCCAGGATGTTGATGGTGGGGGATTCGGCGATGATAATGCCGTTGAATGTCAAGGGGAGGTGGTTAGACTCTCTCTTGTTGGAGATGGTCATTGCCTGGCACTTGTCTGGCGCGAATGTTACTTGCCACTTATGAGCCCAAGCCTGGATGTTGTCCAGATCTTGCTGCACATGGGCATGGACTGCTTCATTATCTGAGGGGTTGTGAATGGAACTGAACACTGTGCAGTCATCAGCGAACATCCCCATTTCTGACCTTATGATGGAGGGAAGTTCATTGATGAAGCAGCTGAAGATGGTTGGGCCTAGGACACTGCCCTGACGAACTCCTGCAGCAATGCCCTGGGGCTGAGATGATTGGCCTCCAACAACCAGTACCATCTTCCTTTTTACCTTTGTACCTTTGTACCTGCTGCTACACATCAGAAAGTGGGGGATGAGTGGCGCAGGAGCATCTGTTTAATAGTAACCTGCGATAAATAGCACTTTTACCAAACATGCAACGCTTAAGATTGATCCTGAATCATTTTGGGAATGCAAATAATTGCAGAATCCTTACAGAAATAATCTGCATAGGAACATAGGAACAGGAGGAGGCCATTCAGCCCTCGAGCCTGTTCCACCATTCAATTAGATGATGGCTGATCTGTATCTTAACTCCGTCTACCCACCTTGGTTCCATATCCCTTAATACCCTTACCTAACAAAAATCCATCAATCTCAGTTTTGAAATTTTCAGTTGACCCCCAGCCTCAACAGCTTTTTGGGGGAGAGAGTTCCAGATTTCCACTCCCCTTTGTGTGAAGAAGTGCTTCCTGACATCACCCCTGAACGGCCGAGCTCTAATTTTAAGGTTATGCCCCCTTGTTCTGGATTCCCCCACCAGAGGAACTAGTTTCTCTCTATCTACCCTATCAAATGTTTTAATCATCTTAAACACCTCAATTAGATCACCCCTTAATCTTCTATACTGGAGGGAACACAAGCTGAGTCCATGCACCGGTATCATTCTGGTGAATCTGCACTGCACCCCCTCCAAGGCCAATATATCCTTCCTGAGGTGCGGTGCCCAGAACTGAACGCAGTACTCCAGGCTGCAATTTTAAAAATTATACTGGTTTATATACTGAGGTGGAAGTTGTGTAGAATGTGACATGTTTCTTCACAGACAGGACGGAACAAGATAAATAGCGGCAGAAGAATTGAACCAATGTTTCCAATCAGCAGCCTCCCATAATTTAATTCCTCCCAAGTTGACACTTTCACTTTCTCAGCTGCTGTCTATTATTAACTTGTTTTCTTTGATATTATTGTCATCAGCTGACCACAATCTATCATCCTAGTGTAGCTCAATAAGCATTCCGGAGCTCGAGGTATCTTAAACACCTCGTCGAGTGGTTTACAAAGCTATTTCTGAAGCTGCGAGCAACTTCCGGTACATAACTCCATTTAACCACCCGCTTACAACAATGCTCCATCGTTCCACACTCGGCC
This sequence comes from Heptranchias perlo, assembly GCF_035084215.1. Classification (NCBI taxonomy): domain Eukaryota; kingdom Metazoa; phylum Chordata; class Chondrichthyes; order Hexanchiformes; family Hexanchidae; genus Heptranchias; species Heptranchias perlo. The sequence goes on along the minus strand of NC_090331.1, from coordinate 94,271,960 downwards.
GTTTGCCATGCCTGTCAGCCCACTCTAATGCTTTACACTTTACCACTCTGACAACTGCTTCTGACCAAAGCAGCCCATCTCCCTCCAAAAAGTAGGGTGTGATGTGAGCAGATGTTTAAGCTACTTGCTAGTGCCAGGTAATGCATCATCTCACCAATTTACAGGTTGTCCACTCTCCGTAAACTTGAGCTCATCCCAAACTCTGCTGATCGTATCCTAACTTGCAGCAAGTCCTTTTCTCACATCGCCGCAATGCCTCGATTTTAAAGTTCTCATCCTTGTGTTCAAATCCCTCCATGGCCTCGCACCTCCCTCTCTCTGCAATATCTTCCAGCCCTACAACCCTCCGAGATCTCTGTGCTCTTCCAATTTTGGTCTCTTGTGCATCCCAATTTCCCTCGGCCCTCCATTGGTGGCCGTACCTTCAGCCGTCTAGGCCCTAAGCTCTGGAATTCCCTCCCTAAACCTCTCCACCTCCCTAAGTCGCTCCTTAAAACCTACCCCTTTGATCAAACCTTTGGTCACCTGGGTCCTAATGTTTCTTTATGTGGCTCGGTGTCAAATTTTGTCTGATTACTTTCCTGTGAAGGGCCTTGAGACATTTTACTACATTAAAGGCGCTATATAAATGCAAATTGTTGTTTCTGTTTGCTACAAACGGAATTTGCTGTGGATTTCTCACTCCCCCTACTTTCGGGAATATTTTGCGAAGAATTTGGTTCCAGCTTAAATCCACCGACACTAACTGCCTATATTCCTTCTAGGGAAAAGAACTGGGATTAGGAAGACGAGCTCGCACCTTTCCGCACCTGTTACATGTGCTATTCCCATTTTCCATGCATACAGGCACATACTCTAGACTGGATGTTCCCAGTTCTGGAGGGGGGGCAGGGTGAGCGTTGAATGAAATTTGAACGATCAGGAGTAAAAAAAGTGTGACAGTCAGTGCCATCATCAAAAACCTTTTTTTTTAATTGAAAGGAGCCCTAATTGTCTCGGAGGGGAAACAACACTGTGGTGTGGTACTGAGCTTCACCAGTGTGAGAAATAAGGTTTCTAGACCAAATCATAGCCATATATCCCAGCACGCAAAGCTTCAGGGGCTTGGCTAAAAAGTGATGCTGTGGGAAGTACAGACCCTGCATCTGTGAAAATACAAAGGGAGCCAACATTCCACAGGAAATGATAAATTTGACATCAGGCAAAGTGATTGGGAAGATTGCAGAGACAATAGAAACGTGAAACAGTCACATTGAAGACCAATTGTCAGTAACAGAGAAACAGAAGTCCCAAGGCATAAACATAGGCTCAGGACATCGACACAGACTAATCCTGTTACGTTAATTGCAGGAACTTTGTTCAGATAATTAGATAACCTTCATGATTAGCATATAGAGGATGAGACATCTAGATTAAGATTGTGGAGCAATAAACAGGACACGCAGGGGCCTGCCCACACAGAAAGATAAGGGCATGTCCCTCCCCCATAAACTGGGTAGGATTGACAACAGTTAACACCATAGAAAAGGTGTCGGACAAACAGTTAACACCATAGATGGATATCAGAAAGATGTCTGGAACAATGGGCACCCTGGGGGGAAGATGTCTGGGACAGATGACATCATGGGACTAATGTTGTTAAGCTACTGGAAGCAAATGTGCTTCAGGAAGACATAAGAACTGGGGCATTGACCCACTAAAAGTTAGAAGCAACTTCTCGGGACGGCAGAAGTCCACACAACCTATGAACCGGGTCTGATCAGCCTGACATCTCCTAGGGACAAACAGGTTGTACAATTCTTGTTTATTCGATATAACTGTATTAGAACGTTGTTATATAAATACTTGTTGTTTGGAATAACAGCATTAGAACATTGTTCTTGTGTCTACAATAAAGCTTGCATGTTCAGTCACACTCAGGCCCGAATCATTGTGGACGTTATTATTAAGAAGGATTAACAACCCTTGGTAACATTAATAATAACATATTTCCAACAACGAGCCATGAAGGTTCCAGGTTCAATCCCTAGTCTAGGACCGTGCAGACATATCTATAAGTATTTCAAATGTTGTAAGTTCTGAGGTGAGTTCCCAGGCTTAACTTTCCTTTCATCCTTTTGTAAATCTGACAGACTTTTATGTGGAACTTTTGTCAAATGCCTTCTGGAAGTCTAGTACAACATGTCGTAAGTCTTACCGCAGACCACTTGGGATGTCATTCCCTCAAAGAAATCAAGGAGGTTGGTAGGGCAGGACCTTCCCCTTCTGAATCCATATTGGCTGCTATTAATTAAGTTATTTGCATAGACATAATCTTCAAGTTTGCATCTGATAATCGATTCTATTATTTTACATTGGATTGAAGACTAATGGGTCTGTCGTTGTCTGAATCCCCCTTTTTGAATATAGGCACAACATTGGCCTGTTTCCAATTTACTGGAACCTCCCCAGTGTCCATGATGTCCTCATAACGATTCTCAATGCCTCATAAATCTCCTCCCTGGTTTCCTTCAAAACCCTAGGATAAACACCATCTAATCCTGTGGATTTATTTGTTTTGAGCCCTTTTAGCCTGCCTAAGACTTCCATCTCAGTTATAATCAAACTCATTAATTTTGCCATGTTGCTCGTGTTTTCCCTTGTGTCCACTTGGAGGAAGTAGTCATCCAGGATACTGTGCTATCCACATCTGTTGTTTCAAACCTATTTGCATCTTTTATGGTTCTCACTTCTTCTCTGACTGTCCTCTTACAATGGAAATGCTGAATGTAATTTCGTCCTGACTCCCTTAGCTATTCTGGTTTACCAAACCCAACCCAGCCTTCTCTGCCCCACCAACACCAACCAGATCTGGCATCTCCCTGGGCAGCAGACACTGAGTGGAAAAGGAGGTATCCCCATAACAGTGGAGGAACGCAGTGATCTAGGGGTTCAGATATTGGACCTGGGACCTTATTCCCATTGAGCTGGCGAGCTGGCTGAGGCCCAATCACGAATCCTGGCAGCAACCCACGAGTTACAACCTGCCATCCCGAAAATGACCCGTTTATTCCTACTGTCTGTTGAAAATCCAACTGCTGTGACGCCAACTGGGGTTCACAGGTAAGAGAGGAAGGGGAGGTGACCAGGAAAAGGGGCAATCAGGTCGAGAAGGTAATGTTGGACAGGGGGTAGGTAGTGGTGGTCGGGTGGGGAGGGGGGGTGACGTAACGGTGGTGATCACGGTGGGAGTGGCGGTGATTGGGGTGGGGGGAAGTTGCCTGTGTTCTTTGGATCTGGGGTTGGGAGGAGCACCCCTGCTAGGCTACAGTTCCACGGGCAATGGTCACCCACCTCACTGGCACTGGTCATCACCCCACGGGCACTGGTCACCCATCCCAAGGGCAATGGTCACCCACCCCATGGGCACTGGTCAGCCACTCTGTGGGCACTGGTCACCCACCTCATGGGTACTGACCATCACCCCGTGGGCATTGGTCATCAACCCCATGGGCATTGGTCAGCTGCCCCATGGGCATTGGCCATCGCCCCATGGGCATTGGCCATCACCCCATGGGCACTGGTCATCCCACGGGCATTGGTCACCCACTGATACTTTGCCCGACTTTCTATTCTTAAGCCTTAGCAGTGATTGCCAGGAGAACATTCTATTGCTGGGTGGCATCGCCGCTGAGCTGTCCTCTCCAGCTGTCCGTACACATGCACTTTCCAGCGGGTAGCAGTGGACAGTGATTAGCATTGGAGATCTTGCTGATCTTTCACTCCCTAACCCTGGAGCCCTGAGGCTGCGTCTCCTGCTGGGGCTCCATCTGAGATCAGTTAACGCAGCACAGACAGGGAATCAGCCTGGAGCATTCTGGTCTGCATGGCTGTCACTTGTTCCCATTCCTGTTCAGGGAAATGCTAGAATCTATTATTAAGGATGTAGTAACAGGGCACTTAGAAAATCATAATATGATTAGGTAGAGTCAACATGGTTTTATGAAAGTGAAAATATGTTTCACAAATCTATTAAGACTTTTTGAGGGTGTAACTAGGAGGGTCGATAAAGGGGAACCAGTGGATGTAATATATTTGGATTTTCAGAAGGCATTTGTTAAGGTGCCACACAAGAGGTTGTTACACAAGATTAGGGCTCGTGGGATTGAGGGTAATATATTAGCATGGATTGAGGATTGGTTAACGGACAGAAAACAGACAGTAGGAATAAACGGGTCATTTTCGGGATGGCAGGTTGTAACTCGTGGGTTGCTGCCAGGATTAGTGATTGGGCCTCAGCTGTTTACAATATATATCAATGACTTAGATGAGGGGACTGAGTGCAATGTATCCAAGTTTGCTGACGATACAAAGCTAGGTGGGAAAGTAAGCTGTGAGGGGGACACAAAGAGTCTGTAAAGGGATATGGAAAGGTTAGGTGAGTGGGCGAGAAGGTGGCAGATGGAGAGTAATGTGGGAAAAGTGAAATTATCCACTTTGGTAGGAAGAATAGCAAGGCAGAATATTTTTGAAAAGGTGAGAGACTAAGAAATGTTGGTAGTCTGAGGGATTTGGGTGTCCTTGTACATGAATCACAGAAAATTAACACGCAGGTAGAGCAAGCAATTAGGAAGGCAAATGGTATGTTGGCCTTTATTGCAAGGGGGTTGGAGTATAAGAGTAAGGAGGTCTTGCTGCAATTATATAGGGCTCTGGTGTGACCACACCTGGATGACTGAGTACAGTTTTGGTCTCCTTACCTCAGGAAGGATATACTTGCCTTAGAGGGGGTACAATGAAGGTTCACTAGATTAATTCCTGGGATGAGAGGGTTGTCCTATGAGGAAAGGTTGAGTAGAATGGGCCTATATTCCCTAGAGTTTAAAAGAATGAGAGGTGATCTCATTGAAATGTATAAAATTCTTAGAGGGCTTGACAGGGTAGATGCTGGGAGGCTGTTTCCCCTGGCTGGAGAGTCTAGAACTAGAGGTCATAGTTTCAGGATAAGGGGTCGGCCATTTAGGACCGAGATGAGGAGGAATTTCTTCACTCAGAGAGTTGTGAATCTTTGGAAACTTTAAAATTCTCTACTTCAATGGGCTGTGGATGCTTAGTCATTGAGTATATTCAAGATATTTCGACACTAAGGGAATCAAGGGATATGGGGATAGGGCAGGAAAGTGGAGTTGAGGTAGAAGATCAGCCATGATCTTATTGAATGGTGGAACAAGCTTGAGGGGCCGTATGGCCTACTCCTATTCCTATTTCTTATGTTCTTACGTTCTTATAGAATCATCTAGCAAAGAAGAAGTCTATTCGGCCCATCGTGCCTGTGCCGGCTCTTTGAAAGAGCTATCCAATTAGTCCCACTCCCCTACTCTTTCCCCATAGCCCTGCAAATTTTTCCCTTTCAAGTATTTATCCAATTCCCTTTTGAAAGTTATTAGTGAATCTGCTTCCACCGCCCTTTCAGGCAGATCATTACACCTCACTGTGTAAAAAAGTTTCTCCTCATCTCCACTCTGGTTCTTTTGCCAATTAAATCTGTGCCCTCTGGTTACTGAACCTCTGGGCAGTTGCCATTTTTTAGCCAATCCAATTAACCTGAGCATCCACTGAACCTAAATGGCTAATATCCGCCCTGACAAATATGAGGATTAGTTAATCGACTATTTTCCACGATTTATTGTCACCACAGATCATGGTGAACAGCCATTGTTTCTGTCGTCCACTTGTCTGCATTAGTTCATAACTAATATGCTATTGGGGAGCGTATGTAATACTATATAATATATCGTGACAATATGTAACATATATGTAATGATAAATACTATATATGACATTTTTAAGCTCTCAACCCACTGGCAGGTGCCACTTATTACTGAAACTTTAATTGATACAGAAGTGTAACAGACTACCAATGAATGGAGCCACCTTTCCATCTCACTCATACCCTGTTTGGCCAAAAAGAATGCAGTAATGATTTGCAAAGCATTTACACCTTAATGATAGAAAATTTGATGGAGCTACAATTATAGCAAGATAGTTACTGCTAATTAAACATTTTGTAAATGGTGTCTGATTACAATGAACATGCACTGCCTAGATGTAATGCAATCGAGACAAGCTGAAGCACAGTGGTGAGTTTTTTTTCTTCTCTCTGTTGTAGTGTAAATTCAGCTGGCATCTTTGAATAGATTTCACATTAACGGGATGTTGTCGTGTTTAGCTTAATTACACCTTCACCAAACTAACTGTGAGAACTGCATCATCCGATTATATTCATTAGCATTACATTATCCTCAGTGAGGAGCAGCTCCTACAATGATCTGACTGGCACCTCGAACGCAGCTAGGCTCCGTTTGCTTGCACGGCATTTTAATCATTTTCAAATAGGAGGTAAATGAACCTCCAGCTAAGTACTCCAACTTCATTTGAAACACCTCATTCCTTTGTTTCATTGACAACTTCAGTACAATCAATAACTGTCACTTCTCTTGTTACCATTACTGTACTCGCAAAATTAATCAGGGCCTTCATGCCATTGACTTACGTCCATGAATTCTACATTCGCCTTGGGACCCGTTCTCTCGCGTAGGATCTTAATGGCCACAGGAATCTTCACCGTCTCACCCTCTGGGACCCAGATGCCCTGATGAAGACGGAAAACATCATCTCAGGGAAATGCTTTGTACAACAAACTATTTCCATCACAAATGGCTCGAGCTGGGAGAATTGTTCCTCAGCTGTCAAAAGCTAACGTCAACAAAAAAAAAATCTATGAGGAGAATAGATTTAGATGGATCAGCCCGCATTAAGAAGAATTGACCGTGCATGTGATTCTTAGGCCTTAAATCATAATTTTAGAAGGCAGCTGATGAGACGAAGGGAATTGCAAAGTCTCGAAAAACTGCTAACATTAATAGATATGAGTTAGCGCTCTGAGTTACAATGCCAGACCACAACAGTACTACTCACTTTGTAGACAGTCCCAAAGGCACCAGAACCAAGAATCTTGACTCGTTTCAGTTCAGTCTCCTTGAGGATCCTAAGTTGCGCCTGATTAGGTGCAGCACCACTGGGGGTTAGAGGCTCCACCAGCTGAAGGCAAAAAGAAATGAAAATAGAAATAGTTTGAGGGAGTAGGAGGTACATTCGACAACGCTGCCCTCTGGGACTTGTGTTCTAATCCCTGTGATATAACTTTTGATGGCTGTCACATGTCCTAAATGACACAAGTTGAACCATCTCAATTCAATTCCTAGTGAATATAGACCCACTGCAAATATCTGGCCCTAATTGGGAAATAATTCAGCCACCTCATTCCGACAGGGCAGCAGCAGAGACAGTGGTGAAAGTGGCAACACTGTCTATTCTGAAGCTGATCACTGGCACACCGTGGGCACAATCCTATATTACAAAGGCAACAACTTGCCTTTATATAGTGCCTTTAACATAGAAAAACCCCTCAGAGAGCTTCACTGTCTTATGGAAAAAAATGGATACTAAGCCAAAGAAAGAGACATTAGGAGGGTGGTCAAAAGCTTGGTCCACAAGGTGGGATTTAAGGAGGATCTTAAAGGAGGAGATGGAGCTGCAGAAGCAGGGAGGGAAGGAATTCCAGAGCAGGGGGGCCCTAGGCAGCTGAATATATGGTCATCAATGGTGGGACAAAGGGAGGGCAAATGCAGAGAGTTTTGGAAGGGGGGTTATAGCATTGGAAGGGTTACAAAGATAGGGAGGGGTGCTTCGGAATAAGTAGCAAATCTCAACTGGTCTGAATTCAGTCCTCTTCTACAACATATGAACACTAAATAACAAGTACAGGTTAATGGACTTTACTTGTAGCCTGTGCACTGTCAATGAATGTGACATACCCACATACTTCCATAATCTGTGCCTCTTCTAAATAAGCTCAGTCTACTGCACACTTTCCTCACTACTGGAGCTATCTTGATGGTCTGTGGTGGCCTGACTGGGATGACGGAGACAATGGGTTGTAATCAATTCCTTGTTAGCTTATATTGAAGTTCCAGCAACCTGGGGTAGGATGGGACTGGAAGTCCTTTGGTTCTTTGGTGACACTGTGTAAGTTCTGAGGCTGGGATGGGGATGACAGGGGTTTGCTGTTTGCCTTCAATTCTCTTGCTCCATGTCATCAAGCTGTTGTTGATCTAAGGTGACCCAGGGGATGGGATGCATTCATGGGCCAGGCAACCAGTGAGGGAGGGGACATTACTGTTCCCTAATTATCTGATAAGACACTTAGCCAATCATGAATTACCTATTTTAAATTCAAGGCTTGCAACTCGGAGCATCTAGGTTTCGACTCCTAATTGATTAGAATGCCCAGTGCGTAACCCATCACAAACCTAGGTTCTGCTAACCTTTCATGTGGAGCCTTGGCTTGGTGGCTTAGTGTGAGGAGAATGGAAGCATCGGTCCACCAAAGAACCAAAGGACTTCCAGTCCCATCCTACCCCAGGTTGCTGGAACTTCAATATAAGCTAACAAGGAATTGATTACAACCCATTGTCTCCGTCATCCCAGTCAGGCCACCACAGACCATCAAGATAGCTCCAGTAGTGTGCAGTAGACTGAGCTTATTTAGAAGAGGCACAGATTATGGAAGTTTGTGGGTATGTCACATTCATTGACAGTGCACAGGCCACAAGTAAAGTCCATTAACCTGTACTTGTTATTTAGTGTTCATGTGTTGTAGAAGAGGGCTGAATTCAGACCAGTTGAGAATTGCTACTTATTCCGAAAGGTTACCATTTGCCAGAGAAATAATGAAACGAAAAACTTATTTCAATATTTCTTTGTGTACCTTGGCTGTTTTTTTTTGAGAAGTATTTTGAGAATGTATACAGTTTCCTCTTTTAAATCAAAGTGGGTTTTGGCAAAAGAAACACTTTCTGTCCATTTTACCTCAGTTTCCAAAAACCGCCGCATCGCCCGTTTCTTCTTGATGCTCTTCCTCCTCACGTACACGGCAAACACCAGGGCCAGAATGACCACGATGAAGAGCCCGCCAATCACACCTGCGGCAATGAGAGGAGTCCTGCCAATCGAAAGGACAGAATGGGGGAACAGCGAGGGTCAACAGGGGCAATAACGACGACGGGAAAATGTGTTTGAAATCTTCACAGAAAGAAAACTGAAAGCGCGTCCAGTCATCCTGAAGCAATCACACCCGGGCGAATACAGAGAACAAACTACGATAACATATAGTAATCGGAAGGGAATGCTCTAAGGGATTCCATGATTAGCGTTGTGTGCAGAGTCCACTGGGCGACGTTAGAACTCCCAGCACAGAATCCCATATGGGACGCAACAATTATCTAGTTAAAATGCTTTGACCATTGTTAAAAATCCAGTAAATGCCTGCTGCCTCACTCTAATTATATTTAGTTATTATGAGAGATAGTGTGCTCCTTTAATGATTCATCTTTGATCACAGTTTATCTTCTTGGCTGAATGCTTTTGTTTCTTCAAATGAAAAACACACACAGACAATCAGTTCTAAAGGCAGGGAAACATTGATTTCCAAGGATGCGGGACAGTGTTTTCACATTTGGGATTGGAGGGAGATGTCAGATTTGAGGTAAGACTTAAAATCCATGACTAACAGAGCTTTTAAAGATTGCCAAAGGAAGTAAAAGAGAAAGCGCAGAGCATACTTCTATCTTGACAAATGAACAGTAATTATAATGAATGCTTGAACTCGTTCTGAAGGGTCTTCCTTCGATCTAAGAAGCCCCTTGAGATATCTGAGTTAGGTTGATGAGGCAGGGCTGGTGTGAAGGAATGCACCTCCTCCAGTCATGCGAATCCCACTCGCTCACAAAGTCAAGCTCACCACACTCTCTGTTTTTAATTAGAAATATCCATCATTGTGATCCAATTTTATTACCAGAGGGGGAGAAAAGAAAAGCATCCAAAATCAGACAACAGACAAAGCAAGAAACAATCGAAAGCACCTGCTGTGAACAGTGAGTCAACACTTCACAAAGAGGTTTAAAAAAACCAGATTGTAAACCAAAGCCTAATTCAAATCTTTTCTTCACGACTCAAACTACTTTTATTCACAACTAGGAAGAAATTGCCTTTCAGCACTGACCCTTTCCCTTTGCGATGTATTCGAACAGGAATGTGAAGAAATGAGAAGCATTTCTACTTTCCTCCCGTACTGGTGGAGTGAGCAGCAGGAAGGTGGGCCAGCAAGAACATTACTGTGTTTCTAGCAAAGCAGAGGGTGAGTGAGCTGTGTGGAACTGAGGGAAGGGGTAAGGATTACAGTGAGCAGATGATGGAGCATCATTGTTTAAATCTTATTAAGCTGAACTCCATTATTCCATACTGATAAACAATAAATACTTGAATGTTTAGACATTTTCCCTACATTTGGCTGGTTTACATTACACTTTTGCCCCAGTTTTTAATGTACTTTCCTTCTGTAACTGGACTAGGCAGAAGAGAGGACTAAACATATCTAGCAAGAAGGCTCCAAGTGGAATCGGCCTATGTGGAGGGAGGGTCATTAATAGACTGGCCTGTCTGGGGGGAGGGTCATTAATAGACTGGCCTGTCTGGGGGGAGGGTCATTAATAGACTGGCCTGTCTGGGGGGAGGGCCATTAATAGACTGGCCTGTGTGGAGGGAGGGTCATTAATAGACTGGCCTGTGTGGAGGGAGGGTCATTAATAGACTGGCCTGTGTGGAGGGAGGGTCATTAATAGACTGGCCAGTGTGGAGGGAGGGTCATTAATAGACTGGCCTGTGTGGAGGGAGGGTCATTAATAGACTGGTCTGTCTGGAGGGAGGGTCATTAATAGACTGGCCTGTGTGGAGGGAGGGTCATTAATAGACTGGCCTGTGTGGAGGGAGGGTCATTAATAGACTGGCCTGTCTGGAGGGAGGGTCATTAATAGACTGGCCTGTGTGGAGGGAAGATCATTAATAGACTGGCCTGTCTGGAGGGAGGGTCATTAATAGACTGGCCTGTCTGGAGGGAGGGTCATTAATAGACAGGCCTGTCTGGGGGGAGGGTCTTTAATAGACTGGCCTGTCTGGAGGGAGGGTCATTAATAGACTGGCCTGTCTGGGGGGAGGGTCATTAATAGACTGGCCTGTCTGGAGGGAGGGTCTTTAATCGACTGGCCTGTGTGGAGGGAGGGTCATTAATAGACTGGCCTGTCTGGGGGGAGGGTCGTTAATAGACTGGCCTGTGTGGGGGGAGGGTCATTAATAGACTGGCCTGTCTGGGGGGAGGGTCATTAATAGACTGGCCTGTCTGGAGGGAGGGTCATTAATAGACTGATCAGTCTGGGGGGAGGGTCATTAATAGACTGGCCTGTGTAAGGGAGGGTCATTAATAGACTGGCCTGTGTGGAGGGAGGGTCATTAATAGACTGGTCTGTCTGGGGGGAGGGTCTTTAATAGACTGGCCTGTCTGAGGGGGGGTCATTAATAGACTGGCCTGTGTGGAAGGAGGGTCATTAATAGACTGGCCTGTCTGAGGGAGGGTCATTAATAGACTGGCCTGTGTGGAGGGAGGGTCATTAATAGACTGGCCTGTGTGGAGGGAGGGTCATTAATAGACTGGTCTGTCTGGGGGGAGGGTCATTAATAGACTGGCCTGTCTGGGGGGAGGGTCTTTAATAGACTGGCCTGTCTGGGGGGAGGATCATTAATAGACAGGCCTGTCTAGGGGGATGGTCTTTAATAGACTGGCCTGTCTGGGGGGAGGCTGATTAATGGACTGGTCTGTCTGGACGGAGGGTCATTAATAGACTGGCCTGTCTTGGGGGAGGGTCATTAATAGACTGGCCTGTCTGAGGGAGGGTCATTAATGGACTGGTCTGTCTGGAGGGACGGTCATTAATAGACTGGCCTGTCTGGGGGGAGGGTCATTAATAGACTGGCCTGTCGGGAGGGAAGGTCATTAATGGACTGGTCTGTCTGGGGGGAGGGTCATTAATAGACTGGCCTGTCTGGGGGGAGGGTCTTTAATAGACTGGCCTGTCTGGGGGGAGGCTGATTAATGGACTGGTCTGTCTGGAGGGCGGGTCATTAATAGACTGGCCTATCTTGGGGGAGGTTCATTAATAGACTGGCCTGTCTGTAGGGAGGGTCATTAATGGACTGGTCTGTCTGGGGGGGAGGGTCATTAATGGACTGGTCTGTCTGGGGGTAGGGTCATTAATAGACTGGCCTGTCTGGGGGGAGGGTCTTTAATAGACTGGCCTGTCTGGGGGGAGGCTGATTAATGGACTGGTCTGTCTGGAGGGAGGGTCATTAATAGACTGGTCTGTCTGGGGGGGAGGGTCATTAATGGACAGGTCTGTCTGGGGGGACGGTCATTAATAGACTGGCCTGTCTTGGGGGAGGGTCATTAATAGACTGGCCTGTCTTGGGGGAGGGTCATTAATAGACTGGCCTGTCTGGGGGGAGGGTCATTAATAGACTGGCCTGTCTGGAGGGAGGGTCATTAATAGACTGGCCTGTCTGGAGGGAGGGTCATTAATGGACAGGCCTGTCTGCAGAGTGGGTCATTAATAGACTGGTCTGTTGGGAGGGAGGTTCATTAATAGACTGTCCTGTCTGGAGGGAGGTTCATTAATAGACTGTCCTGTCTGGAGGGAGGGTCATTAATAGACTGGTGTATTTGAAGAGTGGGTCATTAATGGACTGGCCTGTTAGGAGGAAGGCTCATTAATATTCTCTAATTGGAGTGACCTGTTGAGAGGGAAATTTAGTCAGAAGCCTCGATAATGGAGTGGCCTAGGCAGCTTGTTTCCTAACAGTTGGCATTCTCCAATAGAATGCATGTTACTACAGATTTTAAAGTGACAGTAAGTGACAGTGCACATTACCATGTCATATTTCCTGGCACATAGCTGCAATTACTGTGACAAATATTTGATGTTTTAATGAGCCTCCACTAAAGAGGTTTACGATTAATCTGGTAAGCTGTGTGCATTTCCAAGCCTGTCACAAAGGCACACTTGTTACCAGTTTATTGTTTGGATATTTATGTAACTCTTTTTATTTCCCCTCTCTTCTCCAGGAGGCATTAACTTCTAAATGGAGTTGAGTTCTTCAAATGTCAGTCGCCCTCCGATGCCTTGCCCAAGTGGCCGCTGTTTACGAGTGAGGCTCGATAGTGAGGGGTGGTGGCACCAAGCAAGAGGGAGCCTTGTGTCAGATGTCCACACGTATGCATTTGCCAGCTGGGATCACTGGATAGCAATCAGGAGGAGAAGAAGGGTTGCCAACCCTCCAGGATTGCCCTGGAGTCTCCAAGAATCAAAGATTAATCTCCAAGACAATGCTGCGTGCAACACCCGGGAGAAAAGTAATGAGGGAATTTTTAAAATATTGTGTTTCTTTTTTTCATTTCCTTTGAACACTTTCGTTTTATTAGTTATAAAAATATTGGAGATGGGAGAAAAAGGCTGTTTGACTGACAGTCAAGAATCATCCAATTGGGTAATGAAGAGTCTGTTCGCTTTCCAATTGGATGTTACTGCAAGGATGGACATGTCGGGTGACCAATGGTGGGAGTGTGGGGGCAGGGTGGTTGGAGGCAGGACATCATGTGATGAAACCTCCAGGAATAGGTCCAACGAGAGTTGGCAACCCTATAACTGGGAGTGAGGCATGAATTTGAATGGTGCAACAGCTGTGGTGGTAGGTCGGGCGGAAAGATGCACAGGTCCGCTCTCAGCAAGTGAATATTTGTCAGTTCTCCGTTAAGTTGTGTGAGAAGAACCACCTTACAGCGCTGGAATCCTGCACTTTAGGGCAGAGGGTGAAGAGAAATCTGTCTATACCAGTCTGTCTCTGCACAAGAGAAAAAGATTTGCGTTGATATAGCAACCCATCCAACTCATCACTTCTTTCAGAAACGTCTCCAAGTACTTCGCATACAATGAGTTACTTCTGAACAGAATGATTGTTATTATGTCGGCAAACACGGTAGTCAATCATACAGCACAGAAGGAGACCATTCAGCCCATCGTGCCTGTGCCGGCTCTTTGAAAGAGCTATCTAATTAGACCCACTCCCCTGTTCTTCCCCCACAGACCTGCAAATTTTTCCCTTTCAAGTATTTATCCAATTTCCTTTTGAAAGTTACTATTGAATCTGCTTCCATCACCCTTTCAGGTCGTGCATTCCAGATCATTACAAACCGCTGCCTAAAAAAAATTCTCCTCATCTCCCCCCTGTTTTTTTGCCAATTATCTTAACTCTGTGTCCTCTGGTTACCGACCCTCCTGCCATTGCGAACTGTTTCTCCTTATTTACTCCATCAAAACCCTTCATAACCAACAGCAACTGAAGACGGCTGCGGAAAAGTTCACAATTGAGACTTTGCATTCACATACTCGTGTCAGCAGAAAAGAGGAGGGGGCTGAAACCATGTAGACAGTGAAGAAAGCATGGAACAAAATCCCTCTTTGTATAGACAAATGGTCAGCATTAAAACATAAGAAGTTTAAGAACGATAGTGAGTTGTGGGCAATACTCAGAACATGTCTGATGATGTTTTAAATCAGAAGTATAAAACTCGAGCAAGAGAGAGGCCCAGCAATGAATTATTTCCTTGAAACTCATTGTCAGCTTATTTTTAAACAAATATGTTTATATTAAGATTAATTTTTTAAATGTTGTTACCATGTGGAGCACAGTAGAGGCAGCACCATGTAGCTGCAAATTTATTAAAACTGATTGTGATGTATGACCTGATGGTATATCGAGTCACGTGACAGGTCCAATCGTATTGGAGTGGGGAATCAGCATTGGACAATAAAACACACACTCTTTAAACAATGCCCATAAAGAACTCCTCAGCATCAGCGAAGAGAGTCCCAGGAATGTACGTTTTTACAAGATAGGAATTGGGATTTTTATTTCTCTCCAAATATATTCAGCTGGTTAAGCTGAATTAGAATCTATTGTCTTTGTCAGGACTGCATCAGTGTCAGAGAAATCCCATCTTCAGCAGGATTGAGAGCGTGCAAAGCAATCACTCATATCTGCTCTCCGTTTATCACCATAGGACTATTGACCCAGTGCATATTAAGGCAGTCTTGAATCTGTCTCAGATGCTTTAATTCCCTTGCAATGACACAAGAGTTAATTCGATCGTGGAATTTGCATGGAAAAGGTCAGCAAGTTGGGCGAGGTACTCGAGAGCAGCACAGGTAATTAAAGCAAGTTGTGATTGCCAAGGATCTCACTCATTCTCCCCAGCAGAAATGTCACCCGGTAAATACCAGATCTGTGTTTTCAGTTAACCAAGCAACGCTCAAAGTCAAGGCCAAGAGGCCAGGCCCTAGCAGTTAACCCCGAGCAATTAGTGAAACACCTCAGATTCTATTAGTGCGGCATCCAAGATTGATAAAGAAATCCTCGAAAAGTAAAAATCGAGCCGGTAGAAAGCGACCCCGTCCATCCCATTGATCACACCTCATCAAAATCTCATTCCTGTGACAGGGTGATTAGTAGGTTGATTTGAAGATTTAAAAGGAATCACCGCTGAAAGGCTTTCATTTCCATTATTTATTCATCACTTCATTTAATAATCCTGTGAGACACAAACGGGGTTTGGGGAGGGTATGAGATGAAAATATGGTGGATGTTATCTAGCATGTTGTGGGAAAGTGGAATGAGCCATCCGTGTGGGAAAGGCAGCGCAGTCATGGAGAGTAGGGCCTGAACACCTGGGTACAGTGAGAGCACAATATCATCCCCTTTCGGCAAACATTCGTACAGCACAGCATGCAGCAGACAGCGCACAATAGTACCTATCCATCATCTCGATGCAGTCCTGAATACGTGGGCCTGTGCACCTGCAGCACAGCAAGGTTGAAGTCCGTTATTCAGGAGGGATGAGGGGGAGGGGGGGGGGGGGAGGAACAAAAAAAAAACCGTCATGTTAACAGAATAATTACAACCATCACAGCGTTACAGTAACACAGTCACAATGGTTAAATTACAGCCTTGGACAACATGGTACTTCACCTTAATGGGAAACCTGCTAGTTGCACTTGGAAACCCCCTCCCCGCCCCCCCCCCCCCCATCGCCTCCCCCAGTCTTGCAGGTCTAACAATAACGACAGACTTAACTAAAAGCTTTTTTGACAGCGTACCAAAGCAAGGGACGATGACAATGTGATCTGTATGGAATGAACCGTGATTAGGAAGAATGGATGCCACTTATGAATTGAATGGTTACCAGTACTGTGTGATAAAACAGTCTTTGGGAACTGTCTTCACTCAATCACAGATAGAGTATGTCATGTAATAACATACACAGAGGACTCTCTATCACCCTGAACTGTGTGGGAAAATAAAACCCAGTCATCAAATAAAGTCATCGGATTATGGCAACATGCTTTTAACTCTTGTCTGCCATGATGCCAATCGCTGGTAAAAAATAAAGGAAGGTTCCAGAAAAGGAATAACCCTCCCCGGGAGCTCCGGTTCGATTGAATGCAAAGAGTAACAAAGGTTGTACAAAATTCAAAAGACGTGTTAATGATTGAGACATCAGTAAATTGCTCGAGGTTTGCTCTTCAGCAACCACTAATGTGTTACTGTCTTGTAACACACTGCAGACCATACATTACATTAATTTTTAATAAGCTGTAAGACATCAATATGTTTCAATTCGTTGGCCTGTCTTCGATATTGGCCCCACTAGCTGGCTCTGAATCCAACACAATCCAGGGATGTCAGAGGGGGAGCATTTCAGTTATTGCACTCTGCAGTGAGAGTGGGAGTGTTTGGGTCCTGCTCTCTCTCTCTCTCTGTAGTGAGAGTGGAGTGTTTGGGTCCTGCTCTCTCTCTCTCTCTCTCTGTAGTGAGAGTGGGAGTGTTTGGGTCCTGCTCTCTCTCTCTCTCTCTCTGTAGTGAGAGTGGGAGTGTTTGGGTCCTGCCTCTCTCTCTCTCTCTGTGGTGAGAGTGGGAGTGTTTGGGTCCTGCTCTCTCTCTCTCTCTCTCTCTGTTGTGAGAGTGGGAGTGTTTGTGTCCTGCTCTCTCTCTCTCTCTCTCTGTGGTGAGAGTGGGAGTGTTTGGGTCCTGCTCTCTCTCTCTCTCTCTGTAGTGAGAGTGGGAGTGTTTGGGTCCTGCTCACTCTCTCTCTCTCTCTCTGTGGTGAGAGTGGGAGTGTTTGGGTCCTGCTCTCTCTCTCTCTCTCTCTGTGCAGTGAGAGTGGGAGTGTTGGGTCCTGCTCTCTCTCTCTCTCTCTGTAGTGAGAGTGGGAGTGTTTGGGTCCTGCTCTCTCTCTCTCTCTCTCTCTGTGGTGAGAGTGGGAGTGTTTGGGTCCTGCTCTCTCTCTCTCTCTCTGTAGTGAGAGTGGGAGTGTTTGGGTCCTGCTCTCTCTCTCTCTCTCTGTAGTGAGAGTGGAGTGTTTGGGTCCTGCTCTCTCTCTCTCTCTCTCTGTGCAGTGAGAGTGGGAGTGTTTGGGTCCTGCTCTCTCTCTCTCTCTCTGTAGTGAGAGTGGGAGTGTTTGGGTCCTGCTCTCTCTCTCTCTCTCTCTCTGTGGTGAGAGTGGGAGTGTTTGGGTCCTGCTCTCTCTCTCTCTCTCTCTCTGTGTAGTGAGAGTGGGAGTGTTTGGGTCCTGCTCTCTCTCTCTCTCTCTGTGGTGAGAGTGGGAGTGTTTGGTCCTGCTCTCTCTCTCTCTCTCTCTGTAGTGAGAGTGGGAGTGTTTGGGTCCTGCTCTCTCTCTCTCTCTCTCTGTAGTGAGAGTGGGAGTGTTTGGGTCCTGCTCTCTCTCTCTCTCTCTCTGTGGTGAGAGTGGGAGTGTTTGGGTCCTGCTCTCTCTCTCTCTCTCTCTGTAGTGAGAGTGGGAGTGTTTGGGTCCTGCTCTCTCTCTCTCTCTCTCTCTCTGTGGTGAGAGTGGGAGTGTTTGGGTCCTGCTCTCTCTCTCTCTCTCTCTCTGTGGTGAGAGTGGGAGTGTTGGGTCCTGCTCTCTCTCTCTCTCTCTCTGTAGTGAGAGTGGGAGTGTTTGGTCCTGCTCTCTCTCTCTCTCTCTCTCTGGTGTAGTGAGAGTGGGAGTGTTTGGGTCTGCTCTCTCTCTCTCTCTCTGTGGTGAGAGTGGGAGTGTTTGGGTCCTGCTCTCTCTCTCTCTCTCTCTCTCTGTGTGGTGAGAGTGGGAGTGTTTGGGTCCTGCTCTCTCTCTCTCTCTCTCTCTGTGTAGTGAGAGTGGGAGTGTTTGGGTCCTGCTCTCTTCTCTCTCTCTCTCTCTGTAGTGAGAGTGGGAGTGTTTGGGTCCTGCTCTCTCTCTCTCTCTGTAGTGAGAGTGGGAGTGTTTGGGTCCTGCTCTCTCTCTCTCTCTCTCTGTAGTGAGAGTGGGAGTGTTGGGTCTGCTTCTCTCTCTCTCTCTCTGTAGTGAGAGTGGGAGTGTTTGGGTCCTGCTCTCTTCTCTCTCTCTCTCTCTGTAGTGAGAGTGGGAGGTGTTTGGGTCCCTGCTCTCTCTCTCTCTCTCTCTGGTGAGAGGGGAGTGTTTGGGTCCTGCTCTCTCTCTCTCTCTCTGTAGTGAGAGTGGAGGTTTGGGTCCTGCTCTCTCTCTCTCTCTCTCTCTGTAGTGAGAGTGGGAGTGTTTGGGTCCTGCTCTCTCTCTCTCTCTCTCTGTG
This sequence comes from Heptranchias perlo, assembly GCF_035084215.1. Classification (NCBI taxonomy): domain Eukaryota; kingdom Metazoa; phylum Chordata; class Chondrichthyes; order Hexanchiformes; family Hexanchidae; genus Heptranchias; species Heptranchias perlo. Next base: position 94,253,334 of record NC_090331.1, on the reverse strand, counting down.
GTGAGAGTGGGAGTGTTTGGGGTTCCTGCTCTCTCTCTCTCTCTCTCTGTGGTGAGAGTGGGAGTGTTTGGGTCCTGCTCTCTCTCTCTCTCTCTCTGTAGTGAGAGTGGGAGTGTTTGGGTCCTGCTCTCTCTCTCTCTCTCTGTAGTGAGAGTGGGAGTGTTTGGGTCCTGCTCTCTCTCTCTCTCTCTGTAGGTGAGAGTGGGAGTGTTTGCGGTCCTGCTCTCTCTCTCTCTCTCTGTAGTGAGAGTGGAGTGTTTGGGTCCTGCTCTCTCTCTCTCTCTCTGTAGTGAGAGTCGGGAGTGTTTTGGGTCCTGCTCTCTCTCTCTCTCTCTCTGTAGTGAGAGTGGGAGTGTTTGGGTCCTGCTCTCTCTCTCTCTCTCTCTCTGTAGTTGAGAGTGGGAGTGTTTGGGTCCTGCTCTCTCTCTCTCTCTCTCTGTAGTGAGAGTGGGAGTGTTTGGGTCCTGCTCTCTCTCTCTCTCTCTCTGTAGTGAGAGTGGGAGTGTTTGGGTCCTGCTCTCTCTCTCTCCTCTTCTCTGTGGTGAGAGTGGGAGTGTTTGGGTCCTGCTCTCTCTCTCTCTCTCTCTGTAGTGAGAGTGGGAGTGTTGGGTCCTGCTCTCTCTCTCTCTCTCTCTCTGTAGTGAGAGTGGAAGTGTTTTGGGTCCTGCTCTCTCTCTCTCTCTCTGTAGTGAGAGTGGGAGTGTTTGGGTCCTGCTCTCTCTCTCTCTCTCTCTCTGTAGTGAGAGTGGGAGTGTTTGGGTCCTGCTCTCTCTCTCTCTCTCTCTGTAGTGAGAGTGGGAGTGTTTGGGTCCTGCTCTCTCTCTCTCTCTCTCTGTAGTGAGAGTGGGAGTGTTTGGGTCCTGCTCTCTCTCTCTCTCTGTAGTGAGAGTGGGAGTGTTTGGGTCCTGCTCTCTCTCTCTCTCTCTCTGTAGTGAGAGTGGGAGTGTTTGGGTCCTGCTCTCTCTCTCTCTCTCTGTAGTGAGAGTGGGAGTGTTTGGGTCCTGCTCTCTCTCTCTCTCTCTCTGTAGTGAGAGTGGGAGTGTTTGGGTCCTGCTCTCTCTCTCTCTCTGTAGTGAGTGGGAGTGTTTGGGTCCTGCTCTCTCTCTCTCTCTCTCTGTAGTGAGAGTGGGAGTGTTTGGGTCCTGCTCTCTCTCTCTCTCTCTGTAGTGAGAGTGGGAGTGTTTGGGTCCTGCTCTCTCTCTCTCTCTCTCTGTAGTGAGAGTGGGAGTGTTTGGGTCCTGCTCTCTCTCTCTCTCTCTCTCTCTCTGTAGTGAGAGTGGGAGTGTTTGGGTCCTGCTCTCTCTCTCTCTCTCTCTCTGTGGTGAGAGTGGGAGTGTTTGGGTCCTGCTCTCTCTCTCTCTCTCTGTAGTGAGAGTGGGAGTGTTTGGGTCCTGCTCTCTCTCTCTCTCTCTCTGTAGTGAGAGTGGGAGTGTTTGGGTCCTGCTCTCTCTCTCTCTCTCTGTGGTGAGAGTGGGAGTGTTTGGGTCCTGCTCTCTCTCTCTCTCTGTAGTGAGAGTGGGAGTGTTTGGGTCCTGCTCTCTCTCTCTCTCTCTCTGGGTGAGAGTGGGAGTGTTTGGGTCCTGCTCTCTCTCTCTCTCTCTCTGTGGTGAGAGTGGGAGTGTTTGGGTCCTGCTCTCTCTCTCTCTCTCTGTAGTGAGAGTGGGAGTGTTTGGGTCCTGCTCTCTCTCTCTCTCTCTCTGTAGTGAGAGTGGGAGTGGTTTGGTCCTGCTCTCTCTCTCTCTCTCTGTGGTGAGAGTGGGAGTGTTTGGGTCTGCTCTCTCTCTCTCTCTGTAGTGAGAGTGGGAGTGTTTGGGTCCTGCTCTCTCTCTCTCTCTCTCTGTGTGAGAGTGGGAGTGTTTTGGGTCCTGCTCTCTCTCTCTCTCTCTCTGTGGTGAGAGTGGGAGTGTTTGGGTCCTGCTCTCTCTCTCTCTCTCTCTGTAGTGAGAGTGGGAGTGTTTGGGTCCTGCTCTCTCTCTCTCTCTCTCTGTAGTGAGAGTGGGAGTGTTTGGGTCCTGCTCTCTCTCTCTCTCTCTCTGTAGTGAGAGTGGGAGTGTTTGGGTCCTGCTCTCTCTCTCTCTCTCTCTCTGTAGTGAGAGTGGAGTGTTTGGGTCCTGCTCTCCTCTCTCTCTCTCTCTGTGTGAGAGTGGGAGTGTTTGGGTCCTGCTCTCTCTCTCTCTCTCTCTCTCTGTAGTGAGAGTGGAGTGTTTGGGTCCTGCTCTCTCTCTATCTCTCTCTCTTAGTGAGAGTGGGAGTGTTTGGGTCCTGCTCTCTCTCTCTCTCTCTCTGTAGTGAGAGTGGGAGTGTTTGGGTCCTGCTCTCTCTCTCTCTCTCTCTCTGTAGTGAGAGTGGGAGTGTTTGGGTCCTGCTCTCTCTCTCTCTCTCTCTGTGTAGTGAGAGTGGAGTGTTTGGGTCCTGCTCTCTCTCTCTCTCTCTGTAGTGAGAGTGGGAGTGTTTGGGTCCTGCTCTCTCTCTCTCTCTCTCTCTGTGTGGTGAGAGTGGGAGTGTTTGGGTCCTGCTCTCTCTCTCTCTCTCTCTCTGTAGTGAGAGTGGAGTGTTTGGGTCCTGCCTCTCTCTCTCTCTCTCTGTAGTGAGAGTGGGAGTGTTTGGGTCCTGCTCTCTCTCTCTCTCTCTCTCTGTAGTGAGAGTGGGAGTGTTTGGGTCCTGCTCTCTCTCTCTCTCTCTCTTCTGTGTGGTGAGAGTGGGAGTGTTTGGGTCCTGCTCTCTCTCTCTCTCTCTCTGTAGTGAGAGTGGGAGTGTTTGGGTCCTGCTCTCTCTCTCTCTCTCTCTCTCTGCAGTGAGAGTGGGAGTGTTTGGGTCCTGCTCTCTCTCTCTCTCTCTCTCTGTGGTGAGAGTGCGGAGTGTTTGGGTCCTGCTCTCTCTCTCTCTCTCTCTCTCTGTAGTGAGAGTGGGAGTGTTTGGGTCCTGCTCTCTCTCTCTATCTCTCTCTCTTTAGTGAGAGTGGGAGTGTTTGGGTCCTGCTCTCTCTCTCTCTCTCTGTAGTGAGAGTGGGAGTGTTTGGGTCCTGCTCTCTCTCTCTCTCTCTCTCTGTAGTGAGAGTGGGAGTGTTTGGGTCCTGCTCTCTCTCTCTCTCTCTCTGTGTAGTGAGAGTGGGAGTGTTTGGGTCCTGCTCTCTCTCTCTCTCTCTGTAGTGAGAGTGGGAGTGTTTGGGTCCTGCTCTCTCTCTCTCTCTCTCTCTGTGTGGTGAGAGTGGGAGTGTTTGGGTCCTGCTCTCTCTCTCTCTCTCTCTCTGTAGTGAGAGTGGGAGTGTTTGGGTCCTGCTCTCTCTCTCTCTCTCTCTGTAGTGAGAGTGGGAGTGTTTGGGTCCTGCTCTCTCTCTCTCTCTCTCTCTGTAGTGAGAGTGGGGAGTGTTTGGGTCCTGCTCTCTCTCTCTCTCTCTCTCTGTGTGGTGAGAGTGGGAGTGTTTGGGTCCTGCTCTCTCTCTCTCTCTCTCTGTAGTGAGAGTGGGAGTGTTTGGGTCCTGCTCTCTCTCTCTCTCTCTCTCTCTGCAGTGAGAGTGGGAGTGTTTGGGTCCTGCTCTCTCTCTCTCTCTCTCTGTGTGGTGAGAGTGGGAGGTGTTTGGGTCCTGCTCTCTCTCTCTCTCTCTCTGTAGTGAGAGTGGGAGTGTTTGGGTCCTGCTCTCTCTCTCTCTCTCTCTCTCTGCAGTGAGAGTGGGAGTGTTTGGGTCCTGCTCTCTCTCTCTCTCTCTCTCTGTGGTGAGAGTGGGAGTGTTAGGGTCCTTGCTCTCTCTCTCTCTCTCTCTGTAGTGAGAGTGGGAGTGTTTGGTCCTGCTCTCTCTCTCTCTCTCTGTAGTGAGAGTGGGAGTGTTTGGTCCTGCTCTCTCTCTCTCTCTCTCTCTCTCTGTAGGTGAGAGTGGAGTGTTTGGGTCCTGCTCTCTCTCTCTCTCTCTCTGTGCAGTGAGAGTGGGAGTGTTTGGGTCCTGCTCTCTCTCTCGTCTCTCTCTGTGTAGTGAGAGTGGGAGTGTTTGGGTCCTGCTCTCTCTCTCTCTCTCTGTGTAGTGAGAGTGGGAGTGTTTGGGTCCTGCTCTCTTCTCTCTCTCTCTGTGTAGTGAGAGTGGGAGTGCTTGGGTCCTGCTCTCTCTCTCTCTCTCTCTGTAGTGAGAGTGGGAGTGTTTGGGTCCTGCTCTCTCTCTCTCTCTCTCTGTGGTGAGAGTGGGAGTGTTTGGGTCCTGCTCTCTCTCTCTCTCTCTCTCTGTAGTGAGAGTGGGAGTGTTTGGGTCCTGCTCTCTCTCTCTCTCTCTCTCTCTCTGTAGTGAGAGTGGGAGTGTTTGGGTCCTGCTCTCTCTCTCTCTCTCTCTGTGCAGTGAGAGTGGGAGTGTTTGGGTCCTGCTCTCTCTGTCGTCTCTCTCTGTGTAGTGAGAGTGGGAGTGTTTGGGTCCTGCTCTCTCTCTCTCCTCTCTGTAGTGAGAGTGGGAGTGTTTGGGTCCTGCTCTCTCTCTCTCTCTGTGGTGAGAGTGGGAGTGTTTGGGTCCTGCTCTCTCTCTCTCTCTCTCTCTCTGTAGTGAGAGTGGGAGTGTTTGGTCCTGCTCTCTCTCTCTCTCTCTCTCTGTAGTGAGAGTGGGAGTGTTTGGGTCCTGCTCTCTCTCTCTCTCTCTCTCTCTGTAGTGAGAGTGGGAGTGTTTGGGTCCTGCTCTCTCTCTCTCTCTCTCTGTAGTGAGAGTGGGAGTGTTTGGGTCCTGCTCTCTCTCTCTCTCTCTCTCTGTAGTGAGAGTGGGAGTGTTTGGGTCCTGCTCTCTCTCTCTCTCTCTCTGTGGTGAGAGTGGGAGTGTTTGGGTCCTGCTCTCTCTCTCTCTCTCTATAGTGAGAGTGGGAGTGTTTGGGTCCTGCTCTCTCTCTCTCTCTCTCTGTAGTGAGAGTGGGAGTGTTTGGGTCCTGCTCTCTCTCTCTCTCTCTCTCTCTGTAGTGAGAGTGGGGAGTGTTTGGGTCCTGCTCTCTCTCTCTCTCTCTCTGTGTAGTGAGAGTGGGAGTGTTTGGGTCCTGCTCTCTCTCTCTCTCTCTCTCTGCAGTGAGAGTGGGAGTGTTTGGGTCCTGCTCTCTCTCTCTCTCTCTGTAGTGAGAGTGGGAGTGTTTGGGTCCTGCTCTCTCTCTCTCTCTCTCTCTGTGTAGTGAGAGTGGGAGTGTTTGGGTCCTGCCTCTCTCTCTCTCTCTCTGTAGTGAGAGTGGGAGTGTTTGGGTCCTGCTCTCTCTCTCTCTCTCTCTCTAGTGAGAGTGGGAGTGTTTGGGTCCTGCTCTCTCTCTCTCTCTCTCTCTGTAGTGAGAGTGGGAGTGTTTGGGTCCTGCTCTCTCTCTCTCTCTCTGTAGTGAGAGTGGGAGTGTTTGGGTCCTGCTCTCTCTCTCTCTTCTCTCTGTAGTGAGAGTGGGAGTGTTTGGGTCCTGCTCTCTCTCTCTCTCTCTCTGTAGTGAGAGTGGGAGTGTTTGGGTCCTGCTCTCTCTCTCTCTCTCTGTACTGAGAGTGGGAGTGTTTGGGGTCCTGCTCTCTCTCTCTCTCTCTGTAGTGAGAGTGGGAGTGTTTGGGTCCTGCTCTCTCTCTCTCTCTCTCTGTGAGTGAGAGTGGGAGTGTTTGGGTCCTGCTCTCTCTCTCTCTCTCTGTCGTGAGAGTGGGAGTGTTTGGGTCCTGCTCTCTCTCTCTCTCTCTCTCTGTAGTGAGAGTGGAGTGTTTGGGTTCCTGCTCTCTCTCTCTCTCTCTGTAGTGAGAGTGGGAGTGTTTGGGTCCTGCTCTCTCTCTCTCTCTCTGTAGTGAGAGTGGAGTGTTTGTGGTCCTGCTCTCTCTCTCTCTCTGCTAGTGAGAGTGGGAGTGTTGGGTCCTGCTCTCTCTCTCTCCTCTCTGTAGTGAGAGTGGGAGTGTTTGGGTCCTGCTCTCTCTCTCTCTCTCTCTCTCTGTGGTGAGAGTGGGAGTGTTTGGGTCCTGCTCTCTCTCTCTCTCTCTGTGGTGAGAGTGGAGTGTTTGGGTCCTGCTCTCTCTCTCTCTCTCTCTCTGTAGTGAGAGTGGAGTGTTTGGGTCCTGCTCTCTCTCTCTCTCTCTCTGTGGTGAGAGTGGAGTGTTTTGGGTCCTGCTCTCTCTCTCTCTCTCTGTAGTGAGAGTGGGAGTGTTGGGTCCTGCTCTCTCTCTCTCTCTGTAGTGAGAGTGGGAGTGTTTGGGTCCTGCTCTCTCTCTCTCTCTCTCTGTAGTGAGAGTGGGAGTGTTTGGGTCCTGCTCTCTCTCTCTCTCTCTCTGTAGTGAGAGTGGGAGTGTTTGGGTCCTGCTCTCTCTCTCTCTCTCTCTGTAGTGAGAGTGGGAGTGTTTGGGTCCTGCTCTCTCTCTCTCTCTCTCTCTGTAGTGAGAGTGGGAGTGTTTGGGTCCTGCTCTCTCTCTCTCTCTCTCTGTGGTGAGAGTGGGAGTGTTTGGGTCCTGCTCTCTCTCTCTCTCTCTCTCTCTGTAGTGAGAGTGGGAGTGTTTGGGTCCTGCTCTCTCTCTCTATCTCTCTCTCTGTAGGTGAGAGTGGGAGTGTTTGGGTCCTGCTCTCTCTCTCTCTCTCTCTGTAGTGAGATGTGGGAGTGTTTGGGTCCTGCTCTCTCTCCTCTCTCTCTCTGTAGTGAGAGTGGGAGTGTTTGGGTCCTGCTCCTCTCTCTCTCTCTCTCTGTGTAGTGAGAGTGGGAGTGTTTGGGTCCTGCTCTCTCTCTCTCTCTCTGTAGTGAGAGTGGGAGTGTTTGGGTCCTGATCTCTCTCTCTCTCTCTCTCTGTGTGGTGAGAGTGGGAGTGTTTGGGTCCTGCTCTCTCTCTCTCTCTCTCTCTGTAGTGAGAGTGGGAGTGTTTGGGTCCTGTCTCTCTCTCTCTCTCTCTGTAGTTGAGAGTGGGAGTGTTTGGGTCCTGCTCTCTCTCTCTCTCTCTCTCTGTAGTGAGAGTGGGAGTGTTTGGGTCCTGCTCTCTCTCCTCTCTCTCTCTGTGTGGTGAGAGTGGGAGTGTTTGGGTCCTGCTCTCTCTCTCTCTCTCTCTGTAGTGAGAGTGGGAGTGTTTGGGTCCTGCTCTCTCTCTCTCTCTCTCTCTCTGCAGTGAGAGTGGGAGTGTTTGGGTCCTGCTCTCTCTCTCTCTCTCTCTCTGTGTGGTGAGAGTGGGAGTGTTTGGGTCCTGCTCTCTCTCTCTCTCTCTCTGTAGTGAGAGTGGGAGTGTTTGGGTCCTGCTCTCTCTCTCTCTCTCTCTGCAGTGAGAGTGGGAGTGTTTGGGTCCTGCTCTCTCTCTCTCTCTCTCTCTGTGTGAGAGTGGGAGTGTTTGGGTCCTGCTCTCTCTCTCTCTCTCTCTCTGTAGTGAGAGTGGGAGTGTTTGGGTCCTGCTCTCTCTCTCTCTCTCTGTAGTGAGAGTGGGAGTGTTTGGGTCCTGCTCTCTCTCTCTCTCTCTCTCTCTCTGTAGTGAGAGTGGGAGTGTTTGGGTCCTTGCTCTCTCTCTCTCTCTCTCTGTGCGAGTGAGAGTGGAGTGTTTGGGTCCTGCTCTCTCTCTCTCTCTCTCTGTGTAGTGAGAGTGGGAGTGTTTGGGTCCTGCTCTCTCTCTCTCTCTCTGTAGTGAGAGTGGGAGTGTTTGGGTCCTGCTCTCTCTCTCTCTCTCTCTGTGGTGAGAGTGGGAGTGTTA